>NC_136426.1:169161278-169728778 GCF_052849685.1 Lactuca virosa | reverse complement strand
TAATTAATTAAATTATAGTGATTTAAAAAAATTAAGATAAAAAATTATCTAAAATGAGCTTATTGGCTACACATATCCTAGTTTATAAAGTTTGTTACCTGTTATTTTTTATATAAAGCTAACTTCTAAAAAACGTATTTATAAAATGTTAAGTTAAAAAAACATGTATAAATATGTTTTTTTTACGTGAATACGCATAATATAAAAAAAATGTTTAGGATGAAAAAAGTAAAAAGTTTATAAACTTAAGGTTTTTTTGTTTAAAAAAATTATTTTATGTTAACATGAAAACCTGTTAGTACTATTTTGACAATGGAAAAAAATAAAAATAAAAACTTGGCAAAGTTTTGGCATAAACGAAAAAGAAATCACCACAGAGATAAAAACGGATAAAATTTGTCAAACTTAAAGATGTAATATCAAAAACCTTTATAAATATCAATAAGATTTTAAGTAGATTGCCATAAAAACTAGTCATGTTTTGGTATGCCACTATTCTACCAGTAAGGTATACATAATGCATTAAACTCGATATAATTTAAAAAATATCATATCGATGTTTCTTTTTTCAGACAAATTCATCTTTTACTTTATACATTTCATTGAACCTATAAAGTTCCACAGAACATATTCTAAAAACTGAAAAATTTGTTTTTTCTATTGAACTTAAAATCAATTTAATAAGAACTTGGCATCCCATTATGGTTGAGTTTGATATATTAAATGTCAAACAGACATCGAGTTTTATTCAACCATTTTACTAAGAACATTCACAATGATGAGTTCAATGAAAATGTTGAATGAAATGGTAAGTCTAGTTGTTATTCAATGGATGAAATTCTACCATAATAAGATGTCACATTGACATTCAATGGATTTGGAGTTCAATGGTCATTGAACTCTTCAATGGTCATTGAACTCTTCAATGGGAAAAATGAAGTTTTCCAATCTTAAATATATACTATAAATTAGTTTTTGTAACTTTCTATTGAATTTTGTAAAGTTCAATGCATTGTAGAATAAAATTGTTAGAGTTATATAGAATGTAGAAAAATGATGTGACAATTCATTGAACTCTATGAAGTTCAATGCATTATGGATGTCTTAAACTATAAATTATGGGATTTCATAAACTTCATAAATTTAATTGCCAAAAAAGATAACCACATGTATTCAATCTTTTGGAAAATCACTAATGTCTTAAATTGTTTGATGCGTTGAATTTTGCCGGGTTTTTTTTTCGATTAGATTCTTATGACCATATAGCAGTTTACGCAAAAAATAAAAAAAAAAAATAAAAAAAAAAGTGTTCCATTTTGCCCACTAAACTAGGGGTGGCAAATATGTATCATGAAAAACCAAACCAATATGTGTACCGACCGAACCAATTATATTGGTAGCCAATATGTTTGGTAGCCAACATGTTTGGCTGGTAGTATCGTACCAATTAATTAATAATGGTACGGTAATGGTACAAAGTTTTAAATGACACGGTATTACCGTACCAACCAATTTATTTTTCATATAAATAAAATATTGTATATTTTAACTTTTAATGTATTTGACGGTTAAGAGTTCAAGTGCTTTGATATTAGCATTTACGGTCTAGTAACTTTTAAAGTTTAAACTCATATTAACATATCTCATTTACTCTATTGTTTAGTTTAAACTCATGGTACAAAATTATAAAATCTTTTTTGTATCGAATTTCCAATCCAACCATTCATAAAACTCTTATTTACAAACTGACATGTATCTTTTAAGTGCATAATATCATATAAATCTTAATTCGTTAAACACTCATACATGTTGGTATATATCATTACCAACATGTACCAACCGAACTTACTGGTAACCAATTAAGTTGATACCAACTGTACTTGGTACGGTAGTGGTAACTAAATTTACATACCAATTATAATTGGTACGGTAAACGGTTTGGGAAAAAATACCTGGTGCCGTACCAATTCCACCCCTACACTAAACCCATTTTTTACAAAAAAAAAGGCCCATTAACGATTTTCTTTTGTTTTTATATCATTTAATACTGATATATATTATTTATTATCAACTATAAACACTTGCTTCTTACATCTTATTATTGTATAAAACATTTATTTCTTTATTATACAACTTGACTTATTTTATTCACAATTTCTTTTCTTTTTAACTTACTCAAGATACTTGACATATTGCCATGTTTTGTCTACTTAATTGTAACTAGAATACTATATAAGAAAAACACATCAACCGTTGCATGTTGTAGTGTGAACTAGCATGTACAGATGGTTCGCATCGACGATTGCAAATGATCTCTAATGACCATGCATTTGCCTATTTAGATGTAATTACATGCTTTCTAAATGTTTAACATAGAACTAGGATTTTACCAGTCACTCTTTGCATCGGCAGTAATGAATTTACGAAAATGAACTCTTTCACTCTTTGTCAAACCATAAAAGTTTGGGACATGGAAAACGTAAAAAGGTTTATGTCGAAACGTAAACAAACTCAAATTTATACAGACATCTACAATAAAAAAATCAAGTAACTATTTTCTTAAAATTAACAAACGAAAGTTCTTAGTTTACATCGAAACATTGACCACCTTGAATTTATACCGACACATATATAAAAATAAATATGTAACAAATATTTTTTTAACTTAACAAAATTTACAAATTTTAAAGGCAAATGGATGAAAGTGATATTTTACAAAGTTGAATGATAGTAATTAAAGGACCACCCCGCTCAAGCCTCCTCTTTCAATTATGATCCATTTTCATCGCGTCTTATCTACCATTTCTAAAACGTGCAGCTATGACCACAATCCAAATGAAAGAAATATTTTTTGAATCGTTCATCGTTTGGTTTAAACTTGTACGTTTCATCATTGCCTAACCTGAAATGACTATATTGTCCTTCCACATTTTTTTTATTTCGTTTTAGTTTGTTTATTATATTTAATATAAAAAAGTAATAAAAGAAATTTAGACCACCCCTCAAGCCTCCTCTTCCGGTTATGAACCCTTTTCATCACGTCTTATCTACCATTTCTAAAACAATTATTACCACAATCCAAATGCAAGGAATATTTTTTGAAAATCAATTGCACAAACGCAGATTGATAAATATAATAAAAAATGCACAAAATCTGAAAATAAACAAAATCAATTTTGAAATTCATTTCAAAAATCGACCGAACAAAATCTCTAAATCCGGTTTGCAAGAACTTGAGTTCCAAAAACTGTTAAAGATCCAAAAGCTCCTACATCCTCCATTAGCATTGCATAAATTGTTTGCAAATCTTGAAATCCCAAATCCGGCCACATGCAGAAGTCATGGCGGATGACGACAAGGTGGCAACCCCAATAGCATGGTCTACGTCGCCCTACTTCTCCCTGGCGTCGACGAAAACCCAAGCACCACCGTTGATTTCGTCGTTGTACAGAAGCAGGTGGGTAGCGGCTGCAAGATTATTAGATGGAAAATGTGATGGGTTTTTTTTGGGAGGTGATCGGTGGTGGTTTTGGTTAAGTTAGCCAGCGATCGAAAAAAAAAAGAGCAAGACAAAGGGGAGGTTGTGGGTGTGTTTGTCAATGGTGGAGTTCTGATGGGAGAGGAAAAGCGACGGTGGCGCTAGTAGTGGTAGTCCGACGACCTATTCCACAAGTGGGTGCTTTGTCTTATTCCCTATCTTCCTCAAATTCACCTTTACAATATTTAAACATCCCCATTTCACAGCTGAGTTGAGCAGTTGAGCTCAAGGAGGCAGGTGGGTGGCATCGGGAGTAGGTGATAAAGAGGGAGACAATGATGGACAGTTTGTACAATGGTTGTGGAGCACCGACGATATTGTGCAACCCGATGTGGGATCAGGTGCAACCCACCTTCACCCCCCCATTATAGGGTTCGACGTCCCTGTCCAACACATCGACCCGTGCCCTAGCTCTGATACCATTTGTAATATCCCCCTCTGACACGTATCACAATATTGTCCGCTTCAGGCCACTCGGCACAAGGACTTCTCAGGGGGTCACCCATCCCGGTACTACTCCCGCCCGAGCACGCTTAACTGCAGAGTTCTTATGGGATCTGCTGCCCTCACGACTTTAAAACGCGTTGTGTCAAGGAAGGTATCCACACCCCTTATAAGGAGTGTTTAGTTCTCCTTCCAAGCCGATGTGGGATCAGGTGCAACCCACCTCAGAATGGTGACAGAACGTGGCTGGCCTACATTGTGCCACGTCGCCCATTTCGATGCAGCACCCTGCCGAGTTCTAAACCCCGTAACTTTTGCATACGAGCTCCGTTTTTGACGTTCTTTATATCCACACGTAGGTGGGAACATGCTCTATAACGTTTATTTAGACTCCATCAGCTAATTCTCGACCAATTGTAAATTTAACAGTATGAGAAGATTACACTGCTAAACGACCGTGTAGAATTCATAACTTCTACATACGGACTCCGTTTTCGACTGTCTTTTTATCGTTGAACTCCTATCAATGAGATCTTTAATTCTCATTTAGGTTGTGTCGGCTAAAAATTGCTTGATCTAAAATTCGAACTTCGGGCTGTGCACTGCTGATCTGAAACTTCGAAAAATCATAACTTCCTCATACGAAGTCAGATTTGGGCGTTCTTTTTATGCACGCTATCGGTTTAACGTATACTACAACTTTTGTTTAGATTGCTAAGGCTAAAAAGTCTTCTATCGTAAATTCACTATTTACATTTCCCGATGTTGTGCCGGTTTTGCCGTAAAACTTCGACGGGTTATAACTTCTTCGTTATAACTCGGATTTCGGCGCTCTTTATATACCCGGAATCCTTGTTTCGACCACTACAACTTTATGTATAGATATTGGGTTTATCTCACACTTTAATTTTGACGCTTATTTTTATCCTTTATTATTTCTTTATAATCAAATATATAAGCACATAAATCACATAATACTCAAATACTTCATCTTTATTACTTCAAAAAGATTTACAATAGTTGACCTAGACTATTACATCATCTAATAATACTTAGCCCCGAAGCACGGGCGTTACACAAGTATAGTGAGGAAAACTCACCTCTCAGCCTGGAAAAGATCTATGAATTTGATACAACTCCGAATGACAACTCAACCAGTCACTTATTCATCAAGAAATGACCAATCTCAAATACCACTAAAAATACCCAAAATACTCTTAGGTCAAACTTGGTCAAACCCTGGTCAAATGTCAAATTCAACAAGTCAACCCAGCCAGCTGCCACGTCGTGGTTAGCTCCATACATGTCGTGGTGACTAGAGGACGAAACAGACGCATGGCAGCCATCCACCACGTCATGGTGACTGTTCAGACCAGCTTATTCTAATAAGCTCTTAATCCATCAAGCCAACCATTCAAACTTCCCATAAGGCATTCTTTCTTCTAATGAGCCATAAAAACCGTTGCTTTATAGACATGCATGTCCAATGCATGTCTTAAACTCAAACTAGGTCAAAATAGAGTAAAAAGGGCCAAGATCGCATGCAAAAGTTCAAAACTCTAAGAAATCCCAAATCCAACCCACCTAACCCTAAAGGGACTCTAGGGATCCATAAAGTTGGCAACTTTATGGAATTCCAACACTCCAAAAAGTCACAACATGAAGAATAAGGCTTAGAAACCTAGATCTATGCACAAAGAACTACAAAGCATGGAACTTGAGGGCTTACAAAAGTCCAGAAGATGCACAAGAAGATGAGAAGAGACCCTTTCTAAATCCAAGCCCAAATGTAACCTTCTTCTTCTTCTAATACCCAAAAATCATTACCAAATGCTCAAAAGCAAGTTGGAGGTTAGGGTTTTCTTGGAGGCTGAGAGAGTGTGATGGAGGCTGAGGGTGATCAACCCTAGCCATCACACTCCCTTAAATAGGGACACAAACCCCGGATACTAGGGTTTCTCATTAAACCGCCTGCACGCCGTGGTTATAGGCGGCCACGTCATGGTGGTCATTTAAAACCCGCAATTACAAAACGCTCTGTTACGTCGTGGTGATGCTCCACCACGCCGTGGCCACCCCAATAAGATTTATACATAAAAGTTGATTTATACATGGATCGGATGTTACGAAATACAAAAGAATTTTATAGAAATGATAAAAAAATCATATACATCCCAAACTTAATTGTTTTTATATAGTGATCTAAGGATTAAGAATTTGTAAGTTTTAAGAAAGGTTTTTTTTTGTGGGTTTTGTTGTTAAGAAGCCAAAATTTGACGTAATGAAACATTTAGCTTGTTATGTGTATTTCTTTTTATATCAACATATATAAATTAAAATAAATAAAAGAGTCTAGATAGTCGTATCTATTGCGACATTCATTTTCGTTTCTATGCATTTTAGAAAACTAAAAAAAAAGAATAGAAGAAACTTTGAAAAACCAAAATAAAAAAATTCTATAAATATCTAAGTTGAAAGAGAGAAAAATATTAAGATAGATTTACCTATTTTCACATTCTTTTTTTATTTTTCATGCATTATAGATAGCTAAACCAACAAAGAGAAGAAAAATAAATGCGAGTAACCAACCAAATCAAGAAACACTTTATAAATATATAAATTGAAAGAGAGAAAAAGAACCCAAATACCTTTACATATTAGCTTATTCTTTTCAATTTTCATCCATTCTAAATAAGTTCTTATATGGGCAAAAAAAATTCAATTAATTATTAATTAAGCAACATAAGTTGAAGAGGTTGAAGAGTTTCAAATGAATATGGTTCAAGATAGAGAATTTATCTTGAACCACATTGATTTGAATGATCTTCTTTATAAGAATTGTAAAAATAGAGATTATAGAGATTTGGATTATTTGTTGGATTTTAATGTAACTTTTGTGAATTTATTGTTTGTTATCTATTATTATAAAACACTTTATATTTTGTTAGTTATTTTTTGATATGATTTCCTAAAAAGGTTTTTTTAGAAGAAAAGTGGGTGTGATGCATGGCATCGGCCGAGCTCAAGTAAAAGTATTTCCCAAAATACTCATACATATTTTATTATTGATGTTTTGATATGAGTATATGAGGATTGCATGCTTGATTAGGGCTAAGGATCTACTCAGTATAGCATGATAAAATGCTAGGAGATATGTCTTTATATGTCTGTTGGTTGAGGTTTTAGAACTGCATGGTAGTATGGGATTCAGATGTGGGATAGAATGGCTTGATTATGTTATGATCTGGATTAGATAACTCAATGCTCGAATGTTGCTTGCTTTTTGGTTTTAGAGACTTCCATTAATATCAGCTAACTACTAAGCGAATACGTTAGGTTACATGTTACGTGGATTAGATAATTTTAGAAGGTTAGTTTTAACCCTATCGTGTAGCTCTTGTTTGAGTCTAACCGTTGTAGTGTGATACTTTATAGTCGAAGAATTATCTAGTACATCTGACATGCAATTTTATTCGTGCTATAGTTAGTAGATATTAGAGGGAGTTTCTTCTACAGCTGATGGTAGAGAGTGGTGTGAAGGGAATCCTAGGTGAGCTTAGGAAGTATTTGGCATGTTGAGCGCTCTGTCTTGTGAATGATGTATGTTTGGAACATATGGAAGTAACTTAGAAGATCCAGGGCAATCCTTGAGGGAAGTACAGATAGGTGTAGAAGGTAGTATTGGGCCCGTACTACTGAAAGCATGGGATCCATGCTCAAATTAAGGAAGGTTAGGAGAATTCTAAGGAGCTTGTAGAGTGTGGAATTCCTCGAGCATGTTTTGATAGTTTTATGTTTACCTTTTAGTATGGTGATGACTTGAGGAGGAGCTTCTGAATCTGGATTAGGTTCGTGCGATGGGGCCAAACCTATTGATGATCAGATACGAGAGGTCATTTCGTCTGAGATTACTCGTAGTATTTTGGAGCAGACTCCTGTGATATTCGGTTCGATCAAGGAGGGTATCATGCAGATTTTGGATGAGCGTCTGGGCGCATTCCGTACTGAGGTCGTAGCTATAGTGGGTGCATGCTCTTTTATTTTCCTAGAATTTCGTGCATGTGGGGCTCCTGAGTTCTTCGGGACGAGGACCCCATTGTTAGCAGACGATGGTTGGCAGACATCTTGAACGCCTTCCAGACTAGCTTCTGCCTCAAGGGGTTGAAGGTTAGATTTGCATCCTGTCTTCTGAAAGACAGAGCTCATGATTGGTGGGAGGAGGTTGACCATGCTTTGGGAGGCGAGGTTGTTGAGACGATGACTTGGGAGGATTTTGTGATGAGGTTCAGGGCTGAGTTGCACCGGTGATCAAGGTGATGGGTTAATAGTAGGGATGAGCAAAAGAGCCGAACCGGCCGGAACCAACCCGACCCAGGAACCGACTTCAACCGGAATCAAGAACCGAACCGGACCGCTGGTTATACCGGTTCCGATTTTTGTCGGGTCTTCGATGTCGGAACCGGCCTTCGAGAAATAGCAACGTATTTTTAGAAATGTTTTGGTTACGGTTAAACTTTCCATGTTTTCTTCATTATCCAACACCATTTCCTTGGTGACATCCAAATCAATAAGTGAAGCTTTATTGATCTCACAAACTTCCCCCTCATTTTGTAGATGAACCTGATTTATTGATATTTAGTTCATGATCAATAAAAATGATCTTAGATTCAGAAGCAATGAATGTTGCTAGCATATTATTGTGAGTACCCTCTCTACATTCAAAAGATTCTTCAACTTTGATTCCAGATTCAGAAGACTTGAATGATGTTGGCCCATTAAATTTAGATGTCTGTCGGAATTCAAAAGACTCCACTTCACAAGATTCTTCAACTTTGACATTAACAGATCCTGGAAAACTTTCTGTTGTAGGCATCTTCTTGGGTGAAGTCTTTGGAGCCTTGACTCTAAATTTAAATAGTGGTTGACTGAGATCCGAATCATCATAATCTGTCTTTAAAATCAGAACAAATTCTGAAGCTTTTCTTTTCTTTTTTACAGACTTCTTAACAAACTGTGATAATGTCAGTTCATCAGAACTATCTTCATTTGATAAAGATTCAGGTTGATCCTCTTCAAAAGCATAACCATTTCTTCTTTTTGTTTTTCTTTCTGCAAAGGGCAAGTTTGTGTGTTCATTCCCTTTACTGATACTATCAAATTTTGTGCCATCATAACCATTCTAGAGCATAACATCTTCAGCTTTATATATATCTTTTAGATTATTGAACCTGACATATGGTGTTCCATTTGAATCCCTGTTGTGAACTTTTTTCACCATGTCGTCTTCTATAACTGAGATAAAATGGGAAGTAATGCAAGGATTTAACTTCATTACTTGACAACCAACCCTTTTGAGTATTGCTTGAACACTCTACTATTGTGTAACTTTTCTGTCCAAAAAAGAAAGCTGATATAATTAAAGAACGATTTCATATGGAATTGTTCTGAATAGTTTAACCATATGAAGAAACCGAACATTAATGTTACCTAAAAAGACCTAAAAGATATCAATGCTTATTAAACATAATTTGAAAGATTATACATTAAGGACCTAAAATCAAGACTAAATCCAACATTCAAACCACAACAATATCTGCATGTAAAAAGAAATACAATTATAACTATAAGTAATGGTTGCATGTCATTGTCCGGTCTGGTTTCCGGTTTTGGGCCGGTTCCAATTACTGATTCTTACCGGTTCCCGATTCCAAAAAGTGACAATATTATAGTATTGGTCCTAGCCCGACCGGTTCCATCGGGTTCCGGTTTCGGTACTGGTTCCGGCCGGTTCCCCGGTTCCTTTGCTCATCCCTAGTTAATAGGGATACAAGTTTAATGTACTAAGCGGAAATATATTCAAACAATTCAAATAATTAGGGCACATGCAACCTCTGTCTTTCACATATAGCAACATACTATGAATGACTAATCTACAAAACTTTCCTATGAACAAACTAATTCATAAGATAAGAAAACTAATCTTGAAGATTGTTATTGTAAATAATCTTGAATCCTTACTTGAAAAACCTATGGTAGCAAGCGCCACAAGTGTCGCTTCTAATGGTTCACACCCAAGGCAAGTAATCTTAGGATTATGGAGAGAGGAGAAGAGAATTTTGGCCAGAAGTCTTCCCAAGGAGTAAGTAATGATATAATGAGGGTTTAAGGCCCTTTATATATGTGAGGTAGCTTAGAGCCAAAGCTAGGGTTTAAGGATGGAAACCCTAATCCCTTTGCTTGGTGACCAAGCAACTCATGAGCCTCCCATCTAGGATACCTTGGACGAAAATTCTAGGCCCTTCCTAAAAGTTTTCGACCAACCCCTACAAGGAGGTTCTAGAGCCTCTTTCCTCAACTATCAATAAATTGCCAAACAGCCCCTACACTTTTATTTAATTAGGTTAATCCCAAAATTAATTCCAATTAATTTCTGACTAACTATTAATTAAATATTATAATTTCTAATTAATATATTATTCTCATAATATATTAAAAAATTATATTTTCCAATTTATTAATCCAATAATAAATTATCTCTCTCTCCAATATAATCTTATCCAATTGTTAGCTTTGAGGGCAACCCAAAAGGACTGTGCTACTATCAATTCAATTTTATACCAATTATATTTATGGGCTTAGACACCTAATCCAATAGTCTCCCACTTGGATAATTCTAATAACTATAACTGCCAGTATAACTTCCAAACCGATTATCAAATCTTAGCTAACAAAAGCCGTTGTCGAACTCTGACCCAATCAGTTACGTGTCCTAAGATAAGTGATCAAATATTCATCCATTCTACAAGATATCATAAGGACATGAGACATGGATTATAATCAATCTCATTGTCCAAGTTTTGTTTCCCGATTTCTGATTTGTGACGACTGATTTCAGACTACTAATTGAACACATCAATTTAGCACTAGCTTGGCCAAGCACTTGTAAGTCAACACCACATCACCGAGGGGCCTAAAGATATCACTTTTCCCGTTAAGGAAAAAGGAACGAATAAACTTTGACTTATATGCTTTCACTATTTACGCATCAAATCATGGACAACAATATGCTTTATAACATCAAGTTACTGATGCGTTTACACATTATGAATGCACAAATGACTTGTAAACAACAACTCATATATCTCTGTTTCAAGAATATAAGATGTTATCGTCTCAAAATTACTCGTGATACAAACCATGAAGTAATACTTTGAGCGTAGGTTTATCCAATACTCAAAATCCCCATTTTCTAAGTACTCATGAACATTGAAGCAAACAATTGCTATGTCTAATCTCAATAGACAATCTATAATTCAAATCATGACAGTATTAATTCGCTACTTACTTCCAAAAGTACGAGCGACTGTGGAATTTCGAATAATCAAATTATTCAGGAAGTAAAACATACAAAGTGAAACACAATAATAACCTAATTAACTATGGTCTCAAAACCATTGAATATAAATAAAACTCTTATTATTTAATCACCATATTAATTAGACTTTAGTCATTGTATAATGTTTCGAGTAATAAATTAAACACTTGAATTAAACATCAGTCATGCCATGTTATAAACATACATACTATGTCTCTCTATGGTCCTTCCTGTGTGATCATATCGATTAGACACTATTCCAATGATGCTTATTTCACAATTCCAAATTCTAGTCACTACTAAACGTGTTAGAGTTCAACCTTACATGCAATGATCTTATTTAATGTCAAAGCTTCAAAATCACAAAGACTTGGCTAATGATATTATAGAATGTTCCATTAGAACTTTGTTACTAAAAACAATTCCAAAATAATGAAGTTTCAAATTCAAGGCACACTCCTTGAACACCTTCCTTGCATTAAAGTTTCTGACTCACATGTAGATTTTAATCATCAACTCCCTCTATGGAAACATTTCCATATTCCAATATGACCATCAATTTTGACCAAGAATCATCTCAATATAAAACATGTCAATATGGTTATTCCAAACCATACCATACTTCTAACTGTCCACAAGCAACCAATCTTTTGGTACAACCTCAGAATGTTCTTGACAGTTGTTTAACAACTTTATTCATACCAAGTTCTAGTACTTTTTCCCTCTCAATTCCCTAGGCATTTGAAAAAAAACGAAATAAGTGAATATTATATCATATGAAAGAGTATCCTATATACGAAGCATATGGGACTCGATGTCTTACATAAGGATGATATATGTTCAGTCCCTTGCTATAATATTTTCCATATATCGACTTCCCTCTGTTGAACCATTTCAACACGATATTCATATATGTCCAAGACTAAGTTCTTTGAAACCCTTAAGTACAAACTTTTAGATTTGAACCGAAGTATGGATGCCCTCTCCCTTGAAGTCTTAATATAGCGAAACAATTTCCAAATTTTGCAATTTGCAAATTTGTAGACTTTTTTCCTACATATAGTATTGCCAACTTGCAACACTTAGAATAACAATTATGATCCCACTAGCTTTTACATGTATCCAGAAATTAACTGGATTTCCAGAAATCAATACTCTTTACTTCCTTACTAAAGTGCAAATTTCTGATACGTGATGCTTCGATAAGTCTTCAACTAGACTTCCCAAGCTTTTATAGCTTTCATTAGATAGTATATGTGTATGTATAAGCCCTTTCAGAACTTATAGCTATATGTCTTGAAAGTTCAAACAATTCCTTGCCATTTCTCACAATTCGAACTATGAAAAGGGATGCCGTAATCATATTACAAATTTTGGAATGCAATTAACACAACTACTAACCATAATGATATTTATCATATTTTTAAAATCTATTAGTGAAAGTGTTTCCTCATAATATGAATTAGAGTGAAACCTTTTCCCACCTAGATTTTATGGTGTACATATTCCCATCCATATGAATCTGTTATTTCCAACCTACAATCATAAGACAAGGTTTATGATAAAACAAAATTCAAATTTAGCTCTCATGGACTAAACTTTTCTTATTCTTAATTTCATGCCCTTTGGTAGCACAAGGGCCTACCAGTGCTTCCATGTTGTTAAGCAGTTCACCCATATTGATCAATGTACTTTCACTAACCAACATGCTCTTCCTTTTGCAGTCAAATGAGAACCATTGAATCATAAGCATTGCCAACCAAACTAGAAGGTGCACAGAAACAAGAATGTGTCAACTTAACACGACAGGTTATCAACCTCAGGTCGTGTGCTAGTGATAACTAAAAGGTTTATTCTTGATTGACTCATGAAACTCTTCGAGATCATTAAGACTCCCACTGTCTTCTTGACATATAAGTTTCTCTATCAAGGAACATTCTTTGATGGGCAAAAACAAATATTCAAAAGTTAGTCTGGATTCTCGACAAGAAAACACTTCATTGAATTCAGTCTTCATTTATCCTTTTTTAACCACAACATCACAATTACCAATTCCAAATGTGCTAGAGTAAAAAAAACATTATTACTCTACATTTCATGAGGTGTTATAAACCTACTTCGTATGAAATAAGTTTTAAGATACGATTCGAAGTAACTAGAGCATGGCTCTAAAACTAGATTAGAAATGAAGTATGACCCATATCTCGATTGAACCATTTCAACAATATCGGATACCTATTCTTAGTCAAACAATTGCACTAAGATGTTCTTCGAGGATCAATTATGATATAGTTCCACAATCATTAAGATCATCACAAAACATGATACTAAAGTACTCTCATTTCCTTTCGGATTGGAGAAACCTTTATCTTCCTACCTAACAAATTCTTCTTATTCGTTCTGCCACTCTTTGAAAAACCTTTTTCAAAATGTTAGAATTATGCTTAATCTTATAAAGACAACCATATTTATTGAATCGTCAGTAAATCATGACGAATAGAATTTTTCATCCTTTGTGGTAGATTTGAATCGTCCATACCAATGGACTAGATTCATTAGTCCTTCACTTTGACTTACATAAAACATGTGATAAATGAACTAGTCATAATCTTCCAAAGATCAAGATTCTCATAAATCACATAATTCGAATTGTATGACTCCAAGTTTCTATCCAATTGGAACTTGGGTGATGATAATTCTTTATCACTTAGTCAATTATGACATTACCATAAGTGAAAAATAAGAATCAAATCCACAATTAATATTGCTAATAATAGAAATGTAACCACCAATTTTCATAAATTCCATTGTAATATAAAGTAAGCCAACAAGATAAACCAAAATTTCACTTTTATTGATAATAAACAAAAAATTTGGAACTTTACAATGCATAAAATGAAAACTATATTTCTAGACATTTCCTAAGCAATCTATTAAATTATCATAACTCCAAAGCAGCAACTCCAAAATCTGATCATCGAACCATGTGACCAAAATCCATCTCTCATGATCAGAATTAGCTCATTCTTCTTAAGCTTCATTCTTTATCTTAGATCCTACAATATCATCAAAATGTGATCATCACATCATGTATTAAGAATCTTTGAATATGAACTTGTTAAGATGATAGAGTTAGATAATGGATGTACCTGAATTAGAGTCACGCGACTTGAATTTACCATCTCTGAGATATTTCGGGTAGTTTGGGTAGCTTCGCAACCAATTTCCCTTCAATTAGCAATAGAAACATATGGACTCTTTAGGATTAGCACATGGAACTATCTCAGAAATAGTTTGACCTTGGCCGATCCCTTTCCATTAGGAAGAGAAATCTTTTCTGGACCACCATTGTCAATGTCCATGGAAACTTTAGGATTTGATCCTTCAAACACTTTTCCTTCATGTGGCTCTTAAGCATTTCTGCTTCAGCAACAATCAACATATGTTTCAGATCAATTAGGGTCATATCGTGGTCGCTCATATAAAAGTTCTCAATGAACTGACTATATGACTTAGGGAGCGAAAGGAGAACCAAATCAATGGCTTCCTCCCTTGGGAAAATGACACCCATTCTGTCTAATTTGTCAATGTACGATTTCATTTCAAGAAAATACATACATACAGAATTCCATATTGATGCTTGCATGCCAATAGGGCTTGAGTAGTTTTGTATCTTTCAACTCGTGACATGAGGAGAGTCACTGAAGGAGGAGGAGGAGGAAGATTTGGAGAAGCATGATATCCATTTCCACCATTGATTGAAGAAGGGAACATACTTTCACCTTGATCAGAATGTGGAAGATCATCTTCAGAAGGTAAAGGAAGACCATTATTGTCTTGACTTGACATCTATAAAGGGAGAAAATAGAATTCAAGTTACTTGATTTTAATCCTTAATTATTAACCCATAAATTTAAATAAAGGCTAGTATCTATATTTTCGATTCGAACTTTGAAGAGGGATGTCGTAATCAAATTCGAATCTGTTTTACGTAGGTAAGGCTTTTACCAATTTCATTCTTATGAAACTCCTAAATCTTTTAAGATTCATTGAATTTAATCAATGACATGTTTAATCTAGATTATGCTCTCACTTTTGTGACTGGGATGCCGAGGATCACAAACGAGATGTGAATAACCATGCAAATTAGCTTAGTACTCTCGATGTCATTTATCATCTCGTTTTAATGTACCAGTTAGCCACACACGCTCCATTAATCAATGATAATTTTCGAGACACCCACTACCACTCTTTATAAGTCCCTCCTTAGTGTGTCGGTTAACCACACACGCTACACTAACGACTCATAAAGTACAATGTGCAATTTCATGGATTGGCACATAAATTCACATTTTCCTAAAGTAACTAAGATTGGGATTTTAAATAAAATGTTTAGTTACTTTTTATCGCATTATACTTATTAATGAGAATTAAATTGTCCTCTAGAACCTGTTCGGCTAACGACCATCCACCATATAAGAGAGCGGTGGGTAAGAATGGATACCCAATTACGGTCATTTTATAGGCCGCTTCCTTAAACTCCCCTTATAGTATGACTTTGTGAATGAGGCGTACTAGCGGTTCGACTGACTTTTCTTATACATATAATATATATTAAACTTTTAATTATATATACATAGTATAAAGTGTATTTTAAAACATTTTAAAATAACAAGGGTTTAATCTTTTGATAAATTAAACTTTTAATTTAATTAAATTTAAACCTTTTATGGATTTATTACTTGTTTTTTAATTAATTACTTAATTAATATAATAATAAGATCCATAAAAATGTATTTTAAACCTTTTCAAAATACCATGTTTATATTAATCTATAAAATAAACAATATAATATTTGACATTAATTATTAAGTTCAATTAATATCTAGATCTATTATTTAAACACTTTAAAAATCAATCATATTAATCACAAAACAATTAATCAAGTCAAATGCTAATCTCATAACTTCTAGGCTTTTAATTTATCATCATGGATACACCAAAATCGGATTTGGGGATAAAAATAGAAAGTAGATATCATATAAAAGTTGTTAAGGCAGATTAAGTAAGAAAATCCCGTCCCGACTGAGCTCACGTCGTGAGCATAAGAAGTTCATGTCGTGAGCCGACAGAACCGAAAACATGTTTCTTTCCTGATTCACCATTGTACAAATAGATGAAAGACAACCCTTGTCTCTGATACCACTGATGGTTTAATAGGGTTACAAGTTCAATGCACCAAGTGGAAATATATTCAAACAATTCTAATAATTAGGGCACATGCAACCTAATTGGATCTATGTTTTTCACATACAACAACATACTATGAATGGCTAATCTACACAACTTTCCTATGAACAAACTAATTCATAAATAAGAAAACTAACCTTGAAGATTGTTATTGTAAACAATCTTGAATCCTTACTCGAAAGACCTTTGGTAGCAAGCACCACAAGTGTCGCGCCTCTAATGGTTCGCACCCAAGGCAAGCAATCTTAGGATTATGGAGAGAGGATAAAAGAATCTCGACCAGAAGTCTTCCCAAGGAGTAGGTCACGAAATAATGAGGGTTTAATGCCCTTTTTATAGGTGAGGTAGCTTAGAGACAAAGCTAGGGTTTAAGGATGGAAACCCTAATCCCTTTGCTTGGTGACCAAGCAACTCATGAGCCTCCCATCTAGGATGCCTTGGACGAAAATTGTAGGCCCTTACTAGAAGTTTTCGTCCAACCCCTATAAAGGAGGTTCTAGAGCTTCTTTCCTGAACTATTAATAAACTGCCAAACAGCTCCTGTACTTTTAATTAATTCATTTAATTCCAATTAATTTCTGACTAACTATTAATTAAATATTATAATTTCTAATTAATATATTATTCTCATAATATATTAACAATTTATATTTTCCAATTTATTAATCCAATGATAAATTATCTCCCTCTCCAATATAATCCTATCGAATTGCTAGCTTTGAGGGCAACCCAAAAGGACTGTGCTACTATCAATTCACGTTTATACCAATTATAGTTATGGGCTTAGACACCTAATCCAACATGAGGTTCGACAGTTGGCGGGGGAGTTTCAGGACCTTCTTCAGACTACTGAAACTATGGCGGAGATCATCGCCATGTTCTGGGAGAGAGCTTTGTTGGTTCCGTAGTGTGTGGCGGGTGAGGAGATGAAGAAGGCTAGGTATCATGATATGCGGAAGGATGGTATTCGTGAGTTTGTGAGCATGTCCAGTTGCAAGACCCTGGACGACATGATTAAGTGGGCCCGAGAACGGGAGATTGATTTGGAGATTGTGAGGATGAGGAAGTCGGTTTAAGCTCAGGTCTCAAAGGGATTGGCTAAGAAGGCCAATGTTTTTGATTACTGATCGAGGGGAAAATAGGGATGGAGCCGTTGTGGCAAGTACGTAATGACGCACGAGGGGGTTCACAGGATGGGTGGTTCTGGCTGCTTCAACTGTGGCAAGACTGGTCACTACAACAGGGATTACACCGCCACCACCACCACCCACAGATGGAGTCTGATTGGCTTCCATTACAATCAGAGGGGACACACGAAGGCTGATTGTCTGAGTTTGACAATGGGAATGGTTGCAACACTCGGTCCAGCGACACTAAGGATCACTGACGACCGCCAGGGCAAGGCGAAGGTGGTAGTTGTGAGGAGTCGAGCTTTCCAACTGACAGCTGAGGAGGCTCGTGCAGCACCTGATATGGTTACTGGTATGTATCTTCTCCTTATCTCATTTATTGTTTTATTGTTTATGCATCTTGTGTATGCTGCTATTTAGGTACATTCCTAGTGAACGGTGTTCAGACTGTGGTTCTTTGATATTCAGGCTCCACCCGATCGTTTGTATCTCTTGCGCTCAACAATAGATTTGGTGATGCTCCTGGAGATCTTGATTATCCATTAGAGGTGGAGGTTATTGATGATCGTCCAATGAGGGCGTCGAGGGTTCATCAGATTTGTATTTTGGAGTTATTTCGAGAAAGGTATTCGATCGACTTGGGTCCTATCCCTTTGCGTGAGAGCAAGGTTATCATGGGTATGGATTGGTTGAGCCTTAATGGGGCGATGATTGATTGCGAGCACCAGTTAGTTCGGTTTCGAACCCTAAGTGGAGGAGAAGTAGTTATTCATAGTGAGGGTGCTTAGTGTAGACCAACTCTTTGTTCACCTACGAGAGCTAGGAGGTATCTTTAGCAGAGTTGTTCTGGTTTTCTGGCCTATGTGTTGGATACCCGAAGGAGGGAAATAATGAGGTGTATGATTTGCCGATCGTTCGGGAGTATCCCCATGTGTTCCCAGAGGACTTACCTGGAGTTCTTTTGGAAAATCAGGTTAAGTTCCGTATAGATCTGGGTCCAGGTACGACTCTGATAACCAATGAACCTTATGTTGGATATAGTGTCTAAGTCCATAACTATATTTGGTATGTACTTGACCCGACCCGGCATGGTCCATTTGGGTTGCATGACATTGCAAGACTTGGATAGACAAAATGAGAGAAAGGACACTTATGGTTATTAATATATTATAAGTTCTAATATATTAATAATAATATTATTTAATTAGTGTTGATCAAGAATTAATTTAGAATTAATTTGGTGATCAATATGAGACTAATTAAATAGATAGGGTTGATTATGTCAATCATCTATTCTTTTATAGTGGGCTATTGATCCGTGGTTTATGGAGTTGGGCTATAACCCATTAGGAGCTCCATGGATAGTCCATGGGGGTTACAAACCCATGGATCATTAGAAATGAAGAGTCATGACAATTAAGGGCATTCATGTGTAAACCCTAATTGTGACAACACTATAAAAGGGACCCTATGGCTAGCAAAATCGGACACTAGTTGATTCTAAGAGGGCATAACCGATTTTGAGTGATAGTGACATTCTCTCAAGTCATTCCAAGTCTTGTGGTGTTGTGTGAAGCATTTGAGGCACAACATTTGGGGTGCTAGGCTCACAAAGTCATCAAGGAATTCAAGCAACAACAAAGGTATGTACTTCCACTAGTTTTATATTACATGTTCCCCATGACATGCTAGTTAGGAAGTAAACCTTGGGAAAATCAAATATGCATGTGTATTAGAGAAAACATAGATCCAAGGTTTATAGGGTTGCATGTACACCATCGGAGTGTTAGAATGCTCAAAACCCATTAGTGGTATCAGAGCCTAGGCTTGTTTCTTGATACTTGATGCAAACTTGTTGAAAAAGCTCAAAAATCTGCCATCTGCAGCATGAACTCGCCGAGTCCATGGGGGGACTCGACGAGTCCATATGAAAATTCATCCTACTCGTCGAGTAGGTTCTTGCACTCAACAAGTAGGAGCCCCTGGATGCAGATTTTCGAGTTTTGTTGTTGGAAATGGGATAGAATCATTAACCCAAACTGTTTTGGACTTGTAAAATCTGTTTTTCAATGTGGTAATGATTATGTTAATCCATTTCAAATGACTATTATCAAATTTCAAGTCTTATATGTGTTAATATGATTTCTTGAAATTGTTTGATATGAATATTTGTTCTTATGAGTTTTAGAAGATCATAGGAATTGTTTGTAACTTGCATGGTTGATTAATTCATGATCTTAATGCTTAATGATGGAGTCCATAACTTGTCCTCAAATTATGGATAACCAAAAGTCACTTCTTTAAAATTGTCATTAAAGAATAAGAGGTTTCATAAAATGAAGAGTCTTCATTTTTATGAACCATTAAACTCATAAGTTACAAATTGAAGAGTCTTGAAATAGTTTCAAAACTTGCCCTCAAGTTTTGGAATTTGTAAAGTCTTACACTCTAATACTTTAATTCCAAAATTAAACCTTAGAATTTTAAGAGTTTAAAATTCAAACCTTATACTTTTATAATATTAAGAGTTTAATTATTATATATATGTATAATAATAAGTCAGTCTTACCATTAGTAGGCCTCATTTACGAAGCCGGTCTATAAGGGGGGTATAAGGTTACTGCCTATAAAATGACGGTTTAATGGGTGTCCACTCTCACCCACCGCTTCCTTGACTGGTGGAGGGTCGTTAGCCGAAAAAGGTAGGATACGACCTTAATCCTCATTAAAAGTATAATGAAATTATAAAGTAACTATACATTATTAATTCCCAATCTTAGTTACTTTAGGAAAATGTGAAATAGGTGCTAACCCATGAAATTACACTTTGTACCTTACCAAGTCGTTAGTGGAGCGTGTGTGGTTAACCGGCACACTAATAAAGACTAGTAAGAGTGGCAAAGGGTAACTTGACTTTATTATAGATCGGTGGAGCGTGTGTGGTTAATCGGCACATCGATTAGGTAATATAGTTAAGGGTACCAAGTCAATTTGCATGGTTATTCACACCTTGTTTGTGATCCTCGGCATCCCAGTTGCAAACTTGAGAGGGCACAATCGAGATTCAAACATGCCATTGAAAAGTTTAATGTATCTCAAAAGATCTACGAGTTTCAAATCCAATTAAAACTTAATAATTTATTTCGTTTATAATGGTGGAAATTGGTAAATCGTCATTTACCTACCTTCAAATATTTCATAGCTTGGATTACGGCATCCCTCTTCCAAGTTATGAAATAGTTTGTGGGGTCCTAGCCTTAATATTTCATTTGGGTGACTTATTAAGGATTCTTCATCTAATTAAACTTGTCCTTCTTTCTTTCAGATGTCTTCCAACACTACTACTGGCTCAAACCCTACAGGCTCCTTTTCCCTCATGAACTTGTGTGGGAAAATCACTTTTGATGGGTCTAACTTCAATGAATGGATTAGAAACATCAGGATGATTACCCGCTATGAGAACAAGGAATATGTCCTTGATAAGGAGCTTAAGGTTATCAATGAGTCCACTGCTACTCCTGAGGAGGTTGCGGAGTACACTGCACATGAGAGGGATGCTACCAAAGTGTCATGCATCATGTTGGCAACCATGACTCCCGAACTCCAGAAATCCTATGAAGATTTCTACCCCTTTGAGATGCACCTGGATCTGATGGATAGGTACCATCAGAGCGCGCGTCAAGAGAGGTATGAAATCATCTCCTCCATGATAACGGACAGGATGAAGGATGGTGAACCCATCACCGCTCACTTGCAGAAAATGCAAAGGTTCGTGGACCGGTTGTTGAAGCTGAATGTGGACTTCCCTGAGGACTTGGCGATTGATATCATTCTCCATTCCTTACCTCCAAGTTATGATCAGTTTCGTATGACTTATCATATGAACAAGGAGGAAGTTACACTTAGCAAACTTCAAGGACTTTTAAGGACCGCTGAAAGTGGTCTTAAAGGTAAATCGGCTGTTACTTCTACTCCTACTCCTACAGCAGCTCATGTTCTGGCAATTGGGCAGGGAAAGGGGAAGAAGAGGAAAACCCCTTCGAAGGGTACCAAGGGAAAGTCTCTTGATGGTTCCTCTTCAAGTGGGACAAGGAAAGGTTCCATCACTCCTTCCTCAAACCCTAAGGAAGCACTGTGCTTCTATTCTCAGGAAAGGGGGCACTGGAAACAAAGCTGCCCCAAGTACCTGCAAGATGTAAAGGATGGGAAAGTTAAACCCATCCAAGCAGGTATTTATACAATATTGTCTAATAACTCATCTAATGCTAATTATTGGGTGCTTGATACAGGTTGTGGTATTCACATTTGTACTGATTTGCAGGGCCTAAGAAGAAGTGAGCAAGTGGAGCACGGGAAGATAAACTTAGTCATGGGCAACAGGAAAGCATCACCTGTTACCAAGATAGGAGTTTATTCTTTATTGCTATATAATGGGTTAATGTTAGATTTGAATAAATGTTGTTACTCGTCCGAAATGGCGAGAAATATTATTTCCTTTCATGGCTTGTACAAACAAGGGTTTACATTTTCGTTTGATAATAATAATGGTGCTATTAATGTTTATCACGATGATGTATTTTACTTTAAAGCATTACCTTGTGATGGTGTATATGAAGTTGTGAATGTTGTAGACAATCTAGGGAATAATGTGTTGTATATTGATTCTTCAAATAGCTTGGATAAATCATCTTTGTGGCATTGTCATCTTGGACATGTCAGCAAGAAGCGCATAGGCCAACTCTAAAAGGCTGGAGTCTTGGAATCATTTGACCTAAAGTCAGATGATAGTTGCGAGTCTTGCTTACTTTGAAAAACGACAAAGTCACCCTTTACTGACACTTGTGAGAGGGGTGAAGGTTTGTTGGACCTCATACACACAGATGTGTGTGGACCCTTCAAAACTGCCACAAGGGATGCTAATCGCTATTATGTGACTTTTACTGATGATTACAGCAGATATGGATATATCTACTTAATCAAGCATAAGTCAGAAACCTTTGAAAAATTCAAAGAGTTTAAACAAGAAGTTGAGAATCAATTGGGCAGGAACATCAAGATGCTCCGATCCGATCGGGGAGGAGAGTATCTTAGCATTGAGTTCCTTGACTATCTTAAGGAATGTGGGATTGTCTCACAATTGACACTTTCTAGAACACCACAACTGAATGGTGTGGCTGAGAGGCGCAATCGAACCTTGTTGGATATGGTTCGTTCCATGATGAGTCGAGCTTCGTTACCAATCTCATTCTGGGGGTATGCCTTAGAGACTGCCACCCATATCCTCAATCTAGTCCCTACTAAAAAGGTTGCCAAAACACCTAACGAGACGTGGACTGGGAAAGTTCCCAATTTAGACCACATCAAGATTTGGGGTTGTGAAGCTTTCGTGAGGCGTGAAACTCATGACAAACTTGAACCTCGAAGTGAGAGGTGTATTTTCATCGGCTACCCACAGAGATCCTTTGGTTACCTCTTCTACAGACCCAGTGATAATGTGGTCTTTGTAGCAAGGAGAGGAGTCTTTCGTGAGAGAGAATTTGTAAGCCAAGGGGACAGTGGGAGGAAAATTGACCTTGAAGAACTTCAAGAGTCAAGTGGTGAAGGAACCTTAAATTCTTTCGGACAACCTGAGGAGGAAACTCCTGTTGAGCCGATAGATGATTCTGTACCTCCAAGGCGTTCCACAAGAGTTAGGAACACACCTGATTTTTATTATGGTTATCATATCACTACTGAAGGTGATACATTTATCAGTGATAGTACACTAATAGATTTGGATGAACCTAATAATTATAAGGAAGCCAAGGCAGGCCCTGAGTCTGCAAAATGGAAGGAGGCTATGGACAGCGAGATTCAGTCCATGTATGACAATCAAGTTTGGAACTTGGTTGACAATGTACCAGGTCGTAAGACAGTTGGGTGCAAGTGGATCTTCAAGAAGAAGACCGACATGGATGGGAAGGTACACACTTACAAAGCGCGACTGGTAGCGAAGGGCTTTACTCAAACTCCGGGATTTGACTATGATGAGACCTTCTCACCAGTAGCGAAGATTAAGTCTATTAGGGTGTTGTTGGCCATAGCTGCATTTCATGATTATGAAATATGGCAAATGGATGTCAAAACCGCTTTCCATAATGGAAAGTTGGCTGAGGATGTTTACATGGCTCAACCAGAGGGTTTTGTCGATGCAAAATATCCTAATAGAGTGTGTAAGCTTAAGAAATCCATTTATGGATTAAAGCAAGCATCTCGCAGATGGAATCTTTGCTTTGATGAGAAAGTTAAAAAGTTTGGCTTTTCGAGGAGCGAGGATGAATCATGTGTATATGTTAGGGCTAATGGGAGCATAGTTAGCTTTTTGGTGTTGTTTGACATACTACTCATAGGAAATGACATCCCAACCTTGCAGGAGGTTAAGTCCTGGCTTGGGAAGTGTTTCGCTATGAAGGACCTTGGAGAAGCTGCCTATATCCTAGGGATAAGGATATTGAGAGACAGGAGCAAGAGACTAATTGGACTTAGTCAAAGTACCTACTTGGATAAGGTACTGAAGAGGTTCAGCATGCAAGAATCCAAGAAAGGGGAATTACCTATCCATAGTAATGCCAAGCTAAGTAAGACTCACAGTCTGCGTACAGAGGCTGAGATAGCAGAGATGAGTCATATACCATATGGTTCCGTTGTGGGCTCTATCATGTATGCTATGACTTGTACTCGCCCTGATGTGGCCTTTGCTTTGAGCATGGTCAGTAGATATCAAGGGAACCCTGGCAAGGCTCACTGGACTGCGGTAAAGAACATTCTCAAGTATCTGCGGAGGACTAAGGACTGGGTCCTTACCCTCGGTGGCAGTGATGACTTGAGAGTGGAAGGATATAGCGATGCTAGCTTTCAGACTGATAGGGATAATTTCCGCTCTCAGTCAGGATGGGTTTTTATCCTAAATGGAGGGGCAATTACTTGGAAAAGTTCCAAGCAGGAGACATTAGCTGATTCTACTTGTGAATCAGAGTACATAGCAGCGAGTGAAGCAGGAAAGGAGGCGATATGGCTAAAGAACTTCATCGGAGACCTTGGAGTTGTACCAGCTATAAAGGAGCCAATGGAAATTTTCTGTGACAACGAAAGTGTGGTTGCTTTAGCTAAGGAACCAAGAGATCACGGAAGATCTAGGCACATTGACGGAAAATACCATTTCATTAGACATCGAATAGAAGAAGGACTCATCGTGGCAAATAGGGTATCATCGGATGAGAACCGAGCAGATCCCCTCACGAAGGGACTGAGTAGGGTTAAGCATCTACAGCATGCGATGCACATAGGGCTGAAGGATGATATTACTTTTAATAATTAGATAGTTTTCTGAAACTTGTAACATGTAATTGACATTTTGATGATTAAATAAAAGTTGTTATTTATTTATGAGTAAAGTGTTACTATCTTATGTTAATCGTTTACTATGGTTTCAATTTTGCATGTTTTGACTTCCTGAATAATTATGTTATTATTCGAACTCTCCACAATCAGTAATACTTTGGAAGTAGGTATTGATTTAAGACTGTCATGAATTTGGCTTGTATGATTTGTCTAATGTGCATTAGACATAGCAATGGTTGTTGCAACATTCATGAGTACTCATAAGGCCTTGTGTATTGGATTCAACCCACGCTCACTTGCATCACTTCATGGAATTTATCTCGAGTGATCGTGAGACGGTATTATCATATAAATCTTCAAACCTAGAGATATGAGTTGTTGACTATGAGTTGGTTATCCATTGATTGTACGAAAACGCATTGGTAACTCGATGTTATAAAACGTGCTTTTGTGCATAATTCAAGAAGTAGTCAGTACAAGCATATGAGTCGAAGTTTATCTGTTCCTTCTAGAAATAGAAGCGATATATGGGCCCCTCGATGATTTGGTTTTGACTTATGTACGGGGCCCGGTCAGAACCTAATCGATGTGTTTAATTTAGTTCTATGTCGAAACAAATCAAAGATCGAGAAACAAATGCTGGACAATAAGTAAGACCATGTTCCATGTGTTTGTCCGGCTGATATCTTGAGAGCAGAGGATTATATGATCACTTATCTTAAATGGCGTATCATTATCATCTCAGTTCCGAGAGATTTTGAAAGAGCTATGATTGCTAGGTGGGTTCTGAAATCATATATGCAAATATATTTATTAGACTTATCTAAGTGGGAGACTGTTGGATATAGTGTCTAAGTCTATAACTATATTTGGTATGTACTTGACCCGACCCGGCATGATCCATTTGGGTTGCATGGCATTGCAAGACTTGGATAGACAAAATGAGAGAAAGGACACTTATGGTTATTAATATATTATAAGTTCTAATATATTAATAATAATATTATTTAATTAGTGTTGATCAAGAATTAATTTAGAATTAATTTGGTGATCAATATGAGACTAATTAAATAGATAGGGTTGATTATGTCAATCATCTATTCTTTTATAGTGGGCTATTGATCCGTGGTTTATGGAGTTGGGCTATAACCCATTAGGAGCTTCATGGATAGTCCATGGGGGTTACAAACCCATGGATCATTAGAAATGAAGAGTCATGACAATTAAGGGCATTCATGTGTAAACCCAAATTGTGACAACACTATAAAAGGGACCCTATGGCTAGCAAAATCAGACACTAGTTGATTCTAAGAGGGCATAACCGATTTTGAGTGATAGTGACATTCTCTCAAGTCATTCCAAGTCTTGTGGTGTTGTGTGAAGCATTTGAGGCACAACATTTGGGGTGCTAGGCTCACAAAGTCATCAAGGAATTCAAGCAACAACAAAGGTATGTACTTCTACTAGTTTTATATTACATGTTCCCCATGCCATGCTAGTTAGGAAGTAAACCTTGGAAAAATCAAATTTGCATGTGTATTAGAGAAAACATAGATCCAAGGTCTATAGGGTTGCGTGTACACCATAGGAGTGTTAGAATGCTCAAAACCCATCACCTTATCGATTAGCACCTCCAAAGATGCAAGATTTTTCTACACACCTGCATGAGCTGTTACACAAGGGATTTATCAGACCGAGTAGTTCACCTTGGGGAGCACCGATACTGTTTGTGAAGAAGAATGATGGTTCTCAAAAAATTTGCATCAATTATCGAGAGCTGAACAAGCTAACAGTAAAGAACCATTACCCAATTTTGAGGATCGTTGACTTGTTTGATCAGATAAAGGGTGTGTCTTGGTTATCCAAGATTGACTTGCAGTTGGTTTATCACCAGATGAGGGTCAAAGAGGAATACGTGCATAAGAATGCTTTCAGGACTCGTTATGGTCATTACGAGTTTGTGGTGATACCTTTTGGGCTCACCAATTCTCCGACCGCTTTCATGAATCTCATGTGCCACGTGTGTAGACGGATGCTGGATCGGTATGTCATTGTATTTTTTGACGATATGTTGGTCTATTCCAAGACCAGGGAGCAGCACGAGGAGCATATAGGGGAGGTTTTGGAGACCTTAAGGAGGGAGAGAATTTATGCCAAGTTCTCCAAGTGTGAGTTTTGGTTGCGCGAGGTGCAGTTTCTGGGGCACCTTGTCAACCAGAACGGTATTTTAGTTGATCCGACCAAGATTGAGGTAGTGATGCAGTGGGAGTTTTCGAGATATCAATCCGAGATCCGGAATTTTGTAGGTTTGGCAGGGTACTATCGGAGATTCATCCAGGATTTCTCCAAGATAGTGGTTCCTTTGACCCAATTGACGAATAGGACCGTTACTTTCCGTTAGGGGCTTGAGAAGCAGGCGGTGTTTGAGACCTTAAGACAGAGATTGTGTGAGGCACCGATTCCGAACCTGCCAAGGGGTGTTGATGACTTTGTAGTTTATTCTGATGTGTCGATCATAGGATTGGGTGCAGTGCTGACGCAACGGGGTCAAGTAATTGCGTAATCTTCAAGGAATCTGAAGCCTCATGAGGAGAAGTACCCTACGCATGATTTAGATTTGGGGGCGGTGGTTTTCGCCTCTAGTGGTGGCGCCATTACTTATATGGGGTCTGTTGTACTATTTACACAGATCACAAGAGTTTGAGGTATTTGATAGATTACCCGAATCTGAATATGAGGCATCGCAGGTGGCTCGATGTGGTGAGAAAACTATGATTATGAGATCCTTTATCACCCTGGGAAGGTCAATGTGGTGGCCGATGCTCTTAGCCGCAAGACATGTGGTACTCCAATATGAGATTTGTGTTTGAGGATGAAAATGATTAACCCACTCTTGGAGTAGATTCATGTGGCTCAGGTTGAGGCTATGAAAGAGGATCACCAGAACAGTGAGCACATAGTAGGCCATGTGTCCTCTTTTGATTATGATAGTCAGGGATTGTTGACTTTTCATTGAAGGGTTTGGGTTCCGTATTTGGGTGGTACACAACAGATTCTGATGGAAGAGCCTCACAAGTTGAAGTTCTTATTTTATCTAGGTGCGAAAAAATGTATAAAGACGTCCGATTTGATAATTGGTGCACATGCATGAAACGGGATGTGGCCGGATATATGGAGAGGTTCTTGACTTACAGGAAAGTCAAAGCCGAATATCAGCGACCTCACGACAAGTTGGAGCCATTGGGTGGTCCTATTTGGAAATGGGAAGAGATCACGATGGATTTCATCACGAAGTTATTACGGACGGTGCGAGGGGTGGATTCGATATGGGTCATCGTGGATCGATTGACCAAAAGTGTGTATTTTTTCCCCATTCAAGAAAGCATCTTTGCGAAGAAATTGGCAGATATTTACATCCTAGAGGTTGTTGCACATCACGGGGTTCCAGTGTCAATGGTTTCAGATTAGAACGAACGATTCGCTTCCAGATTCTAAAAGAGATTTCAAGAGGAGTTGGGTACTTGACTGCACTTCATCACGACTTTCCACCCGCAGACTGATGGTCAGAGTGAGTGAACTATCCAGACACTGGATGACATGATTCGGGCATGCGTGCTGGATTTTGGTGGGAGTTGGGATACGTATCACGCTTTGGTAGAGTTCTCATACAAAAATAGCTATCACGCCAGTATTGATCATCATCCATTTGAGATGCTCTATGGGAGGAAGTTTCAAACCCCGGTCTGTTGGGGTGAGGGCAGTCAGCGAGTCATAGGGAGTATGGAGTGGTGCTTCGGACCACAAAGTCGATTCAACAGGTGTGCGGAAGATTGTGGACCGCATAGAGTCGGCAGAAGACCTAGACAGATCAGCGGTGTTCCGATCTCGAGTTTCAGGTTGGTGACATGGTGCTTCTAAAGGTGTCACCTTGGAAGGGTGTCATCCAATTTCGGAAGCGGGGCAAGTTGGGCCCCAGGTATATTGGTCATTTCGGGGTTTTCGCCTGGGTGGGCAGGGTTGTGTACCGTTTGGATCTACCCGAAGATCTCATTGAGATTCATAGCACGTTCCACGTCTCTCAACTGCGGAAATGTTTGGTCGATGATTCTGTAGTTATACCATTGGAGGATATCCATGTGGACGAGCGCTTCAACTATATAGACAGACCAGTTGCGATCCTCGATAGAAAGACGAAGACTCTACGAAACAAGGTATTGGGTTTCGTGAAGGTGTAATGGAAACACCGGAAGGGTTCAGAGTGGACGTGGGAGCCTGATGAGGAGATGAGAGAGGATTACCCCGAGTTATTTGCAATAGTGGACTTTAAGGACAAAGTCTGATTCACGTGAGGGAGAGTTGTAACACCTGTTTTCCAGGTACTTTTCATTTATAACTTAAAGTGTTAATTACTTGAAAAACTGGTCCTACATGGTGTGCAGGAGGTCCTCTATGCGGGGCATAGAAAGGGAAATGGATGCGGACATGTAAAGCCCTACATGGCGCGTACCCTTTTATACGCATCGCCTAGGAGCGCTAAATCGAAAAACCTAAATATTTGGGTTGAGACCCCATTTAAAGACCTTAAATACCTTGAGGCCTTCCTTATCATCAACCTCCACTCTCCCAAACAGTCATCTCGAAACCCTAATCCATTGTGAGCTTGTTTTGAGCCTTTTTGTGTGTGTTTGGTGCATTTTGAAGAAGGATGTGTCTATTATTGAGGATTGGTGTGGCTCAAGCTTGAAGATCCAAAGCTTTCGTCTCATTTTCTAACTTCAGAAGGTATAAAGTTCTCATCTTTATGATTCCTTGGGTTAGATCTAGGCTAGCTTATAGATTTGCATGCTTTTGGTCCCATGGGTTTGGCTTTTATGAGTAAGAGCTACTCTAGAGCTTGAGGTTATCATTTTTTGTTGTTTCTGAGGATCTTATAACATAAAAATGGGATCTTGATGGTTATATTTCACACATGCAAGGTCTTGAGGTCATTACAGGATGTTATGGAACTAAGGTTTGGTCTTGAGCTCCATTGAGCCATGCAAAGGCATAAAGTCAGGAACTTTATAATTTTAGACGTCCATTAGGCTCAAATCTGAGTGTTAGACATTTGTTCTTAAGGTATTAAGAGATTACAATGAAGATTTGCAAAAGTATGAATACGCGGTGCGTAATCCGGGCTACGCAACACATAGCCTTGTTTATCTGCGATTTCTGTTAATCCTCGATGCAAGGCGTAAAGTCATGATGTACGCATGGCATAGCACAAGGAGGTGTGTTGATCATTTTTAGGGCATTATGTTAAGAAGAGCTCGTCCTAGCTATGGAAGGGTAAAATGGTCTTTTACCCAAGTAAGTCAACTAGAAAACCTAGACCTTTGTTTGGGAGTATTACATAATTTCTAATTAGGGTTTTATTATGTTTGATTAGAGTGATGGTTTCCCATATCGGCAACTTGAGTGTGAGATTTGATTATCTTCAGGTTGAGGTGAGTCTTCTCACTATACTATAGGGTGTTAGATTGTCTTTGTGACTCTGGAAGATTATGTATGTTGGGCGGGGCCCATTATGTATTTTGGGCGGAGCCTATTATGTATGTTGGGAGGGGGGATTATGTTTGTTGGACGAGGACCCCTTATGTAATTTAGGCTAGGGTCCATTATGTATGGCGAGGCGGGGCCCGATGTATATATGGTATGCGGTATTTTGGAGAACTCACTAAGCTTTGTGTTTACGGTTTATGCTTATGTTTCAGGTACTTCCGGTTCCAAAGGGAAGAGCTCGACGTGATTGTATCGCATCCACCAGTGTTTCATATTTTATTATATGATTCATTCTCTGATAACTATTTTATACATTTTCATACTTTGAGGGGTTTCTTGAACGAATGATTGGTTGTTTTGGTTGACTTAAAAACAAAATTTTTACTTATGTGTTTTTGGGATGTTACAATCCTGAAATACATTATTATATCGCTATAGTTGATAATAGTGATGTTACACACTTGATCAACATAATTAAAATGGTTTTATGGTTGTGATGCCACCAATAATGGACAAACGTCAGTCCGACAGGCCAAAAACACATACCATAATTTGTCCCAAGGTGAATGTCCAATAAAAAAAGAGGGTTCTACATGCGGTCAAGTAGGACACATGCGAAACAACTGTTTTGCAAGAGCCTCCAGGAACGTATCAAGGCATATGAAAAATGATACCAGAAAGGGTATGATGAATAATAGAGAGGCTTCCGGGAGCGGATCATAGAACGTAAGTGTTTATGACATGTTTCATTTAAACTTCTTTTAAATTTAGGGTAAATGGCAAAAAAGTCAGTAAGTTTTCATTTTTTTTTTCGATTTTGTCACTGCGTTTTTTTTTCTGCTACAATTAATTCACTATGTTTTCAATTTGTTGCAATTCTGACCAGTTGGCAGATTTGCTTCAGGTCGCCCAGTTGCCACTGCTGATGTGGCATGATGACGTGTCAGAAGCGAAAAAAGTGGCGAAAAAGACATTATGTTTTCATTTTTTTGCGATTTTGATACTAAGTTTTCAATCTTTTCCAATTTGAACACTAAGTTTTCGATTTTATACAGTTTGCAACTGAAATGAAATAAACGTATGCAAAGACATAATAGCTTAATTTACCCTATAATATACTAAAATATATGTACACTAGATCAAAAAAAGAATATAAATGAAATAAACATATGCAAATACATAATTGCTCTATTTTTTGTACTTGGTTTTCTTTCTCTTTTTAAACTCACTACCATTCTCCTCAAATGGGTTTTCAATACTTTCTTTCGACCACACAAGAACCTAAAAAACTACGGTTCATGGGCTATCATCATCGGAGAAACCAACGAATTTTTCTTCCAACTAGCTCAAATGGGTCTTCACCTAATCTTGGTTAGCAGAAACTTATCCAAGCTTAAAGAAGTTTTTGATGAGATTGTATCGATGCACCCAACCACCAAGATTAAGGTTTTTATTTTTCCGGAGAGAATATGGTGGCCATAGGTAGGGATATGCAAAAGGTGTTTTATGGTGACAACTGGACGTGGGTATTTTGGTGAATAATATCGGGGTGAAATATTGTGCGGTTAGGTTCTTTCATGAGGTTGAAGAAGAAGTTTTGATGAATGTGATGAAAGTGAATGTGATAGGTACCAGTTTAGTAACAAGAGATGTGATTGAAGGAATGGTTGAGAGGTTAAGAGGTCTCATGTAACATCCCAAAAATCTAAGTAAAAATTTCATTTTTTAATTCAATCCAAATACCATCAAATCACATATCAACCACTCAAAAGTATGTCATAGTGATTTAGTTACCAGAGTACAATTCCCAAAATTTAGAAATGTGCGGAAAAACATGGGTGGATGCGCTACGATCGAACCGGGCCCTTCCCTTTTTGAACCGGGAGTACCTGAAAACATAAACATAACTGTAAACTCATATCTTAGTGAATTCCCTCAAAATACCCCATACCATACATATAAAGCGGGTCCTGCCCAAATCGCATATGGTCCCCACCCACCGCATAACGGGCCTCACCCACAATAATATATATAAACATACATACACATGCAAGAGTCACAAAGACAACAAGCACACACATACATATCATCAACTGTCCCAAAGACCACTATCATCCTACAAGCATGATCTAGTAGGCGGACATTGGTGCCTTCGACCCACGAGTATAGCAAAGAGAGTCACCTCAAACTGAAGATAGACAAATTGCACTCCCTGATTGCTACTACCATGGCTCCTCACACTGAACATTCCAATTAACCCTAGTAAGTACTCGGGGTAATAACCCATACAAGGTGTAAACTACCATCCAACATTATAAGTGGTAAAAGACCATTTTATCCTTCCCTTAATGGGCCTCTCAACCAATAGTGCAAGCCCAAAAGACCTAAGGGAGAGCAAGTCCCAAGAGACCTAAAGCCTAACAATGGCCCAAAAGGCATAAGGCCCAATAATGGACCAAACGTCCTAAAACCCAAAAAAGGTTCCTGGTGAGTACGCTAAGTGTACCACCAGTATGCCTCGCGTATTAACTTTCGCCAAAGGAAATCGAGGACTCAGGCACATACGCTCAGCACACGCTTACGTACGCCCAACATACGACCCAGATAGCCAAAACACCACTAATCACTTAATGCATTAAGTCTAAACATCCATTTTGCAGATTTGGCTCTTGGGGGGTGTCTTAAACGATAAAGTCACTAATTTGATGCCTTTGCATGGCTCAAAGAGACTAAAACCTTAGATTTAGCATTCTACTTCCATCAAATTATCATTAACTTATGCATGGTTGATCTATATGTTGGATTAGATGTCTAAGCTCATAACTATTATTGGTATGTACTCGTCCCGAAGAAGCATGGTCCATTTGGGTTGCACTTCAGCGGACCAATTTATATGGATAGTCTTTTGAGAATAGTATGTTTATGATTTATATTAATATATTATAAGTTCTAATATATTAATATGGAATCATAATATTTAATTAGTATTGATTAAGAATTAATTTAGAATTAATTTAGTGATGAAAAAGGAACTAATTAAATATGGACTCCTATATATATATATATATATATATATATATATATATATATATATATATATATATATATATGGAATGGGCCAAGTTCATTTAGGTTGGGCTAAGATTTCGTGGATAGTCCATGGAGTTTTTAACCCATGGATCCCATGGAAATGAAAGGTCATGGGTATTAGGGTTTACATGAATGTAACCCTAATCCTACATACTATATAAAGAGGTCTTTGGCACATGAAATGGCACTAGTGTGTGAGAACAAAGGGTGGGCTGATTTCTGGAAGTGATAGACTATTCTCTCAAGTTTTCCAAGGTGTTTTCGGTTATTTGTGATTCCACTTGAGGATTCCACACTATTGGGGCTAAGCTCTTAAAGTTCAAGACTTCAAGCTACACCAAAAGATATATTATCTAACTAGGCTTTTGTAGTATAGTTACTTCATATTATGCTAGTTAGGATGAAACCTTGGAATATTGAATATTTGCATGTATAATAGAGAAAACATAGATCTAAGGTTTATAGGGTTGCATGTACACCATAGGAGTGTTAGAATGCTTAAAACCCATCACTATAACCATCAAGATGCAAACTTTATGGATTAGGAACCTCAAAAACTTCAAAAGGAACATCTCATAACTTTTGGAGTAACATTTACTCACAAGTACTCATTCATGGGACCAAAATATGCTAAAATCGCAACTAGTTCTAGATCTAAGAATAGAATAACCAAGGTCAAGACTTTGTACCTCTAGGAAGCTAAGGAAGATGAGTAAACCCTGGATCTACAAGCTCCTACTTGAGCAATGCTCTTTCACCAAACTTCTTCTTCTTCAAGATACACCAAAACATACACAAGGATCAAATCTCTCTAGAAATGGCTTAGGGTTTCGAGATAGTGCGTAAAGGGGCAATGGACGCTAATAATGAGAGAGCCTTGGGACATAAGGTGTTTAAATAGGGTACAGACCCTAAAATTTAGGGTTTGCCTCTGGCTCACGTACGCCCAGCGTACCAGGTGGGTTTACCCCGTGTCCAACATCCTTCGACGTATGCCAAGTGTACCTCATGTATGCCCAACATACGAGGTATTCATGCATACTAAATAAACATTTAATAAATAATAAATTTACCTGTATATCAGGTGTTACATGTCATTGTTAATATTGGTTCGGGTGCTCCCATTGTTGTACCTTCACATCCTCTGTTTTAAGATTAAATTCAGTGCATCTATGGTTTAATTCTGAGTCAAGAAACATGCACTAGAAATGCTTTTACGACAAAAGGCAGACATGGTTTTGAGTTATTAAAACAAGTTATTTACATACATGACGCAAAGTCATAGAAACGAGGGAAAAGGGACAAACAAGTCAGTAAAAGTACTACATCAAGGAATAAGTGAAATTAAATGGGTATATGCTATGAAAAATTAAGGTTTTATGGTTCAAATCTTATTTACAAATATAGGATAAACAAAAACTATATACAAACAACGTTTTTCATTGATTGGGGTGGAAAATGGATTCGTTTATTTCATTTATGTTGCAAATTGAAGAAAATAAAAAACCTAGTGTCAAAACTGGAAAAGATTGAAAACTTAGTGTTAAAATTGCAAAAAAAATGAAAATATAGTGTCTGCGCCACTTTTTTGCTTCTAACACGTCATCATGTCATGTCAGCAGTGGCAACCGGATGATATGAAACAAACTGGTCGGAATTGCAACAAATTGAAAATATAGTGACTTATTTGTAACAGAAAAATATGGTGTCAAAATTGGAAAAAGTGAAAAGTTAATGAATTTTATGCAATTTACCCTTAATTTTCCTCTTCGCAAAATGAATAAATGTGATTGGACTTTATATGTATTGTAATGTTTGTATATTTAAATAGTAACCCCCCCCCCCCCCCCCCCCCCACGTGTTGCTGTGGGTTCGTACGTGTTTGTTAAATCATATACATTTTACCCTAGTATTTGCTTGGCCAACTTTGAAGGAGCCAAATAGACACCAATTCACTAGTTCTTTAATGCAATTTTCTTATAGTTTAACGCCTTTATAATTTTAATAATCAATTGTAAAAAACTAATACAACAACATTTTAGTGTATGCACGTTGTAGATCAAAGAATTAAACTATCTAACCCAGTTACATAATTAAAAACTAAAACGGTTAGTTTCCACCGTCAATACATCAATATCTAACACATTCAACAAAAACATTGTAACATCACAAAAATCACAACCAATTTAAACTTTTCAAATCAACCCATTTACTAATAAAAGTGTTTGCGAAACTATTGTTTTCAAAACATTGTTCAAGACAGAGTCTCCCAAGATCAACAACATAAAAGCAGGATGTGTACAGTCACACCTTCGCCTTCCCACAATCCTGGGAAGTACCTGAATTCATAACTAAAAATTGTAAGACAAAGCTTAGTGTGTTCCAAAAAGTACCACCACACAATACACATATCATATACAAACAAGCATGTTGGGTCCAATCAGTCATCGGACTGGAATATCCCCGGGTCCACAGCCATCGGTCTGGATTACACCTAGCTCAATCAGTCATCGGACTGGAATGCCAATATACATCAGGTCCACTCACTCATCGGACTAGAATACCAGTATACAACAGGCTCACTTAATCATCGAACTGGAATACCCTCGGGTCCACTCAGCCATCAGGCTCGAATACCCCCGGTCTCTTGACTCACGTACAAAGAAGTAAAGTCTCAACCCAACACAATATGTCAAAATATAACATATAACAAACAAAATTAACATACAGATAATCATGCAGCCAGAAATCACAGGTAGTCCAACAGATCTACCGGTCTACGCATATCATCAACTATCCTATACTCGTACGGGTCTATGCCGTACTCAACATATCATAAATCAATGTCTATCAAGATATCAATCCAATGGGCCGACCTTGGTACCTTCGACCCATAAGTACAGTGAGGAAAACTCACCTCACAATCCGACGAATAGCTGATCAATACTCTGCTCCCAAATACCAGCTCAACCCAAATCCAAAATGTCACAACATTATCCATTAATAATATTTTCCCAAAATGCCCTTGGTCAAAACTAGTAAAAATTAACAAGTCATTCGAGTCAACATAGCCGAGTCAACTCAGCCGGGTCGACTCAGGATTCGTACGCGGTGAGTGCTCCGGAGGTATGCAGGGGTATACTCGAGCTTTGACCGTAGTCAGGATGGTTAACCATGTACGCGTTGCGTACTCCAAGTTACGTAGGGCGTACGCCCAGACTTCCCAAATCCTGAATAAGAGCTTAATGCATTAAGCTCTCACGTCCAACTTTAAGATCCAAGGCCAAAATACCACTAAGAGTAATAAAGTTTCCAACTTTATGACTTTTCATGTCCATTAAGTGCTTAATCCACAAAATCCCAACTTCTTAATGCCTTAAGACCCTCTATATCATGCATGGAGGAAAATAACTATCAACACCACATTATTATGATTTAAGGCCCTCCATAAGGTCTGAAAGGACATCTTATTAGGTCAAGAACATGTCATGCTCAAGAATCACCATTTTTGGGACAAAAAGGTGGCTTAAAGGAAGAAATGTCTAGATCTACAAGATGGAGTGGTCAAGTTGCAAATTTTATACCTCTTGGAGGTTGCTAACCAGAAGGAAATCCCAGATCCAAGATGCTTCCAAGCTCCAAGCTCTTCTCACCACCTTATTCTTCTTCAAGAACACCTCCAAAACACTCTTCTCACTTAGGGTTTGCTTGGGGTCGTTTTTCACAGAGGGAGGCTGATGAAGAAATGAGACATGTGGTTATAATGACGTTTATATATGGACCAAACCCTAAAAATTAGGGTTCACACATTCCTTACATTCGCCTCGCGTATGATGTGTACGCCTAACGTACCAGGGCGCGTCGTAGTACGCCTAACGTACACAACGTACGCTCAGCATACTACTCTTGGACAAAATTTCCATTTTGCCACTATGGGCCATTTTGCAATCCTTTTCAATCCCAAGGGCTAAAATACAATATTATTCAAAAATAGGGGTGAAATTTAAATTACCTTGACATCGGGATGTTACAAACATCTAAAAATTGGTTAAAGATTGGTTTGGTGTACATTCTCAGTCTATAGAAATCTTTATATAATGTCTTTGGTTCTTTATTCATAACATGTTATTAAAGGAATATGTCTTTTAATTAAGAACCATAATGAGTTTTATTATTTTAAGTTAGAGGCCTACGAAAAGATACAAATTGTATCTATAAAATTACAAATTACTTACATTTTGACAAAAAAGGGTAAAACTGACAATTACTTATCAGTTAAGATAGTCATTCCGCCCTGATATGAAATTATCAACAACCGTCAAAGAAAGGATGTCAGTAGGATTGAGTCAATAACTTTCCTGTAGAAGAAGAAAATTATAATTACTCTAAATAAAAAAAAATGAGTTTTCTATAACATATTATTACCTCATCTGCAATAAAAAGCTATGGCTTATTGCAAATCATTACAACAGTTTGGTCCATCTCTATCTTCATGGGTGCTTGTTTTCTCTTGTTCTTATATCGTGTTCAAAAAACCTCTTTTTTGTCATCAATATCATCACTTTTTACAACAATTATACCAGATTCAGGCATCTCATTCAGATGGCATATTCACAATTTCTTTCTCAGATGAAAAAAATAGTGTTATTTTGCATTCTTAGACGTAGAACTCTTTCTAGCCCTTAAGTAGAATACCATGTAGCCCTTTTGCTAAAAAAACTTTCCTTCACTCACTTGAATTACCCATTTCCACAACATAGACAATAAACCTCATATTTTTACCACAATAAAACTCCAGTTAGAAAGTATTATTCCATTCCTAATAAAAGGAATAAAGTACCTCCCCTACCTTTTCAAGTGCTTCAATCACCATCACTTCGGTCTTCAAGCCTACATACACATTTTCTTTCCACGTCCCTACACAATAAAACTCTAGTTAGAAAGTATTTTTCAAAGAAAACTTCCATGCTCAAAATTCAGTCGTTACAAATGTAACGACCAAAAATTCCAACCAATTTAAAACATTTTATTTCATTCAAAAACCATTAAGTTCATACATCTTGTTATGAAAATAGTTTAGACATCAGAGTATCCCCCAGAACCATACACATAAATCACAAAACATGAGGAGCGGTACGATCACGCCTTCGCCTTGCCACAGTCTCCTGAAGTACCTGAAACAATACACTGAAACTGTAAGCCCGAAAGCTTAGTGAGTTACCCCCAAAATACCAACCACACAACCATACACATATCAAATCATATCATAATACAGAACAGCCATGCATATCGAGTCTACAGTGTGACTGGTCCGCCCGCACCGGGCCTTCAGTCCACCTGGTCCACTCTCTGAGTCTACAGTATCACTGGTCCGCCCGCACCGGGCCTTCAGTCGGTCTGGTCCACTCCCCAAGCCTCGGCACGTCTGGACCGCCCTCCTGGGGCCTTCAGCCTATCCGGACCGCTCGCTGGGCCTACGGTCTATCCGGTCCGCTCTGGGTATGTTGGCCTACAGCACAAAGCAGGACCCGCGTGAACCCAACCTCAGTCAAACAACCATGTGCACATAAATCAGTCAGTCACATAATAATCTCCAGACAAACCGATCTATCAGATCAACCAGCATAACAACATCCTAGCCAGGATACCGACCTAACCGGTCACTAACATAGCATTACCCTATATACCAGGATACCGACCTTAACCAGGTCACTAACATAACATTACCCTATACACCAGGATACCGACCTCAACCAGGTCACTAACATAATACCATCCTAAATACCAGGATGCAGACATAGCAAATCAATACATATCAAACAAATACCCGGATTCCCATCCGGTAAAAGGGCCGACCTTGGCGCCTTAGACCCTGTCGATATAGTGAGGATAACTCACCTGCAATTGTCGACTGAAGAGATAAGATCCAGCTGTTCCGACCACCTACACGATCTTCACCACAGAACACTACCAAAGAACCAATTCCATAATTACCAATATTACCAAAATACCCTTGGAGGTCAAACTGGTCAACTCCTTGTCAAAGTCAAAGTCCTTAGTCAAAGTCAACCTTCCTGGTTGATCCTACTCGCCGAGTCAGCCTAGTGACTCACCGAGTTCCTGCACTCAGAATCCCATCATTCCCGACTCAACTCGCCGAGTCACCCCATGACTCGTCGAGTCCTTCCATCCGAGTCTTATCCTGTCCAACTCACTGAGTACACTCGACTCACTGATACGCATCACAACCTGATGTGTTAGGGTTTGCGACCCAACTCGTCGAGTCCAAGAACATACTCGCCGAGTCCATTCAAGACATCCCTATTCAGAAGATTCCAGGCCATTTCACTGCTTCCAACTCATAGATCTGGACTTCTAGGGCTGGATTCACATGTAAAGTTTCCAACTTTACGTGCACGCAAGGCACAATGGGCTCCAAACAAGCTAGAAGAAGGTTTTAGGACAAGGATACTCTCCATTAAGCCCCATGGACGATGCTTTATGCTTTCATGGCTCAAAACTAACCTAGATCTGAAGTTGCAACCTCAGATCTAGCCTCTAAACCCGAAATGGATTCTCAAACAAGCTAAGGAACTCCAAATCAACCACCAAGGATGAATCAAGAAGGAAATAGCTTAAGATAATGGCTTCTTACCTCTGAGATGTACCCAAACTGATGTAGATCCCATATCTACACAAGCCCCTTGATGCTAGCCTCTAATTCCTCAAGCTCCTTACACCAAATTTCCTCTTCCAAGCTCCAATCTCCTCAACAATGAAGTCTCACACGAAATTAGGGTTTTATGGAACTCTCTGGGGGAATAGGGGGCCGAAATGAGGACATAAGGTCCTTTAAATAGGGTGCAAACCCTAAAATTTAGGGTTTCTCATCCCAGCACTGACTCGTCGAGTCCAGCCACCGACTCGGCGAGTCAGGCCACTTAATCACGTGATCTACACACGCTCCGACTCGACGAGTTACAGCTCCAACTCACCGAGTCCACCCTTTCCAAGTTACACTTTACACCCCCGGACTTTTGCTTCTGAACTTGGGATGTTACAATTCTCCCCCACTTAAATTAGGCTTCGTCCTCGAAGCCTGCCGCAACATATAATTTCGGACAATACTTCTACAATACGGCTTCTGATCTCGAACCGACCCAGGTTCCTCCAAATGCTACTATCCACCCCTATAAGATCCCACTCTTCTCTTGCAGAGTCCTGACAACTGATTCAAGTCGGCCACCGACTTCTTTTATCTGATGACAATACTCATCAACTGAGTACCACTCGATGATACTACCATATTTCCGAATTACATATTCATTTGCCGCTTGCGAAACTGGATACCATACAAACCATCGGGCCCTGCCCCAGTACAATTCTGCTATCCCTTGCCCAAACTGGCGCTACTTCTATTGAATCACCCTTGCTGGGAACTCCTTCCGTTCCCTTCCCGAACCCAAACCCGTTCCGCGCTGACAAGATAATGCATCCTTCAGCTTCTGAGCAACTCCCATGGACACCCGTCTATACGCACACACACACCGTACCTGGCCCAATCAGCCTCAGACTGGAATACCAGGCACGCCTCCGATGGGTTCATCCATCCCTCAGATGGAACACCACCGCATACATAACTCATGACCACATCCATTCTTGGATCCCAAGGATCTACCCTTGCATCACTTTCGAAATCCCCTGATTCGACATCAGCGCTAACCATTCCACAACCTCAACGAACATCCAACCCGGATGTGCTTCCATACAACTGGCACAATCTCAGTGCTCACTATCAATAACTAAAATACTTTCGATCATCCATTTACATTACTGCCTTCCCTTCAGATGACCAACACTCCTTCCCGGAGCCACATACCTTTCCCTTCCATTCTTCAAGGAAGTCTACCCAACGACCTTTACCCCATCAACAAGTGTCATGGTGCTAAAACTCCACTTTACACCACCCATGCAGAGCAACTGCTACTCCCTAACTCCCATATACTCCGAATCCGATCACCAAGCTAACGAAGCCCATACACGACCTTTAGCTAACTCCATCATCATGATCAATACTTGGGGCCAGACCTTATCGATTGCTATTTCACGGCGACATACTCACCCATTCTCCGCATACAGGTCTACTAACACATATAGAGTCTTCAGCATGACTGGACCGCCTCACCAGGCCTTCAACCTATCTGGACCACTCTTCGAACCTTCAGCACGTCTGGACCGCCCTTCTGGGCCTTCAGCCTGTCTGGACCGTTCTTCGAGCCTTCGGCCTGACTGGCACGCCCACTGGCCTTCAGTCTATCCGGACCGCTCAAAACTGTTGTACACCATCCTGAACCATTCTTCTTGGGAATCTCTCCCATGCATACTGTTCTAGCCCTCTTGGGGTTCCGAACTCCAGCTCCATTCCATATACTCAATTCCCGGCCTAAGCCTAGGCCTTACAACAATCAGTCACCTTTTCCGAAAACCATGGTCTGTTCTCCACCCCACTTGTCTAGCACTTGCTCTCACCGATCCACACCCTCAGCAAAACACTGCTGAAATCCAAACAACTAACCATCCTTGGATGCATGCTGTTTCACCTGAGAATTTTCCAATTCTCCCCCACTTAGTGCACCGACTACTAACCACCGATGCCCAAAACCAGCATAGCTCAATCGCCCTTACTCCATATATTCCCTCTTAACCGTGAACTGACTCCCTTGGGAGTGAGTAACCTTCACCGAATAACCCTTCCGCCATCGTACACCCGAACTCCAAGGAAGTCGAATCTCAGCTGAACACTTATCGCATCGCAGGTGCCATACCCAGCAAAGATATCATATATCTGACCTTCCGATCATCTATCCTCTTGGATGCTAACCAACTACAACTCCTAACTACTAAGATCCTCAATCATACCGCAGCTGCATCCGGCTCTGCCCTGACCTCCTCTGCTGTAAGCTGGAATGCGCGTTCCTGAGCCCTCGGAGGCTCCGCTCCACCCTGATGTCCTGGAGACCAAAAGATAAATGCTGCAAACAATGCCTCAGCAACGAACCACTTCCCTTGGCGCTTTCATTCGTAAATCACTAACGGTTGCTGAAACCACTGAATCCTGACGATGATGGATAACCCTTCTGTGGGACCCTATCCACAAACTTCACACTTAATACCCCTTTTCCCTGAAGGTGCTCCAAACAAGTTTCCCGCTCTTGGGCTCTAGAATCATTCTATTCAGGGTTCGCACCCTAACTTGCTTACCTGCTCATACGTCCACAGCTGAACTGAAACAACTGAAGCAATCCTCTGCCTTAACCTGGGCTTCGAACTACTTCCCAAGACATAGTCTACAATTCCAAAAGTACAATAGATCGCACAATAAACCCTTACCGTCCGATACAAGAGATCTAAGGCAAACCGGACATCGAAAAATACTTATGCCACATTGACCCACATGTGCTCAACGACGCTGAAATAATATCGCCAATCCCTTCAACCAACTGACCCCGAGCAAGAATACAACATGATCCTGGGGTCACAAGCCTGCTCACTCCTTCGAGCTCGGAAAACTGAAAGGGCACAATCCTTGCCCTATAAAACGACAGTCCAATCCATCAATTAACCATTCCACTTCCAACTGCAAGACCCCATCTGAACATAATCATCACTCCTTTCTGGAGTTCCTGCGACCCATATTACGGCCTCGAGCAAACCCCCGAGCCTCTAATCTAGAAACCCACGTGCTAACCTCTCCCGCTCAACCCACAGAAATATAACGAGTACAGATCATCTTCCCGATCCCAAATAACTGCAGCCCTCGACTCATCATAACATGCCCCAGTAACAAGTCCTGGTACTGAAAAGCTCGACCAGCTCCTCCCCTTGCCGTCGTTAGAGCTGTTAAAGCTGCCACGGCAACCGTCTCGGCAATGGTTGCATAGCGCTCGTCAAAATACTCAACCATGACGGTCTTAAAAGACCCAATCATCTCCGGAATCTGTCCCCAAACGATCTCGATCACCTACTACCGAATGATCCCCTCCTGACACGATCTTCTGACAACACTGGCCTATCCTGGCTGCCAGTTCTCGATCCTGATCCGGACCCGGTCTCAAAACGTCTCGAATAATCCATACCATAATCATGGGAACCTACTCCAACCCAACCCTGGGGGTTGTGACTTCCTTGATACGCGTATGGGTCCTGTGCTTTCAGTAGTACGGGCCCATACTACCTTCCACACCTACCCATATTTGTATCAAGTATCACCACAACACCCTACAATATACATAACACAACGGATGCTCTACCCTCACTCCTAGAGGAATGCTAATTATCTCAAAACTGGCCTCCCGGCCTCTCACTACCCACCCATCCATGAAACTTCCATCAACCCCTGCAGCACTAGTGTATGTTAGCCATACATAACGCTGGACCCTATAGACTTTCGAATATCCAATCCTACCCTAAGCCCTAATCAATAAGAACAGAACATAAGGCCAGATCAAACATTCTCAGGCTATAAGATCTTAATTATATACAACTGTGATGCATACACAAGTAACTACAGTAATGATGTCAATCTCATATAAGGAAAACCCTTGGCTAGCAGGCATCATGTAATCAGGCAATTCTATCATGCAATTCCTGAAGATCCCTAGCCTAATACTAGCATGCTGTTCTAACATATCACATAATCAAATAACTGTATGGTATTTTGGGGTCTACTTACTGGCTCCGGCTGATCGTACCCTCTGCATCCTCCTTTACTTATTTCGAAAACCTTTTGAAAACCATTTTGAAAATCCCTACTTGATTTGAGACTGGATTCACACGAATGTTCCTCCAATTCACTCAAACCAAGGCTCTGATACCAACTTGTAACGACCAAAAATTCCAACCAATTTAAAACATTTTATTTCATTCAAAAACCATTAAGTTTATACATCTTGTTTTCAAAATAGTTTAGACATCAGAGTATCCCCCAGAACCATATCACATAAATCACAAAACATGAGGATCGGTACGATCACGCCTTCGCCTTGCCATGGTCTCCTGAAGTACCTGAAACAATGCACTGAAACTGTAAGCCCGAAAGCTTAGTGAGTTACCCCCAAAATACCAACCACACAACCATACACATATCAAATCATATCATAATACAGAACAGCCATGCATATCGAGTCTATAGTGTGACTGGTCCGCCCGCACCGGGCCTTCAGTCCACCTGGTCCACTCTCTGAGTCTACAGTATCACTGGTCCGCCCGCACCGGGCCTTCAGTCGGTCTGGTCCACTCCCCAAGCCTCGGCACGTCTGGACCGCCCTCCTGGGGCCTTCAGCCTATCCGGACCGCTCGCTGGGCCTACGGTCTATCCGGTCCGCCCTGGGTATGTTGGCCTACAGCACAAAGCAGGACCCGCGTCAACCCAACCTCAATCAAACAACCATGTGCACATAAATCAGTCAGTCACATAATAATCTCCAGACAAACCGATCTATCAGATCAACCAGCATAACAACATCCTAGCCAGGATACCGACCTAACCGGTCACTAACATAGCATTACCCTATATACCAAGATACCGACCTTAACCAGGTCACTAACATAACATTACCCTATACACCAGGATACCGACCTCAACCAGGTCACTAACATAATACCATCCTAAATACCAGGATGCAGACATAGCAAATCAATACATATCAAACAAATACCCGGATTCCCATCCGGTAAAAGGGCCGACCTTGGTGCCTTAGACCCTGTCGATATAGTGAGGATAACTCACCTGCAATTGCCGACTGAAGAGATAAGATCCAGCTGTTCCGACCACCTACACGATCTTCACCACAGAACACTACCAAAGAACCAATTCCATAATTACCAATATTACCAAAATACCCTTGGAGGTCAAACTGGTCAACTCCTGGTCAAAGTCAAAGTCCTCAGTCAAATTCAACCTTCCTGGTTGATCCTACTCGCCGAGTCAGCCTAGTGACTCGCCGAGTTCCTGCACTCAGAATCCCATCATTCCCGACTCAACTCGCCGAGTCACCCCATGACTCGTCGAGTCCTTCCATCCGAGTCTTATCCTGTCCAACTCATTGAGTACACTCGACTCACTGATCCGCATCACAACCTGATGAGTTAGGGTTTGCGACCCAACTCGTCGAGTCCAAGAACAGACTCGCCGAGTCCATTCAAGACATCCCTATTCAGAAGATTCCAGGCCATTTCACTGCTTCCAACTCATAGATATGGACATCTAGGGCTGGATTCACACGTAAAGTTTCCAACTTTACGTGCACGCAAGGCACAATGGGCTCCAAACAAGCTAGAAGAAGGTTTTAGGACAAGGATACTCTCCATTAAGCCCCATGGACGATGCTTTATGCTTTCATGGCTCAAAACTAACCTAGATCTGAAGTTGCAACCTCAGATCTAGCCTCTAAACCCGAAATGGATTCTCAAACAAGCTAAGGAACTCCAAATCAACCACCAAGGATGAATCAAGAAGGAAATAGCTTAAGATAATGGCTTCTTACCTCTGAGATGTGCCCAAACTGATGTAGATCCCAGATCTACACAAGCCCCTTGATGCTAGCCTCTAATTCCTCAAGCTCCTTACACCAAATTTCCTCTTCCAAGCTCCAATCTCCTCAACAATGAAGTCTCACACGAAATTAGGGTTTTATGGAACTCTCTGGGGGAATAGGAGGCCGAAATGAGGACATAAGGTCCTTTAAATAGGGTGCAAACCCTAAAATTTCGGGTTTCTCATCCCAGCACTAACTCGTCGAGTCCAGCCACCGACTCGGTGAGTCAGGCCACTTAATCACGTGATATACACACGCTCCGACTCGACGAGTTACAGCTCCAACTCGCCGAGTCCACCCTTTCCAAGTTACACTTTACACCCCCGGACTTTTGCTTCTGAACTTGGGATGTTACAACAAAGTTCATATACTTTTCAAATATCTAGAAAGTGTCATATATTCTTCAAATCTCTACAACAAACCCAAAGTAACATAAGAATAACAACTCGATTTTAGGTTCCATACTTTAGAAGATAATCAACAAAAAAACATTGGTCGATCTAAAATTAATCGAAATCATTACAAAGACCTTTATATTGGACTGCAATATGAGTCTAGAACCTCCGGTGGAGGCAGTGTGTAAGGTCAATAGAAATTACAAGAAAGTATAACAATATTCAGTTGAACATGATGACACACAAGGTCATACAATCAGCTTATAAGGCATACAAGATGTAAATTCTAAACAATTCTAAGGCATTTTCCATATACTGTACCAATAAAATAGAGAGGAGAGTATGGATAACTCATTAACGGGACATGTAGAGAAGCAGGGCAACAATAAGAACCGATGGCAACCTACAAATTTCATAACAATGCCATTTATGACTTTCTTTACCCTCAATGTCACATTCTTCTAAAAACAAAGGATTTGATATGCATAAAATCGATAAAGTAGTAGACATAATTAAACTAAGAGAATAAAGATATTAAAGAAAGATATTATTACAAAAATATTTATATCATAATAGATGAGAATAATGGAGTATATGATGTGCCTGTAGCGGGATCAAATGCTAATTCCCAACCACCTTCATGAAATTTACAGAACATCAGTAAAAAAATTAGACATATTCATTCAGACAATATCACAAACATCAGTAAACGAAATTGGACCTATTCATTCAAGCAACATCACAAACAGTTTATAACGTCCCATTTTCACAACCAAAATTTTTCATTTTATTAAAGTAAAACTTCCCAATTATAAATCCATTATTAAGAAAACCGTTTATTTCAAAATACATTTGTTGAAAATCAGTGTAATATGAAACACAGAATCCTCAATGTCGCTGATGAGTGTGTATAGTCCCGCCTTCTCCTTCTCACGGTCACCGATACTACTTGAAAAACATTAAATACTGGGTAAGCACAATGCTTAGTGAGTTTCTCCCAAATACCCCCATACGATAAACATACAAGCATGCATAATGGCCCACAATCATCGGATTGGAATGCCAACATGCAACGGGTCCAATTAGTCATCTGACTGGAATACCCAGGGTTTGTTGGCCTACCACCTCAACCCAACCTCTCTTCCCGAACCTCCGTGCCTACGGCTTACAGCCGGCCCTAATCAGGTATCTTGTCATACGGAACAAAGTAGGACCGCCTCAAGCCACTACCACCATATGTCGACAAATAAAAAACTCACCTGAATCGAAGAACTCGAAAACACTGTGATACTATCCCTTTTCTGCAATGCTTGCACCTACAAATCTGCTAATCAACACAACCAGGTAAAATCTTAATCACCAATCAAACCCTTAAGTTTGACCTAAAGTCAAACTTGGTCAAAAAGTCATTGGTCAATGGCAGTCAACAGTCAACAGCCCCTCACGACGTGAACACAATAGTCAGGTCTCATAATCCTCACGGCGTGACAGGCATAGCCTCACGTCGTGAGATCAATCTGAATGCCATTTTGATACATAAACTTCTTAACCCATTAAGCCACTAATATGTCTTTTCCAGGAAGCTTCCTAACACCCCAAGGATCATAAAAATCGATGCTTTAAGGTCTTGTATGTCCAATACAAGACTTGAGGTCAAACTAGGGCATTCATGAATAAAAAGGAGATCAAATCTCAAGCATGAACTCAAACATCATCCAAACTTTAGATCCATAATATATAATCACCAAGGGACCCTAAGGACCCATAAATTTGCTAACTTTATGGAGTCCCAACACTCTAATTCTTATAGCCATGGATAAACATGCATAAAACCTTAGATCTAGCAACAAGTAAATAAAAAGATTGAATCTTGGTTACTCACAATGGTCTAGAGGTGTTTCTAGATGTTGCAAATGGAACTTCGAAGCTGAATCTATGCTTCAATGATGATCTCTTCTTCTCCAAACCACCAAAACTCCACCAAAAGCTCAAGAATCACAAAGAGAGGCTAGGGTTAGGGTTTTTCTGTTCATAGGGAGGAATGAGGCTGTTTTAGAAGCCTAAAATGAAGTTTATGGGGCTTAAATATGAAGGAAACCCTAAAAGATCATGGGCTTGGGCTGCAGTGTATCTCACGTTGTGAGCTCTTATTGCTCACATCATGAGCTCAACATAATTCAACATCATCATTTAATCACGCCTCACGTCGTGACCCCCTCTATGGTCATGTCGTGAGCCTCGGTTACCCAAAAACCGTGCCTTTGACTCTTTGAATCCATAAATCGATCAGATCTAGAAACCGGGTGTTACACAGGTTGCATATAATATTAGAATAAGAAAAAAATTGGAATCTTACCCATACTCTTTTATTCTTCTAATCAAATTAAGCTAAATAAGTTCCAACTTTTACCCAATACCAGAAACATTAATATAAAAAAGTGAATAAAGAACTTAGAGTAGGCGACAACTCCGTCAAAGAACAAATTCGTTTAAACTAAAAACCAAATAAGGAAATTATTGAGTCCAAACATAAACATACGGAATTAAGTGAGGTAGAGATATCAAACTTTAGCAGGAAAACTTCCTTCAATCAACATGTGATGTGGTGGTGCATGTAATTGTAGCTTGCACAGGTTCTGTTGCAGGTATGGTGCTGTTCTTCTCCACCGACGATAAGGATAAAATGAATCAGAAGGTGAGAAGTAGCAGAGGTATGATGATGGTGGAAGAAAGATGATTATCTTACCTGTATTTGGTGAAGAAGCTACGCAAATTACTGAGTCCAAACATAAACATACACAATTTAGTGAGGTAGGGGATATCAAACCGTAGCAAGCAAACTTCTTTCAATCAATAGGTGATGTGGTGGTGCGTGTAATTGTAGCTTGCAAAGGTTCCGTTGCAGGTATGGTGATGTTCTTCTCCACCGACGATAGAGATAAAGAAATCAGAAGGTGATAAGTAGCAGATGTGTGATGATGGTCGAAGACCGATGATTATCCCACATGTATTTGGAGAAGATACGCATATGACTGAAATCGACTTTAGAGTTTTTCGTCGACACTACTGATGGTAGCCGAAATATGAATCAAATTTAGGAAGACATGAAGATAAGAGGAATACAGTAGTAGGTACAACGGTATTTGACCAATCGACTTTAGGGTTTTTCGGGATGTATACTTTGTTGGCTCTAAAGTAGGCTGCATGCTAAAAAAATAAAAATGATATGTTTTTAATCTCATTATCACATTTTTTATTTCTAAAATAAGTTGTTTGTAACTATTTCATTCCTTTGACATATTGCCCTTATAAATTGAATATCGGTAATTTATATTATTATATTTACAAGCTAGTTTATATGATAAAACATAGATCACGAATTCATAAAAATAAATACATGTTCATGTGAATGAAATAACCCACCATGAACTAATTCCTAAACGGTAGGGGTATAATGATCATCAAGCCATGCTTGTATAGCATTTACATTTCATTTTCTAGAATTCTCGATTACACAATAAATTCTACCCAAATTTTCTTGACGTTCACATATTGTATAACATTAATTTGCATATATTCTTAAAGAAACATTCCACTATTACACCGCCGCCATGAATTTTCTTTAATTCTTTATACACATTTCACAACCACACCCACTACAGGAATTTATGATGACTTCACTAAGGGAAATTTGTATGAAAAAATACATGTTATGAATGAAGGATACTTCCGTAACATTTCTAATACATTCTTTTAGCCTACAAAGAAACCAAGACTAAGAATTTGTACTCTCTGTGACGCCAAGACCAAACACTATGAGCAGGAGCTGACAATTTCCATCCATAGCAACTGCTATAAACATTTACCAAATATAGTGCCCTTTTATAGGGAAGCATAAATGTATGAATCTTAAATGTTTAGCCAAAAATAGTATTAATAATAGTGTAGTGAAAGTCGTAGTTACAAAAATTGATTACTTTTTAAAAAAACAACTTTCCATACATACTAGACCTACAAAATAGAATTCAAAAACATCTTAAGCGTCATTCTTGATGCTTGTAAATGTTCCCTAGTATGTTCTTTTGAAAAAGATTTCTTCATGCACACAATTTGATGAACTCATTTTAAGATTTGATAATATAATTAAAACACCTAGAAAAATTAATCATAGGAAACTGTATATAAGTAGTAATAGTAATGACAAGACATGGTAAATTGTTTGTAGGGCATTTTTGTCATCTTGTCCTTTGAGATGACTTTTACATAGAGACCTAATAAATTGAATGTTTGATATGACAATACATGGTACCTGTATGAAAATCTTAGTCCAAGGCAATGAATTTGTAGTGAAAGTGGATGAAAATTTTATTCAAACTGTCAAAAGGGCATTTTCATCATTTGCTTTGTTTGACATGACTTTTACACAAAAACTTGAGGAATTGAGTGTTTGAAATGACAAGACATGATAATTTTCTAAAAACTATAGTCTATGGTGTGACAACCCGAAATTTTCATTTGTATAATCTCTACAGTTAAACACTTCATATAATATTCAAAAACATTTCAGTACATTTTTGGCCGGATTTAAGTCCGTTTGGGTGTTTTATTTTATTTTTCGTCAAACGATTAAATAAAAGGAAGTGACGTTATTAATGAGGGGTAGCAAACAAAACAATCATCACCTTATCTAGGTGTTTACGGCCAAACAATAGGTGTTTGGGCCATAAACACCAATTTCCCAAGGACTCATGCATATAGCATGAGTTTACACACCTTTTTCCTCATTCTCCACTTCCCACCTTAAGAACACCAAGCTTTTTCTCTCAAGTATCATAATTTCATTTCTTCAAATCCGCCAAAATGTAAGTGTTTCCTTCCTAGATTCTTTCATACAACACTTAATCTAGTGTTCATACATCATTTCATCCATGGATTCTTGGTTTTTACTTAGATCTTCAAGTGTTCTTCAAAACACCAAGAACACCAAGAACACACACTAGTGTTTTTGGGCTCTAATCACTCTTACAAGCTTCATATAAGTAAGTGTACTCTTCCTATCTAGTTACTTACTTAGTATACTTGTTAATCCTTTGGAAAATCATCAAAATCCCCAAGAACATATGTGTTTACGGTTTGGGGATCTCCCAAAACCGTAAACACCCCCAAAGGGTGTTTTGATGCCCCTAACACCTTCAAATGATTGGATAAAGGACTAGAAACTTGCATGCATGAGCTAGAAACACAAAAACACGAAAAGATTGAGGCATACATAAGTTTACGGCCGTAAACTATGGGTTTACGACCGTAAACCCAAGTGTTTACGACCGTAAACTCTCAAGGATGGTCCAAGGACCGTAAACTCCAATGAGGGGTCCTTTTGTGCCCTAACCACTTCCTAAGCCTTTGTTTCGAACTTAGAACCTTTCCTTGTGAGATATAGGACCTTGAAACACACAAATGCACCATTTCCATGAGTTTACGGCCGTAAACTCATGGGGGAAATGGTCCAGAAACCGTAAACACACATAAGGGCCACCATTTGAGGAGTAAACTCCAATGTGAGGCCCTACTCTCCTTAGATGCAACCCTTAGCACTCCTAGCACTTGAAACAAAGTGTTTTCATGCATTAGAGTGCCTTTACTTGATTAATTAGTGATTAAATAACTAATTAGATACATTTATGTATCACTACATGTTACATAGGATCCGTGTGGGTGTTCAAGTCCTCACTTGACACCTAGCATCCTACCCGGCACTTCCATCCACTCCACTCACTGTAGCTGAGTTCCTACCCCTAAATCAACCTTTTAAATGATTTTAAGTGCTTTTATGGGGGGATACAAGTTGAACTGTTATAGTTATTGTATCAATCACATGTGATTAATAACTAGAACAGACTACATAATTTATTGCTACTTTCAGATTTCCATCAAACTTTGGGTTTTCAAGTGTTTCAAACCTTTTATCAAATTCTTTAAATGCTAAAACTGTTTTCAAACTCTTTTAAACTTGTTTTATCTTCAAAACCATATCTATACTAATATATTTATATAAGTAAGACTTGAAGGACTTAGGACTGATCGCTCACCTTATTTCCTGTTCCTTGTTTGGTTGTGGACTTAGGGTATTCTGTTATTTGTCCGACTGTCATTGAATTCTTAGTTATATATCATATATATTTGTGTTGGATATAAAAGCATTCACTTCAATTCAGTACCTTTCTGTAACAAAGGCATGCAACCAACATTACTATTTAACTATAATAGGTATAGTTAAGGATTATTACTCATTACTCCTACTTCTCAATACGACACTTCATAGTGGTATCACCGTGTAACCAGACTCTCCTGGAGGGAGAGCGGGCATTGTGTATATAGATCTATACGGGACAGACACTCCCACATCCCGACTGCTAGCTACAGTCCCAGCCGAAAGGCCAAAGGGTGACAGAATGTCACATTTCTACATATGACTCGGAGGGTCATCAGTTATTCGATCGTCAATCAGCATGGTTACATACGAATTCACATTCAGACCTTTAATTAACACTTTAAGAATTAAAGGCAAAACGGATTCCCCGAGTTGTGTTGTATCTTTAATACTGCCTGGAATCTGCATTTTCATTACATTAAGCCGGCAGTGACACTGCTAGGGTAAAGCATTATTTTCCCAATTACTTTATATGAATGAAGTCTAAAACTATATTTTCATATTGATAGTTTCACTGGGAAAACTTTTACATTTTCAAAGGATCAAACATGCAACCAACCGGGTCTTGGTAGAAGACTACTTTTACTGGAAAATATAGGGTTTTCTAGGGAGCATACTATTTTCAAACGTTGAAGTCAGTTATTATACTACATTGTTGTAAACATTTTTATACAAGCAATGACACTAAATACTTATGAACTCACCAGCTTTATGCTGATAAACTCTTTCAAAATAACTTGTATTCTCAGGTCATCAGTAGACAGGTACAGATGCAGCTTTTGAGAAGATGGAGCACATATAAGACTCATCTTTTATTTTGATTATACTTTTGGTGTCTTACAAACTGTACAGAACACGCTTGTATTACAATTATTATATTAATGCAATGGATGTTGTTGCTTGTCTTTACTATTATGCATTGTGATGATACTGTACATGACGTCCTCCACCCCAGAACGTTTCCGCCGTTCTCGGTTTTGGGGTGTGACGCATGGCTATGAATTTGTAGTGAACGTGGATGAATTCGTATTCACACATTCAAATGGGCATTTTAGTCATTTTTTCGTTTGAGATGACTTCTACATAGAGACCTGAGCAATTGAATGTTTGAAAAGATAATACATGGTACTTTTCTGTAAATTGTACTCCAAGTTTATGAATTCGCATAACAACCTTTGAAGACTTTGATCCTCATGGGAGATTGGATGTTGATGAAGTGTGGCATGAAACTCTAAAGCAAGAGTTTTGTACAAGGATCCACCAAGCAAAAGTAGAACCATCAAAACATGTTAGTGTTCACTTGTAATTTGTTGTTCATAAGCCTTTGAAATATATACCAAATATATGTTCAAAGGTGAAGCAACAAAGGGGCTTTGTCTGGCATCAAAATGCAAGAGAATGGAGGAGAAGAAGAGCTTGTAAATTTCGAAATTGGCAGCCCTCTTAGAGAGTATGGAGCTCTCGGATTTGACTCTAAGAAGACGAAGAAGAAGACTTGCAAGAAGTGTATCCAAAACCCTTCCATGCTCTCTCTTATATAATTGCCAAAAAGTGAAAGGAGACCATAAAGTAAAAGGAGATACAACTTTGTCTCAAGCATGGAAAAAGAATAGACAAGGCATGCATGCCTTGTCTCCTCCCATTTTTCTAAAAAGGCATGTCCAAAAGAAGACAAAAGTTGTCTCATGGCTAGTTTATATATACATATATGTTATAAGTTGTTATTTCTCCAAAAAATATTATTTCCACAAATAATAAATTTCCAATTAGTAAAATATTATTTCCATGAGATAATAATTTTCCAATTAAATACAAGTGTTGATATATTTATTAACAATCAAATTATACTAATAAATAATCAATTGACGGCAGCTTGCTATATGGTTGATTCACCATCTACTTAATGGTTCGCCTTATCCTCATCATTAAATTTGAGATGAGCATAATCGTGGTTAACATGCCATTGAACGTCAATGAATCTCAATTGATCTAGGAGTTTCGAAAGTTTGAAATTGACAATTTTCTTTGCCTACCTAAGTAACTTTGTTGTGTGTTTATGACATCCCTTTACACATAGAAAAATCAAATATGGATCCTATCCTTGCTAATAATTCATTTAGGTTTAAAATTATTTTAAGGATAGATTCAACTAATTAAACCTCCTTCCATCTTGTAGATGAAGAAAGACAAAACAATCCTCCTCCTCCTTATCCTCCATCTTGAAACTCCAAATCTAATGTTTTTTTATCAAATCTACACTTCCTAGTGAGAGGGTTGAAATATTTGAAATCACAAAATCTCTTTTGGTATGTAAGCATAAAGATGGGAATCTGTAAGTGTGCACGTTTATAAGATGAAATTGTACATTGATAGATTGGCTAACTTGGGTGTTGGGTTTCCGAAGGAGCAGACCATTGATTTCGTCTTGTGCTCGCTTCCTACATAGCTTCATGAATTCTTTATGAACAATAAACTGAACAACCCCAACATGACCCTTATGGAGCTCCATGACACATTGATATCTACTAAATCTAACATACAAAGGACAATGAAGTCGATCAATCACATCTTGGAATTTGATTGTTGGAGTGCTAATAAGAAGAACAAGTTTTCTCATTCCAAGGGCAAGGGAAAGACTAAGATTGGTGCTTCTAATAAAGGTCTCAAGAGAAATACTAACTCTGAGATAGTACCCATTTATTACCAAAATGAAGCCAATTGCTTTTTCTATCGAGAAAAGGGCCACTGAAAACGTAGCTGCCCAAAATACCTTGAAGACGTTAAGAAGAACAAAGCCAAAGGTGTTGGCTCGTCAGGTATTTTTATGATTTAACTGCATAGTATGTCAAATTCTAACTCTTGGGTTCTTGATATGGGATGTGGTACTTAAATTTGCTCATATTTGAATGGACTAAAGGAAAGTAGAAGACTAAAACATGGGGAGTTGAACATAAAAATGGGTAACCGAGGAACTGCACATGTTACAAGGAGTAGGGAATACAAGATCATGCTGAATAATGAAGTGTATTTTAGTTATTTAATTGTTGCTACTCACCAAATATGGCACAAAACATTATATCATATCACACATTGTACAAGGATGGTTTTTGTGTTGCTTTTGATGATAATAATGGTGGTATTTTAGTTTATAAAAATGGTTCCTTTATTTTTAAAGCTAGTCCTTGTAAAAGTGTTGTTTGGGTAGGCAACACTAATAATATAATGTTAAATATTGGTTCCTTTAATTCTAATGTATTGGACAAATCATGCTTATGAAATTATCGTCTTAGGCATCTAAACAAGAAACGCAACACCAAGCTCCAAAAGGATGGGATCTTGGAATCGTTTGACTTGCAATATAATGATGTATGCAAGTCTTGTTTACTTGAAAAGATGAAAAAAGCGCCTTTCATAGAAAACTGTGAACGAGGCAAGGGTCTGTTGGAACTAATCATTCAGATCTGCCACAACGCATGGTGAGCATTACTTTGTGACTTTTATTGATGATTTTAGTATATATATATATATATATATATATATATATATATATATATATATATATATATTTACTTAATGAAGCATAAGTTAGAAACTTTTGAAGTGTTCTAAGAGTTCCAAAAGGATGTTGAAAACCAACTGGGCAAAAAGATCAATATGCTTCTATCCAATAGGGGTGGAGAATACTTGAGTCTTGAATTCATCAATAATATAAAGGATTGTGGGATTTTCTCAAAATTTCTCCTCCTAGAACACCATAACTGAATGGTGTTGTTGAGAGAAGAAATCGAACACTACTTTATATTTCTTGATCTATGATGACTCGACCTACGCTTCCAATAACTTTCTGGGTTATCCCTTAGAAACAGTCGCTAATATATTAAATTTCCTACCAACTAAGAAGGTTGCTAAGACACCATCTGAAATGTGGAAAGAGAAGCCTCCCAGTCTTGCACATTTGAAAATGTGGGGTTGCGAAGTTTTTATGCATCACAAGGCGAGCGATAAACTAGAACCTAGAACGGAAAAGTGTTACTTTGTGGGATATCCTCAAATGTATTTGGATATCTTTTTTACAATTATTCAGAGCCATGTCGAAGGGGCTTATTCCTCAAGAGGGAGATCATGTTCAAAGAAGCTAGTGGGAGCCCAATTGATCTTGAAGAAATCCTAGAGTCAAATGAAGAAGGACCAGCAGTTAAAACTAGCACTCAACCCGGAGTTGATCAACCTGTTGAGTACATTGCGGATAGTGAAGCTGCAAATGAGGCTACATGGTCGAAGAACTTCATCGACGATCTTGGATTTGTATATTACGAAACGATATCATCCTCAAAAAAGAGGCCAAACGGAAGTAACAGATTATACACTAAAAAGAATTCTAGTGCTTGCTTTTTGAAGCTTGATCATGAAGGAATTGTTGATTATTTACTACAATAATTAAAAGGTATGTAAAATCTAAAACCCTTTATGAATTTCAAAAATAGTAGAGTACTCCTAGGGTTCTTGATGTTGAATTGTTTGTTGCAAATCAATAGTGAAAACATAGATCTATTAGATTGCATGTGAACTTAGGGTTAAGTTTTTCCGCCATATATTTTTTTGTAACCTACACAACCAATCAGTGGTATCAGAGCCAAGTTTTCATTGATCTTGCACATAGTTGAATATATCAAAATTAGGGTTTATAGAAACCAAACCATAAGGAGGCAATTTTCAAAATTTGCTAGGGTTCTTGAAACCGTAGCCTCCACCCTTAGGTTTTCGAAATTTGCGAGGGTTCTTGAAACCCTAGCCTCCTTAGCCTTTTTTTAAATTTAGGGAGCCCTTTTAGGGTTTATCTAGTTTCCTTAATTGCTATTTTAAAATCCTTAAAATAGAATAATTAAAACCTGATAAACCCAAACCCTATTTTCGAAAATTAGGGGGTTTTAGATTAGGATTAAATTTGAATTATTTTAATAAATGGTTAATTGAAAATAATTATTTCATCTACAAATGATTTAATTAATTTAATTAAATGTTTAATTAAAAGATAAAGATAAATCATAACTGGTTAATATTAATTAGTTGAAATGATTAATTTAAATAATTAATATTTGAACCTCATATTTTAAAAAGTTTTAAAATATACCTTATATATATTATTAAAAGTTAACTACTATATGCATAAGAAAAATCAGTCAAATCAATAGTAGCCCTCATTCACGAAATCATGCTATAAAGAGGGTATAAGGAAGCGACCTATAAAATGGTCGTTGAATGGGTGTCCACTCTCACCCACCGCTCCCCTATGTGGTGGAGGGTCGTTTGCTGAACGGGTTTGATAGGACACAATCTCATTAATAAGTATAATGATATAAAGTAACAAAACTATTTTAAAATCCCACTCTAGTTACTTTAGCAAAAATGTGAAATAGTATGGTAATCCATTAAAATGCACATCATACTTTAATATGTCGTTAGTGGAGCATGTGTGGCTAACTGGCATACTAATACGGAATTTAAAGAGAAATGATGGGCATCTCAAAAAGCTATCATTGTTAATGGATCACGTATGGTTAACCGACACATTAACTGGAGATGATAAATGACATCGAGGATGCCAAGCGTGTTTTCATGGTTATTCACATCTTGTTTGTGTTCCTCGGCATCCCAGTCACAAACATGCCATTAATAAAATTCAATAAATCTCAAAAGATATAGGAGTTTCATAGTTCGAAATTGGTAAATTATTTTTTACCTACCTTCATAAATTCGCAATAAGATTACAACATTCATCTTCTTAGTTATGAATTGTTATATTGGATCCTAGCCTTAAATATTAATTATGGGTTAAAATATTAAGGAATCATATCAACTAACTAAAACTACTTCCTTCATATAGATGTCAGGATTCCACAACGTTGCTTCTGCTTCACACCTCCTTCATGCTTTATTACCTCACATTCCTGATGAGCAACCATCACTTCTATCCATCCTTATCAGACTTGAAAGACACGATATCTCAAAAGATTTAATAAATGTCAAGTACAAAGAAGGAACTTCCGTGTGTGCTTATGTCGACAAAGTGAATACATATATTGACAAGCTAGTCAATATGGGTGGAGTGTTTCCAAAGGAAATTGCAATAGATATGATTCTAATTTCACTTCTAGAATGTTACAAGAGCTTTGTAGAAAATTCCACCTAATCAATCATGGAGTCACACTCATGGGACTTTCCACAATGTTGAGGGCTGAAGAAGCCATAATTGTCAAAATGGAAACCATAGATCGTTCCAAAGCAATTGAAGGTAATGAGTTTGAGCAAAAGGCAGCTTCTCTTCTTCATAAGAATGAAAAGATATTGAATGACATATTCGATCAGAAACTCAAGAGAAAAGCTAACCATGAAGTTAATCTAAATGTTTCATACTACTAAAAAGTATTAGTAGCTACCTAAATGTTTCACACTACTAAAAATATTTGTTCTTGATACTAGATGTGTTTTTCACATATGCTTAATATTGTAGGAACTGAAGAATGAAGTCTTGAGCTTAGAAGAGATCCATCCACTTATGGAACTGAAGAATGTTTTTTTGTTACATTAGCTAGAGAGACTAAGTTGAAGATTGCAGTAGAGTTATGAATAGTTTAGTTTAATTTTTACATAAATTTTTTCTACTTATCAGATGCGACACGAAACATTATTTCTTTTCATGCATTGTTTAGACAAGGATTTTAGCTTCTAAAAATGGTGTTTTTAGGTTTGAAGCTTTACCTTGTAATGGTGTGTATGAAACTGTGATTTGTGTTGATAGCTTAGGCAATAGTGTATTAAATATTGATTCGTCTAATAGTATATAAAAAGCATGCTTGTGAAATTTTCGTCTTGGAAACATCAATAAGAAACGCAATCCCCAACGCCAAAAGGATGGAGTGTTGGAATCATTTGACTTAAGGTCGAATGATGAAACAGAGTCTTATCTTTTGGGTAAGATGACAAAAACACCTTTCACTAGATCTTGTGAAAGATGTGAAGGTTTGTTGGACCTCGTACACATAGATCTGCGTAGGCCCTTCAGATCAACCACAAGGGATTGCAATCGATTCTACGTGACATTATAGATGATTATATCAGATATGGATATATCTACTTAATCAAACATAAATCAGAAACCTTTGAAAAGTTCAAAGAGTTTAAACACGAGGTCGAGAATCAACTGGACAGGAAGATAAATATGCTTCAATCTGATAGAGGTGGAGAGTATCTTAGTATCAAGTTCCTTGACTGTCTCATGGAATGTGGAATAGTTTCACAAATGAATCCTCATAGGATACCACAACTTAATGGTGTGGCAAAGAGGAAAAATCGAGCCTTGTTAGACATGGTTTGTTCCATGATGAGTCGAGCTTCACTTCCTATTTCTTTATGGGGTATGCCTTAGAGAATTACGCCTATATTCTTAATCTTGTCCCTACTAAAAAGGTTTCCAAAACACCTCACGAGATGTGGATAAGGAAAGTTACCTTGCTAAGCCATATCAAGGTTTGGGGCTGTGAAGTTTTCGTTAGACGAGAGACTCACGACAAGCTAGAACCTAGAAGTGAGAGATATATTTTCATTTGGTTACCCAAAAAAGTATTTTGGATACTTGTTCTACAGAACTAGTGAGAACGTGGTCTTTCTAGCTCGAAGAGGAGTCTTTCGTCTGAGAAACCTCATATTCAAAGAGGACAGTGGGAGTCCTATTGATCTAGAAGAAATTCCAGAATCATCCAATGAAGGAACTTTAGAAGACACTAGCTCTCAAACAGAGGATGAGACTCCTTTTGATCCCATTGACAATTCATTACCTCTTCACTGATCTGGTAGAATTAGCATGCGGCCAAGATTCTATAGTTTCCATTTGACGTCAGATGGTGACATGTTTACCAGTGATTGTACACTGGTAAATTTGGATGAGCCAGGTAACTACAAGGAAGCGATGGCGAGCCATGAGGCTGCCAAATGGAAAGAGGAAATTGACATCGAGATTCAGTCCATGTATGACAACCATTTTTTGAATTTGGTTGATCAAGAACCTGTTTAGAAGACAGTAGGTTGAAAATGGATCTTCAAGAAGAAGACCGATATGGATGGGAAAGTACACACGTTCGAAGAGCGACTGGTTGGAAAGGGCTTTCCTCAAACCTTTGGGGTTGACTATAATGAGTCATTTTCACCATTGGATAAGATCAAGTCTATTAGGATAATGTTTTCCATAACTGCCTTTCATGATTATGATATATGGCAGGTGGATGTCAAAACTTCTTTCCTTAATGGGAAGTTAGCTGAGTATGTTTACATGAGTCAGCCACAGGGTTTTGTACATGCAAAGTTTCCTAATAGAGTGTGTAAGCTTGAGATATCCATTTATAGATTGAAACAACCTTCTTGTAGTTAGAATCTTCATTTTCATCAGAAAGTGAAAGAGTTTGGTTTCTCTAGGAGCAAGGATGAGTCTTGTGTGTATTTCAAAGCTACTGGGAGTATAGTAACTTTCCTAGTATTGTATGTTGATGAAATACTTCTTATAGGAAACGACATTCCAACATTGCAAGAAATAAATTCTTGGATCGGGAAGTGTTTCTCCATGAAGGATCTAGGGGAAGTTGTCTATATTCTTGGGATAAGGATTCTGAGAGATAGAAAGAAAAGACTTATTGGTCTTAGTTAAAGTATTTACTTGGATAAAGTACTAAAGTGTTTTAGTATGGAAAATTCCAAGAAAGGGGAACTGCCTCTTCAGAGTAATGCCAAATTAAGTAAGACTCAAATTCCTAGTACATATGAAGATATAGTTGTATGAGTCGAGTCCCATATAATTCATCCGTAGGTTCGATCATGTATGCTATGACATGTATTCGCCCTGATGTGTATTTTGCTTTGAGTATGATCAGTCGTTTTTCAGGGAAATTCGGGTTGAGCTCATTAGATTGCAATAAAGAACATACTTAAGTATATATGAAGGAAGATGGATATGATTTTAGTCCTTGTTGGCAGTGACATGTTAAGAGTAATTGGATATAGTGACACTAGCTTTTAGACAGATCGAGAGAACTTTTGTTCTCAATCAGGCTGGGTGTTTGTGTTGAATGGTGGAACAGTAACTTGGAAGAGTTCCTAGTAGGATATGGGGGTTGATTCTACTTATGAATCAGAGTGCATCGCAGCAAGTGAAGCATCAAAGGAGGCGGCTTAGTTGAAGAACTTTATCGAAGATCTCGGAGTAGTCCCGACCATTCAGGAGCCATTGGAACTTTATTGTCATAAACAAGGTTCGGTTTCTTTTGCCAAAGAACCCAAGGATCATGGTAGATCAAAGCATATCAATAGAAAGTACCATTACATCAAACATAGGGTTTAAGAAGGTTATCTTATAGTGAAGAAAGTATCCTCAGAAGATAATCTTGCAGATCCTTTCACAACTCTTTGAGTAGGGTTAAGCATAACCAGCATGCTAGGAGCATATGCTTGAGAGATGATATTAGTTTTAGTAGTTAGTTGATATTTTTTGGAAATTGTAACAAAATAAACGTAATTTAATTTGGTGATTGAATAATGGAGATTATTTCTGAGTATGGTTACTGCCTTTTTCAATTATTTATTCGTGAGTTCATTTTGCTTGTTTTACTTCCCGGATGATTTGGTTATTCGAAACTCCACAGTCGTTCATACTTTTAGAAGTAACTAGTGAATCAAGACTGTCATGAATAAATTTTAGATTGTATATGGAGATTAGACATTGCAATGGTTGCTACCATATTCATGAGTACTTAGAAAATAGAGATTTTAAGTATTGGATACACCCACGCTCAGGGAATTACTTCATGGATTATATCATGAATAATTATATGATGATAATATCTTATATTCTTAAAATTGAGATATATGAGTTGTAATTTACAAGTTGGTTGTGCGTTGGTGCTATGTAAATGCATCAATAATATGATGTTATAAAACATAATGTCATGTATAATTCAGTGAGTAAAAGATACAAGTGTATGAGTCAAAATTTATTCGTTCCTTTTGCCCTAACAGGAAAAGCGATATCTTTGGGCCCCGCGGTGATTTGGTGTTAAAGTTATAGTGTTGGGCCCATCCATAACTAAATTGATGTGTTCAATTAATAAGTCTTATGAGGTCATCATAAATAGGCAAATCGGGAAACATAATTTTGGACAAGAGATTAATTATAATCCATGTCTCATGTACATACGATATCTTGTAGAATGAAGGAATATTTAATCACTTCTCTTAGGACAATATCTGATCGGATCATAATCTAGAGTCGCTTTGGAAAGCACCCCTTTACTGTTTAATTTAGAAGATATACTTGCAATTGTAGTTATAGACTTATTCAAGTGGGAGACTGTTGGATTAGGTGTCTAAGGAAATAACTAAATTGGTATAAACTTGAATTAAAAGCAGAGTCCTTTTGTGTTGCCCTTAAACCTAATAATTGACAGAATGATTTTTAGAGAGAAAGGATGGTTTATCGATTTATTATAATATTAATAAATAGTAATAAATAATTTATTAATATATTATAAGGTTAATATATTAATTAGAAATAGTATTATTTAATTAATAATTAATCAGAAATTAACTAGAATTAATTTTGTGATTATTTCACTACTAGAAAAACAGCCTTTTACGACGCGCAATCAATGACACACGCTGATAGAGGACACGCATTTGTGCATCCCCTAAAACTTGATGTCATTTTTCCAAAATATGAAGCATAGAGGACACGCATTTTTGCGTGCCCTTAAATTAGTGTCTAATAAAAAACACAGAGGGCACCTTAAATAAAATGTGCGTCGTCTAACCATGTCGTTTTATAAATTTTAAAGAAACGCGCGTTGCATCTCAAGGGGGAAAATGAAATCCAAAAAATTAAAAACCCCGCTTTGTTTCTACCGCCTGAAAACCCTAGCTCGTCCCTGTCGAAAACCCCCTTTCTTTCTTTCTTCTCTCTCGATTCTCAAACCTCCACTGCTTCACTTCTCCACTTCGTGCTCAAAGTAGCCGCTCAAGTACCCGACAGTGGTCCATGTGTCACACACATCGGCGAAGGCGGTTCCAGTAATTTCGTCAAAATGGTCCACAAAGGAATCGAGTATGGAGACATGTAGCTGATTTCCGAAGCATACGACGTCTTGAAATCCGTTAGGGAACTCTCGAACGAGGAACTACACAAAGTGTTCTCGGAATGGAATCAAGGGGAGCTTCAAAGCTTCTTGATTGAAATCACCGCAGACATCTTTGGAATCAAGGACGACAAGGGAGACAGATATCTAGTTGACAAAGTGTTGGATAAAATAGGCATGAAAGGGACCGGAAAATGGACCGTCCAACAAGCGGCGGTGTGACAACCGTCAATTTCTGGTCAAGTCAAAGTCAAATAAAGTCAACAAGTCAAACCAGTCAACTCAATTAACCTTGCATATCAGGGTATACATTATGTTACTACAGTACAACTCGCTATTTTAATAAGAAGTTATCACTTGAAAAATCCATATGTTGAGAATTCTCAAACCCTAATCAGGATAAGTGATGGAACTACTTGGTAAAACACTATCCCATACCCCTCGGGGGTGTATAACATTCATAACGAGGCTTAACGAGGTTTACAAACCTTGCATGGTGAAGCTAAGCATCCAAAAAGGTCACAAACGAAGTCTCTCTCAAACCTCTCTCGCTCTATCTCTCTCTATCTCAAATCTCTCCCAAATCTCTCTAAGTATGTGAAATCTCTCCCAAATGTCTCTAAGTATGAGAAATCTCTCCAAGTATGTGAAATCTCTCCCAAATCTCTCTAAGTATGAGAAATCTCTCCAAGTATGTGAAATCTCCCCCAAATCTCTCCAAGTATGTGAAATCTCTCCTAAATCTCTCCAAGTATGTGAAATCTCTCCCAAATCTCTCTGAGTATGAGAAATCTCTCCAAGTATGTGAAATCTCTTCCAAATCTCTCCAAGTATGTGAAATCTCTCCCAAAACCTCTCTCAACTTTTTGTAATCACTCGGGGCATCCCGACCCTTGATTTAGTCGAAAACAGCTCGAAAACGGAAGTTTATGCGAAAAACAGTTTTAAGGAGCCGAACCCTCTTAAGGAGCCGAACCTAGCTTAAGGGTCGAACCCTCTTATAGGAGCGAAACCCTCTTAGAGCCGAAGCTCCTATTAGAACCGAAGTCCTTATGAACCGAAACCGAACCTCGGAAGACGGAAGGTCCCTTCGGACCGAACCATCGCCTTCGGCTCTGGCTGCATGGACCGAACCTTCGGCCCAAATCCGAGAAGATTCGCTGAAGTTCCTTTTTCACCCGGTTTTCGACCCTGACTTCGTTTTGAGCCCGTTTTTTGTGATTTTTAACGCGAGATTTTCACCCAAACTCGTATTTTAACATAAGATACCCTAAATATTCATTTTTTAATCATATTTTGGGGGAAATCCTTATCCAATAATAAAATCTATTAAGTTAGATTTTGTGATAGAGTGTTGACTTTCTATAAGCATATCACACAAGCAACCCCCCCCCCCTCCCCATACCTTCATAGTACAACCCTCAGTCACTATTCCCCCTACCTAGTCAACTATTTGTCCTTTGACACCCCTCCTCCAGCTGTAAAGGTTCATCAAAAGCTGAAAAATCTCCTCTCTCCTTCCACTTTACTCACTCTCTCACCAAAGAGCAAACACCTCTCTCTCTCTCTCTCTCTCTATTTCGCTCTCTAGAACTCGAGATTTCAAGGTTGCTCTTGAGCTTTTCACTTCAGTCTTGGTAAGTATATTCATCCTACATTTGAATACTCTACACTCTTTCACTCAAAACATGAATCTCTTATACAAATATAATCATATTTGTGCTTAGGATCTTCAAATCTTCAAGTATCTCCCAAGTGTTCTTGACTTGGAAACTTCTTCTCTTCATCATCCATCTTAATAGATCACTCAAGTTAGTTCATACCCCTACACTTTCACGTTTTCTTCAAGTTTTAGGAACTGTTTAATATTCAAATAGTTCAGGTTCATACCTTTAAAATGACTACTTGCACATCTCCATACGATTTTTCTACAATTTATGGTGATATTTACAAAACTGTCTATCATTTCAGAAACGAATTCGGACCAGTCTTTGAATATGAACATTTTCACACAAGTTAAAGACTTCTAAAAATCATAATAAAAATTATGAATAAACTAGACACATTTTATGAACTCTCAGTGTTTACGAATTCAGTTTTAGACTTTGTATAATTTTTCTATGATATTTTTAAAACAATGCAGAAAGGTTAAAAACTAGTTACATAGCTTACAATATTAACAACACTTTGTAGTATGTTGAGCAAAGTGCATAACAATAAGTTCTAAATATTGAATGTATTTTCTTGTTAGTTTATCATCATAAACAGAAATTTAGTCATTCATGATAAGGATTCTTCATTCATTTCGAACACATATAATAAACTACAATAAGCATAGTTTATGGATTCTATGATAAAACCATACTATATGAAAAAGGTTTTACTCTCAAAACAAATGGATTTTTCATATAATACTTGATAAACTATAATAGTAATAGTTTATGGATTCATATCACTAATTTACTTTCATAAAAGGTGATTTCACTTCGACCACGGAAGGGGTTTAATACTCAAACTATATGTAAACTAGTTAACGTAAGTTGTGAGACAACTCTTCCATCGTACTCTTAGAGTACAGGTTCAAATTCCTGTAAGTTATAACCAGAGTCTCTTGTATGGAGAGCGTGATAATTATGTATAGATCTATATTGGGATTGACACCCCACGCCTTACTGCTAGCTACAGCGGGACCTACAGGTCTACGGGTGACAAAAGTCATAACAAATCTTAACGTCTGAAAAACGTTGTAACAGGTCATCCGGTTGTAGTATGGTTATAACGACTCACATAGGGAGTTAACAATCTTTCAAGTTTACATGGAAAATTCTACTTTGAAAAGGGGTTTTAATCTATTTAAAACTACAAACACGTTATAAGTATAAAACACACTCATACTCTCGGCCTTGGGATTTAGGGCTACATGACTTTTATAAGGAAAATATTGGATTTTCTTTGCAAACACATTTCTATTAAAACTACGTTTCATCTAGAATTGTTAGACTTCAGCTATAATTGCTAAGTGTACATGTTAGAGTTATATATGAGTTTAGTCGCAATCGACTTAGAATTGGTGGGCACGCCTAACTTCCTGTTCCTTGTTTGGTTGTGAACCTAGGGCAGACCCATTATATTCGACAGTTTATTTAACTTAAATTTTATATAACTTATATACGTTGGGTGATTATAGAAGGAATCTATGGGTCTTTCTAGGGTACATTATCGCATGACATAGGAGTGTTCATTCCACTCTTAACAAAGAAAATATTGGATTTTATGGAATCATACTCTATCGCTTTTACAAGGAAAATGACTTCTTTCTCAAATAAAACTCTTATGAACTCACCAACTTAATTGTTGATACTTTTTCAAAACTACTTGTATTCTCAGGAAATCAGTGAAACAGGAAATCAACAGCATTTTGAGGATGGGACGTTAAATCGTCAAACAGTTCATTTTGTCATCATAATGTAATTGATTTTTGAAACATGTAAACATATACTATGGTGTAACCTTTTCAATTATATTTATGATGGTTGTATTTACTTTGAGCACTATTATACTCGTTGTTGTGATACTATACATGAAGTCCTCCACCCCCGGACGTTTCCACCATCCTTGGTTTGGGGGTGTGACAGATTGGTATCAGAGCCAGGTTTATAGTGAACTAAGTATATCGAACCACATACGATATACAAACTATAAATGCATTGGGACTAAAGCCTCTGATTAAACAATTTAAATTAACTATACTTCAGAAATAAAAAGTTTCTTGTTAAAAGTATACATGCATGCATCCATACTAAGGTCAGCATCATACTAGAACAAAACAAAAGTGGTGATTGTTGAACGGCACAAGTAGGCTTGGGGATGTATAGTCAGTTCTGGGAATGACATAGCCTGATCAACTATGTCTATCCCAGAATTGATTAGCATATGCCCGGGAATGGTTGTGGTGTTGCAACAAGTCTAAAAACTACCAACTCTATCTACAAAGAAATATTGAAAACATAAGACAAACATTAAAATACTATAGGAGTATTTGGTGATGCTATAACCAACTTATGTGAAAACTAAAGACCCCCATTAGTAGGTCTATAATGACTGAGTGCATACGCTAAGGTTATACATAATTAAAGATATTTTAGACTCAGAATCTATGACTATTGCTCTACTTCTTGTTCCTTGTTCGGTTGTGGACTTACAGTAGAGTCATTTATTCGAAGGTCTATTCTATCTCAGATTATGTATAACTGGTATGCACAATGTGATTATAGAAGTGACTAATGAGGATCGCCCCCCTATAAGTAATTATAGGATTAGACGTCTATTAATTATCTCTTCTACCCCTATTCTCGCACAAGCAACGTGACGGGAACTCAACTAACAAGAGACCCTATTTTTCCTAACCAGGAAAATGGTGGTTGGATCAGAGAAAAATTCGAAGAGGATCCTGAAGAAATAATAGAGGAAGACCTCGAAGACCATTCGGAAGAGGAGCGAGAGGAAGAGAAACCGAAGGAAAACAAAGGAAAAGAAGAAATGGGAGAAGACCCCGACGAGGCTTCCATGGTCTGACGCCTTGATAAGCCGTAGATTTACAGAGACGGAGTTAGGAACAAGGTTAACACCCTCCCTATGACATGGATGAGGCTTCTACAACCTCAGCAGAGGAGGATTAGTAGACAAGGCTCTCCTTGTCATAATACGCCGCATAACTCACTTGAGCGTACAAACACAATCAACGGTCAGCCGAAATCATGGAGGTTGGCGCTACCACTAAGATCACCGCGATTCGCCTTTGTCACCTGGATGGAGGACACGAACAGATCAAAGAACACATCAAAGCCTTCAGAGGGAAGTGACCGCAACTCTAGCCGAGATTAGGGAGTATCGGGAACGTCAAACAGCGTTAGAGAAAACGCGTGGTAAAAGCATGACATCAAATAACAGAAGCCAGGGCAGAGGATAGGGCAATGCAGACTTTCATGTCTTCATTCTATGGCCCACAAAACATCACCCGCCACAAGTAGTGTGTACACTACTGACATACCATTACAGACTCAAACTCCTGGCATGCATTTGAACACTACCCCGTCATATACATAAATTCGACCTTTCAAGTTTAGATACTACACTATTCAAGGGGTCGCACCGCCGTCAAAGTTTTTCCTTACATTAACGAAATATAGACCAAATATAAGGTCAAACTTTTCTGAACTCAATGTACTAGATTATATCAATGAAATTCGCATGCATTTTGTTTCACTAGGAGTTTACCACATACTTCATAACCTGTAATGCCCGTGTTTCTAGGCTAGACATTAATATTGACATTATAGTCTAGGTTAACCTTTGTAACTCATTTTGAAGAAATGAAAAGGAATTATGTGAATATTAAGTGAATTATGTGTTTTATGCGTAATTATTAGGGTTTAATTAATTAAGAATAAAAATGAGCGTCAAAAATAAATATTAGATAAAGCCGATATCTATTAAGAAACTTGTAGTGGGCGTGACAAGGATTACGGATATATAAAGAATACCAAAATCCGAGTTATAACGAATAAGTTATGATATGTCGAAGTTTCGCGACAAAACCGGCACGGTGCCGAATGTCGTAAAAAGTGAGTTTTTGATAAACTACTTTTTAGCCTTAGTGATCTAAACGAAAGTCGTAGTGTTCGTTAAACCGAGAGTAGGTATAAAAAGAACGCCCAAATCTGACTTCGTATGAGGAAGTTATGATTTTTCGAAGTTTCAGCTTAGCAGTAGACAGCTAAAAACTCGAATTTTAGATCGAGCGATTTTTAGCCGACACGACCTAAACGAGAATCGAAGGTCTCGTCAATAGTAGCACATCGGTAATAATATAAAAATTAAAGTCAAAATTAGCAGACGAAGTCTAAACGAAAGTTGTAGAGCATAATTTTACCTACGCGTGCATATAAAGAACGTCAAAAACGGAGCTCGTATGCGAAAGTTATGGATTTTAGAAGTTTTGGCGCGAAAATCGAGAAATATTGTCAAAACCGGGAAATTTCGCATACGTGGACTTCGGCCACGTCACCCTCGCTTAAAACATGCCACGTGTCCGAAATTCTACTAAGTCATCCGAACCGGAGAGCCATCCGACGTGATCCACTAGGAGTCTGACGCGTGTCCCTTATGGCGTGTCCGAGTCTCGCATATGGTGCCACGTCCGAAGTCTCGGACTAGACCTCGGTCCAATCAGGAGGCGACACCGAGCCCCTCGCATGCGCAGCCCACGTGCGAGCCACCAGCGCACCCTCGCCCTGCTGCTGCCGCGTGTCCTCGCTGCTGACTCCTCTCTTCTAAGCCGACTTCGGACCCCCTATAAATAGAAGGCTTGCGAGCCTTCTCGGATACATTTGGAAATTTGCCATCTTTTACCCCTTTTTCCATATTTCCTTCATTCTAACATCGCCCAAAGCCCCGATATCAAGTATAACCCCCGGAATACGCCACGAAGTGCCCGAGAAGCCCGGGAAATTTATCTTTTCGGTTTCGAAGCCCAACCTTTGCAGAGCCCGGTTTCTGAATAAAACTTTCGGTTTTATTAGAAACGAACGTTTTAGGAAACGAATTGCTGCCCGATTTTCATCAAATCAAGTGAGTGTATAGTCACCTTCATCTTACACCTATATATGAAGTATTTTCTATAAAATACGTGCTACGTGTAATTATTTAATTGTTTAATTGAGGTGACTGTTGAATTGATGTTTTATACAAGTTTTAAACTGTATATGTATATTTATCCACAAATATGTTGGGTAAAACATGGGTAGATAGTTGATGTGTGATGAGATAAAATGATGAGAGGTCTCGATGTGATTGTGATTCAGTCATCTAGCGGAGTTTGGATGACGACCACGGACTTTTCTAGACAGTCCAGTGGAACGCTGGCAGGCCCGCAACCTGTAGGTGTTAATGAACTTGGGTGTTCATTCGTTGTACTCCATCCCCCTCATGGTTGCCTTTAGAACATGTATGGCTGAGGAAACCCCTTAGCAGTAGTGTCCATCCCGATGATATTCTTTAGGCTAGGTCCCTTGTGAAAAGTGTTTAGGGACGTAAAGTGAGGATAACGGGAATGGGTAATCAGGGTTATTGTTGATTGATGAACTTAATAAGTTTATTATTACTGTGGGTTGAAAACCCTATATGCTCACCAGGCTCCCAAGCCTGACCCACTTAGCCTTTTATGTTACAGATAGTGGACCCCGAGCATAGTCGGAGGACGATGAGAGATTTTTGGATTATAGGCCAGTAGTTGTAAATAACTGTTGAAAGGCTTATAATGTCTTGTTTATGCTTTTGAGCTGTATCAGAACATGACATCCCGAGGTTTTGATATGAAATGAAATTATATATTTCTTAAAGAAAGGTTTTGATAAACTTTTATCATATTTTGTTTTAGGGACCAATTCCGCAACATCTTTTAAAAAGATTTCTCTGATTTTATTTTAAAAAACATAAATTAAATCGGTCTTTTCTGGCCGAGAAATTAGGGGATGTCACAGTTGGTATCAGAGCATCAGTTTAAGCGAAATAAGAAATTGTAGGATTTCTAGACTTAAACTTAGAATGCTAAGTGATGATTGTGAGATGAGTGTCTACCATATTTTAGACACGAGCACTAGTTTATTTTAGGAAAGATGCCTAAAATGCTTTTATGTGCTAAATGTTATATGTTTGACATATATGCCATTATTTGTTCGGATCTATGGTCTGTTGCCGACCGGATCTGGAAACCTTATGTGTGTAGGATTCTAAGCGTATGATTACGAGATTAGAACTAACATGTAAACGTTTCGGAGTGATAAGGGAATTTAAATACCCATCGAGGATAAAGACCTAAATTCGCCTTATTCGGTATATAGATTGTAATGGCAAGAACTCGTAGTGGAGTTGCAAATGCAAACGGAAACAGGGATCAACAACCTCAACCTCAAGTAGTTGAGCAAGTACCTGTTGTAGGAGCTACACCTGAGCCAATGACGATGGCTGGGGTACAAGCAATGATACAGATGATGTTGGATCGCCAAATGGAGGAGACAAGGCGATTACTACAACAGAATAGGGAAGAAACTACGATACCTGTTGAACAGCCCGAATTGAATGAAGGGCAATCAGTAGGAGGGAACTACAGTGGGACTCTTGGTCAAGACAACTCACCGATAGTTAGACAAAACAACCAGGATGGAGGAGTTGATGGATGCGGATGCAAATACAAAGATTTTATGGGATCTAAACCGTCGTGTCTATCTGGAAGTCCGACACCGGTGGAAGTCATGAATTGGATCTCCAAAATGGAGACGATGTTTGAAAGTTGTGAGTGCAGCAACAAACAAAAGACCGCACTTGCAATTCCTCTGTAAAAGTCTGGTGTGTTGAGCTGGTGGAAGTTACTAGCTGACTCGATGCCCAAGGGAGAAGCTAGCAAGATGTCGTGGGAAGACTTTGTGGTAAAACTGAAATTGCAATACTGCTCTGAGCCGGATCTTCTAGAAATTAATAATGAGTTCCAGAATTTAAAGAAGGGAAAGATGAGCGTTACTGAATACGCTGCTAGTTTTATAGAAAAGATGAAGCTTGTTCCTCATCTAGTTCCAACTGAACTCTCTAAGGTCAACAAGTTTGCCCTCGGATTACCAGCGGACTTTGGTCCGATGGTTAAGCAAACAACCACTTTGAAAGCCGCCATCTGGATTGCTAAGAATGTTGAGATTCAGATCAGAGAGAAGGGTCTGGAGAGGGCAGAAGTTGGAGAAAAGAGAAAGTTTGAAGGAACTTCAGGTTCCAACAAAAAGAACAAGTTCTCGAAGACTGGTTCGAGAAAATTTGGAGGAGGAGAAGGCGAAGCGAAATGGTGTGAGAAGTGCAAGAAAAAGCACTCTGGGAAATGTAGTGAGGGGGTGACTTGCTACAAATATGGAAAGACTGGGGATTATGCCAACGTCTGTCCGTCCGACAAGAGGGGTATGTTTTGAGTGCCATGAAGAAGGGCATATTTTTAAAGACTGTCCGAAGAAGAAAGATGCAGCAAGGCCCAATCTACCACCAAAGCCGAAGGCGAGAGCCTTTCAGATGACACTCGAAGCTGCGAAAGAAGAAGCCGATGTCGCTTCAGGTACATTTCTCGTAAACGAATTGCCTGCCCAAATTTTGTGTGATTCTGGAGCCAATTACTCCTTTATTTCGCATGAATTTGGTAGAAAACTAGCTTTGCCTGTAGATAGACTAGTTAATGCTATAATAGTCGAGATTGCTAGTGGCAAGTTTATACATGTTAGCCATCGTATGAAAAACATCCTCATTGACTTGGATGGGAATAAGTTCCACGAGGAATTATTGCCTATCGAGTTAAATGGTTTCGACATAGTTTTAGGAATGGATTGGCTTAGCGCCAATGATGCCGAGATATTGTGTAGGAAGAAGATAGTAAAAGTAAACCCGCCAGGGAAAGAGTCGTCTATGGTGTATGGAGACAAACGCAGAGTAAACTCTGGAATCATTTCCCTAATGAAAGCCAGAAAGTGTTTGGCCAAGGGATGTACATCATATCTAGCGTTCGTGATCGATGCTAAGAAGGAAAAGAAGGAGGTGCAGAATATTCCGGTGGTGTGTGATTATCCGGAAGTCTTTCCCGAAGATCTTCCCGGAATGCCCCCTGATCGACAAGTAGAATTTTGTATCGACTTGTTACCAGGAACGACGCCGATAGCAAAAGCACCGTATCGATTAGCACCAATAGAGATGAAAGAACTTATGAAACAACTTCAGGAGTTATTGGACAAAGGTTTCATTCGACCTAGTTCATCGCCCTGGGGAGCCCCTGTGTTGTTTGTAAAAAAGAAAGACGGGAGCATGAGAATGTGCATCGATTACAGAGAGCTGAATAAAGCGACGATAAAGAACAAGTACCTGTTGCCGAGGATCGATGACCTGTTCGACCAGTTGCAAGGTTCGAGCTATTTCTTGAAGATCGATCTTAGGTCGGGATACCATCAACTAAAGGTGAGAGAGCAGGATATCGAAAAGACTGCGTTCAGAACAAGATATGGACACTATGAATTTTTGGTTATGTCGTTCGGACTAACCAATGCCCCAGCAGCTTTCATGGATTTGATGAACAGGGTTTGTAAACCATACCTTGATAAATCTGTGATAATTTTCATAGACGATATCTTGATCTATTCGAAAAGCAAGCAGGAGCATGAAAAGCATCTGCGTGAGGTGCTAGAAGTTCTGAAAAAGGAGAAGTTGTATGCAAAGTTCTCCAAATGTGAATTTTGGATTCAAGAAGTCCAAATTTTAGGTCATGTGGTTAACCAAGAAGGAATAATGGTTGACCCAGCAAAGATTGAAGCTGTAATGAAGTGGGAACAACCAAAAAGTCCTACGGAGATTCGAAGCTTTTTAGGATTAGCCGGATATTATCGCCGATTTATCCAAGGTTTTTCTTCGATTGCTACTCCATTAACAGCTTTGACCCACAAAGGAGCTACTTATGCTTGGAATGAGAAGCATAAGGAAGCCTTTGAGAAGTTGAAGAAGAGATTGTGTGAAGCACCGATTCTTTCGTTACCTGAAGGAGTTGATGACTTCGCAGTTTATAGTGATGCCTCTGGAGTTGGGTTAGGTTGTGTTCTGACCCAAAGGGATAAAGTGATAGTGTATGCATCGAGGCAATTGAAAGAGCATGAAAAGAACTACCCCACTCATGATCTGGAGTTGGCAGCGGTAGTATTCGCCTTAAAGATATGGAGGCACTATGTTTATGGTACTAAATGCAAACTTTTCACTGATCATAAGAGTCTTCAATATCTCTTTAATCAGAAAGAATTGAACATGAGGCAACGGCGCTGGCTAGAGTTACTCAACGACTACGACTGTGAGATACTTTACCACCCTGGTAAAGCGAATGTTGTTGCTGATGCTCTCAGTCGGAAGGTGAATCTTGAAAATAAAAGGCCAAGAGCGTTGAGAATTGAAGTTGTCTCTACAATTGTGGAAAGTATAAAGAAAGCTCAGGAGGAAGCTTTAGAGAAAAATGACCGGAAGGAGGAACGTTTGGGCAAAACGTTGGTGTTTGACACAAACGGTCAAGGACTGAAGGTATTCAAAGATAGGATTTAGGTACCTAAGGCGGGAGGAGTAAGAGATCTTCTGATGGAAGAAGCTCACAAAACCATGTATTCGATTCATCCCGGCAGTACGAAAATGTATAGGGATCTAAAACCCTATTACTGGTGGCCGACGATGAAACTCGATGTTGCTAAGTATGTGGCCGAGTGTGTAACTTGTGCTAGGGTTAAGGCACAACATCAGAAACCGTATGGGAGTTTAGAACCTTTACCTGTACCCATGGGTAAATGGGAGGACATTACCATGGATTTTGTGACTATACTGCCCAGAACAAGGAACGGTCACGACATGATTTGGGTGGTCGTTGATCGCTTCACTAAGAGTGCGCATTTCATAGCCGCTAACGAGAACTGGTCTATGGATAAACTTGCGAATTCTTATGTGAAGGAAATTGTGAGGCTTCACGGTGTTCCGTTAACGATTGTGTCCGATCGTGACAGCCGTTTTACCTCAAGGTTTTGGAGAAGTCTACAAGAGGAATGGGGTACCAAGTTGTGTTTGAGTACAGCTTACCATCCTCAAACCGATGGTCAAAGCGAACGAACGATTCAAACATTAGAGGATATGTTGAGAGCATGTACCCTAGAATTCCAAGGTAACTGGGATGCACACTTACCTTTAGTAGAGTTTTCCTATAATAATAGTTTCCACTCAAGCATCAAGATGGCACCTTATCATGCTTTGTATGGAGAAAAGTGTCGAACGCCGTCATGTTGGCTGGAAGCTGGGGAAAAGCAGTTTATGGGACCTGAAATAATCCATCAGACTGCTGAAAAGTTGAAGGTGATTAGGGAAAGGATGTTATGCTGACAAGAAAAGACAACCGATATCCTTCGAAGTTGGAGATTCGGTTTTACTTAAAGTCTCGCTGTGGAAGGGACTTATAAGATTTGGTAAAAGGGGAAAGTTGAGTCCAAGGTTTATTGGACCATTTAAAGTTCTTCAGAGGATCGGGAATCAAGCTTACAAGCTAGAATTACCGTAAGAACTGGAGGGTATTCATAACACCTTTCATGTGTGTTATTTGAGAAAGTTCACGGGAGATGTGCCCGACATAGTTCCCATTTCTGAATTAAGGTTGGATGAAAACAAGAGGTTGATTGAAGAACCTGAGGCAATCGTTGACCGTAAGACTAAGAAGTTACGACGCAAGATGGTCGATTTAGTGCTTGTACGATGGAAACATCTGAATGGGCCAAATCTCACCTGGGAGACGGAGAGTGACATGATGAGTCGCTACCCGCATTTGTTTGCTGATGTGTGATTCCAGGGACGGAATCATCCTAAGGGGGAGAGAATTGTAATGCCCGTGTTTCTAGGCTAGACATTAATATTGACATTATAGTCTAGGTTAACCTTTGTAACTCATTTTGAAGAAATGAAAAGGAATTATGTGAATATTAGGTGAATTATGTGTTTTATGCTTAATTATTAGGGTTTAATTAATTAAGAATAAAAATGAGCGTCAAAAATAAATATTAGATAAAGCCGATATCTATTAAGAAACTTGTAGTGGGCGTGACAAGGATTACGGATATATAAAGAATACCAAAATCCGAGTTATAACGAAGAAGTTATGACCTGTCGAAGTTTCGCGACAAAACCGGCACGGTGCCGAATGTCGTAAAAAGTGAGTTTTTGATAAACTACTTTTTAGCCTTAGTGATCTAAACGAAAGTCGTAGTGTTCGTTAAACCGAGAGTAGGTATAAAAAGAACGCCCAAATCTGACTTTGTATGAGGAAGTTATGATTTTTCGAAGTTTCAGCTTAGAAGTAGACAGCAAAAAACTCGAATTTTAGATCGAGTGATTTTTAGCCGACACGACCTAAACGAGAATCGAAGGTCTCGTCAATAGTAGCACAACAGTAAAAAGACAGACGAAAACGGACGTCGGATGAATAAGTTATGAATTTTTAACGGATTTCCGGTCCCGGTCTGTTAAAAATAATAATATAAAAATTAAAGTCAAAATTATCCGACGAAGTCTAAACGAAAGTTGTAGAGCGTAATTTTACCTACGCGTGCATATAAAGCACGTCAAAAACGGAGCTCGTATGCGAAAGTTATGGATTTTAGAAGTTTTGGCGCGAAAATCGAGAAATATTGTCAAAACCGGGAAATTTCGCATACGTGGACTTCGGCCAAGTCACCCTCGCTTAAAACATGCCACGTGTTCGAAATTCTGCTGAGTCATCCGAACCGGAGAGCCATCCGAAGTGGTCCACTAGGAGTCCGACGCGTGTCCCTTATGGCGTGTCCGAGTCTCGCATATGGTGCCACATCCGAAGTCTCGGACTAGACCTCGGTCCAATCAGGAGGCGACACCGAGCCCCTCGCATGCGCAGCCCACGTGCGAGCCACCTGCGCACCCTCGCCCTGCTGCTGCCGCGTGTCCTCGCTGCTGACTCCTCTCTTCTAAGCCGACTTCGGACCCCCTATAAATAGAAGGCTTGCGAGCCTTCTCGGATACATTTGGAAATTTGCCATCTTTTACCCCTTTTTCCATATTTCCTTCATTCTAACATCGCCCAAAGCCCCGGTATCAAGTATAACCCCCGGAATACGCCACGAAGTGCCCGAGAAGCCCGGAAAATTTATCTTTTCGGTTTCGAAGCCCAACCTTTGCAGAGCCCGGTTTCTGAATAAAACTTTCGGTTTTATTAGAAACGAACGTTTTAGGAAACGAATTGCTGCCCGATTTTCATCAAATCAAGTGAGTGTATAGTCACCTTCATCTTACACCTATATATGAAGTATTTTCTATAAAATACGTGCTACGTGTAATTATATTAATTGTTTAATTGAGGTGACTGTTGAATTGATGTTTTATACAAGTTTTAAACTGTATATGTATATTTATCTACAAATATGTTGGGTAAAACATGGGTAGATAGTTGATGTGTGATGAGATAAAATGATGAGAGGTCTCGATGTGATTGCGATTCAGTCATCTAGCGGAGTTTGGATGACGACCACAGACTTTTCTAGACAGTCCAGTGGAACGTTGGCAGGCCCGCAACCTGTAGGTGTTAATGAACTTGGGTGTTCATTCGCTGTACTCCATCCCCCTCATAGTTGCCTTTAGGACATGTATGGCTGAGGAAACCCCTTAGCAGTAGTGTCCATCCCGATGATATTCTTTAGGCTAGGTCACTTGTGAAAAGTGTTTAGGGACGTAAAGTGAGGATAACGGGAATGGGTAATCAGGGTTATTGTTGATTGATGAACTTAATAATTTTATTATTACTGTGGGTTGAAAACCCTATATGCTCACCAGGCTCCCAAGCCTGAGCCACTCAGCTTTTTATGTTACAGCTAATGGACCCCGAGCATAGTCGGAGGACGATGAGAGATTTTTGGATTATAGGCCAGTAGTTGTAAATAACTGTTGAAAGGCTTATAATGTCTTGTTTATGCTTTTGATTTGTGTCGGAACATGACATCCCGAGGTTTTGATATGAGATGAAATTATATATTTCTTAAAGAAAGGTTTTGATAAACTTTTATCATCTTTTTGTTTTGGGGACCAATTCCGCAACATCTTTTAAAAAGATTTTTCTGATTTTATTTAAAAAAGCATAAATTAAATCGGTCTTTTTGGCCTAGAAATTAGGGGATGTCACATAACCTGGTATTACAAACGATTTGCTTATGGTGACTCTAAGATTGCTTAATGTATACCTCAAGATTATGTGTAATTAAGAGACGATCGACTTAGAAATGATGAGTCCGCCTCAGGTCCTGTTCCTTGTTTGGTTGTGGACCTAGGGCAGACTCATTAAGTTCAACGGCCTATTGGACCTTAATTATACACAATTGGTATTTGCCAAGTGATCTTAGGAGTGGATCAGTCATAGAACAAATCACAAGATTACATTCGAGTCATTACTACTAAATTCATAAGTTTATTTATATAGACCTCTACTATGAATTGTTTGCCACATTCGAAAAATCGGGAAATACTATACTTGAAAACTAATAACCTAGTTTTACGACGCCCGACTAATAACCATTACTAAAAGACTTATACTCATTTCGTCTTTGAAATTCTAAAACAGAAAGATGCCGCCTCGTAGGTCTGCTAGACGCACTGGCGGAACGCAAACAAGTCCACCACCGCCGCCTCCCCAATATGATCCTGTTATGTTCCAAGCTGCGGTCACGGCCGCGGTGGCAGCTGATATGTCCCAAATCAGCACTGATGGTGCCAGGAGGACAGGGAGCGGTTCTAATAACTCCACTCAAGGAGATATCCAAGGGAGTTCGAGAGAGTGTTCCTTTAAGGACTTCACCAATGGCAAACCCGATTCGTTCAATGGTAGCGGGGGAGTCATCGATTTGATGCAGTGGTTCGAGAAGACCGAATCTGTCTTCGAGATCTGTGCGTGCCCCAAAGCGAACAAAGTCAAATTCGCAACTCGCACTTTCTCCGGCCGGGCCCTTACTTGGTGGAACGGACACGTTAAGTCACTAACGCTTACAGTGGCTAACTCGATAAGCTGGGAGGACTTGAAGGCAATGATGCTGAAAAAGTATTGCCCAAGGGGCGAAGTGCAAAAGCTAGAGCAAGAACTGTGCAGCCTCAAGATGACAGGCTCTGACCTTGCAACCTATATCGTCTGATTCTGTGATCTAGCACTCCTTTGTCCCGCTATGGTCACCCCGGAAGACAAAAAGTTGGAGCGATACCTCTGGGGATTGTCCCCCCAAATTCAAGATTGTGTGTTGGCCTCAAGACCAACTACCTTTGACAGTACCAAGGAATTGGCACAACAACTCATCGACCATAGTGCCAGCCATGACACTACGACAACCACCCCTGATCAAGCAAGAGGAGGAAACAACAAAAGAAAGTTCTGGAACAACAAGAAGGACCAACCGGCCCAGGACTTCACTAAGAAGCAACAGATCGTTGATGTTCATGCTGCCACCACCCACGCCACTCCAGCACCCATAAATCGATACGTTGGAACCCTTCCGAAATGCAGCAAGTGTAACTTCCATCATACTGGCGTTTTCCGGGATATGCATTGCAAAAATTTCAACAGGAAGCGGCACACTGTCCGTTTCTGTAAGGCACCGGTGCAACCCATCAACCAGGTCCCTGGCACTGGAGTAAGCCCAGCCTGTTACGAGTGCGGCGAAACGGGACACTTTAAAAGGGACTGCCCAAGAGCAAGGAATGCTGGTGATGGTGGAAGGGTGCTTATGATCACTGCAGGAGAGACCACCCCGGAACCGCCTGTAAATATCAGTACGTGTTTCTAACATCGACGTTTAGATTTTAAAATTTTTTTTCTTTTTTTTACTAAATCTAGCATCGATTAAAGCATACTGGTGAATCTATGATGGCTAGTGTAAACATCATGGTTATATATCATTAAGATTCTATAGACTTAGGATGTGTAATTCCGCCTTATTTCCTGTTCCTTGTTTGGTTGTGAGCTTAAGGCGGCGTCACTCATCCGAATGCCCTTGCAATCTTAATGATATACGACTAGTTTACACCAAGCGATTATAAAAGATCTGGTAGGACTTATGTTGAAAATTTCGTCATTAATTGTCGAAGCACTCGTAATACTAGTACTCGCTAACTACATTATAAAATATTCGTAGTAGTAATAGCAAGAATAAGACGGAGAGCATAAAGGCATATTCATAGAATGCACCATCACCCCGAAACAATCACTTGTAGTTTTTAATCGACCTAACACCAATTACAATAAGATGTCCAAACGTCGTCAATTAACGAAAGATGGCTAGGTCCGTACCATATCAATTCCATGTGCTACGAAAAGTACCCACATCTTTTCCCCAAACTCTCGTAGTCCCAGTCAAAACGCTAATTTCGGGACGAAATTCCTTCTAACGGGGGGATGATGTGACAACCGTCAATTTCTGGTCAAGTCAAAGTCAAATAAAGTCAACAAGTCAAACCGGTCAACTCAATTAACCTTGCATATTATGGTATACATTATGTTACTACAGTACAACTCGCTATTTTAATAAGAAGTTATCACTTGAAAAATCCATATGTTGAGAATTCTCAAACCCTAATCAGGATAAGTGATGGAACTACTTGGTAAAACACTATCCCATACCCCTCGGGGGCGTATAACATTCATAACGAGGCTTAACGAGGTTTACAAACCTTGCGTGGCGAAGCTAAACATCTAAAAAGGTCACAAACGAAGTCTCTCTCAAACCTCTCTCGTTCTATCTCTCTCTATCTCAAATCTCTCCCAAATCTCTCTAAGTATGTGAAATCTCTCCCAAATCTCTCTAAGTATGAGAAATCTCTCCAAGTATGTGAAATCTCTCCCAAATCTCTCTAAGTATGAGAAATCTCTCCAAGTATGTGAAATCTCCCCTAAATCTCTCCAATTATGTGAAATCTCTCCCAAATCTCTCCAAGTATGTGAAATCTCTCCCAAATCTCTCTAAGTATGAGAAATCTCTCCAAGTATGTGAAATCTCTCCCAAATCTCTCCAAGTATGTGAAATCTCTCCTAAATCTCTCAAAGTATGTGAAATCTCTCCCAAATCTCTCCCAAAACCTCTCTCAACTTTTTGTAATCACTCGGAGCATCCCGACCCTTGATTTAGTCGAAAACAGCTCGAAAACGGAAGTTTATGCGAAAAACAGCTTTAAGGAGCCGAACCCTCTTAAGGAGTCGAACCTAGCTTAAGGGTCGAACCCTCTTATAGGAGCGAAACCCTCTTAGAGTCGAAGCTCCTATTAGAACCGAAGTCCCTATGAACCGAAACCGAACCTCGGAAGACCGAAGGTCCCTTCGGACCGAACCATCGCCTTCGGCTCTGGCTCCTGGGACCGAACCTTCGGCCCAAATCCGAGAAGATTCGCTGAATTTCCTTTTTCACCCGGTTTTCAACCCCGACTTCGTTTTGAGCCCGTTTTTCGTGATTTTTAACGCGGGATTTTCACCCAAACTCGTATTTTAACATAAGAGACCATAAATATTCATTTTTTAATCATATTTTGGGGGAAATCCTTGTCCAAGAATAAAATTTATTAAGTTAGATTTTGAGATAGAGTGTTGACTTTCTATAAGCATATGACACAAGCAATCCCCTCCCCCCCCCCCCCCCCCATACCTTCATAGTACAACCCTCAGTCACTATTTCCCCTACCTAGTCAACTATTTGTCCTTTGACACCCCTCCTCCAGCTGTAAAGGTTCATCAAAAGCTGAAAAATCTCCTCTCTCCTTCCACTTTACTCACTCTCTCACCAAAGAGCAAACACCTCTCTCTCTCTCTCTCTCTCTCTCTCTTTCCCTCTCTAGAACTCGAGATTTCAAGGTTGCTCTTGAGCTTTTCACTTCATTCATGGTAAGTATATTCATCCTACATTTGAATACTCTACACTCTTTCACTCAAAACATGAATCTCTTATACAAATATCATCATATTTGTGCTTAGGATCTTCGAATCTTCAAGTATCTCCCAAGTGTTCTTGACTTGGAAACTTCTTCTCTTCATCATCAATCTTAAGAGACCACTCAAGTGAGTTCATACCCCTACATTTTCACGTTTTCTTCAAGTTTTAGGGGTGAAATACAAGTTAAAAATACCAAAAACTCAACTAAACTCAAACAACAGCTTTCATCAGAAACATTGAGTCTTATTCACGGACTTTTTTGACCATCTTAAACTCAATATCTTTCAAAACTGTTTAATATGCAAATAGTTCAGGTTCATACCTTTAAAATGACTACTTGCACATCTCCATACGATTTTTTTACAATTTATGGTGATTTTTACAAAACTGCCTATCATTTCAGAAACGAATTCGGACCAGTCTTTGAATATGAACATTTTCACACAAGTTAAAGACTTCTAAAAATCATAATAAAAATTATGAATAAACTAGACAAATTTTATGAACTCTCAGTGTTTACGGATTCAGTTTTAGACTTTGTATAATTTTTCTATGATATTTTTAAAACAATGCAGAAAGGTTAAAAACTAGTTACATAGCTTACAATATTAACAACACTTTGTAGTATGTTGAGCAAAGTGCATAACAATAAGTTCTAAATATTGAATGTATTTTCTTGTTAGTTTATCATCATAAACAGAAATTTAGTCATTCATGATAAGGATTCTTCATTCATTTCGAACACATATAATAAACTACAATAAGCATAGTTTATGGATTCTATGATAAAACCATACTATATGAAAAAGGTTTTACTCTCAAAACAAATGGATTTTTCATATAATACTTGATAAACTATAATAGTAATAGTTTATGGATTCATATCACTAATTTATTTTCATAAAAGGTGATTTCACTTCCACCACGGAAGGGGTTTAATACTCAAACTATATGTAAACTGGTTAACGTAAGTTGTGAGAAAATTCTTCCATCGTACTCTTAGAGTACGGGTTCAAATTCCTGTAAGTTATAACCAGAGTCTCTTGTAGGGAGAGCATGATAATTGTGTATATATCTATATTGGGATTGACACCCCACACCCTACTGCTAGCTACAGCGGGACCTGCAGGTCTACGGGTGACAAAAGTCATAACAAATCTTAATGTCTGAAAAACGGTGTAACAGGTCATCCGGTTGTAGTATGGTTATAACGACTCACATAGGGAGTTAACAATCTTTCAACTTTTAAGAGAAAATTCTACTTTGAAAAGGGGTTTTAATCTATTTAAAACTACAAGCACGTTATAAGTATAAAACACACTCATACTCTCGGCCTTGGGATTTAGGGCTACATGACTTTTATAAGGAAAATATTGGATTTTCTTTGGAAACACATATCTATTAAAACTACGTTTCATCTAGAATTGTTAGACTTCAGCTATAATTGCTAAGTGTACATGTTAGAGTTATATATGAGTTTAGTCGCAATCGACTTAGAATTGGTGGGTCCGCCTTACTTCCTGTTCCGTGTTTGGTTGTGGACCTAGGGCAGACCCATTATATTCGACAGTTTATTTAACTTAAATTTTATATAACTTATATACGCTGGGTGATTATAGAAGGAATCTATGGGTCTTTCTAGGGTACATTATCGCATGACATAGGAGCGTTCATTCCACTCTTAACAAAGAAAATATTGGATTTTATGGAATCATACTCTATCGCTTTTACAAGGAAAATGACTTCTTTCTCAAATAAAACTCTTATGAACTCACCAACTTAATTGTTGACACTTTTTCAAAACTACTTGTATTCTCAGGAAATCAGTGAAACAGGAAATCAACAGCATTTTGAGGATGGGACGTTAAATCGTCAAACAGTTCATTTTGTCATCATAATGTAATTGATTTTTGAAACATGTAAACATATACTATGGTGTAACCTTTTCAATTATATTTATGATGGTTGTATTTACTTTGAGCACTATTATACTCGTTGTTGTGATACTATACATGAAGTCCTACACCCCGGACGTTTCCGCCATCCCTGGGGGTGTGACAGGCGGATCTATCAATCACTGCCCCCACAATCGCGACGTCTCTGGATTCGCGATTCCTGAGCGGATTAAAAGACGAACGTGTTGAAGCTGCTAAGATCTTTAAATACGGTGGGTTCGGTGATATTTTGGAGACTCAGAATGTGGATAAATGATAAACCGGTTCTTTCACGCCCTCAACAAACATTCTATCGGGTTCGTAATTCCTTTCCAAATCTTGGGTTTTAATCTTTAAATCTCAATCTTCAATTTGGAATTACGAAATTGAAATTGTGCATATTCTTTATATGCAGGGAGATAACTACTTCAAAATTGACCTAGATATACATCGATTCAGCTACATTTCACGAAAAGCACTTGATGCATTCCAGGGACGATTGAAACATGGGATTCTTGACATTGGTTTAACGATTCAGGTACATTGGGTTTCTGGTTTTTGAATATGGAATTGGATTTTGTGTTGTGATTCATAAACTGAATATATGTATTTGATTGGATTCTCAATTTGTAGGCACAACATCCTCAAGAACTACCCGAGCAAATTTTATGCTGTGTTAGGCTTAACAAGATCCACTTTTCTGATCATGGTCAAATCCCAAGAATTTTAATACCAAATAGTGATTAATGCTACAGAAAAATAAGAATGGATGTGGAGTATTTTGCATTGAGTAGGAAAGGTGCAGCCCTGATGGATATATTAGCAGAAATGCCAAAGTTCCCTGAACGTGAGGTATATTTAGTTTAGGGTATTAATTGATCTATTGGCTTAATAGTTGACCACATCTTAGATAATTGATGTTGACTTTGATTATCTATTTGAAGTCCTCATTGATTAAGAAAGCAGAAGACACTGAAGCTGATACTACAGAGCTAAGTGCTATCAAGTCATGCACACAACAACAGGCTTCTAATGCGTTAGTGGTGGCTAATCAGCATCCTGTAAATGAACCTCCACAGCTTGGTATGGTCAAAATCCCCACGGTTGACCATAACTCTGTGAGTGTTGACCAAGAGTTGACTCAAGCTAATGGAATTTCCCATGAAGTTGACCACCATCAACCTGATATTCTTTTAGATCTTTTAAGCCCACTGGCTATTGAAGCACCTCCTCCTGTAAGTGAAGATAATGCATTAGCTCTTACACATGTTGAAGAGCAAGATAATCTTGTAAAGGTACTACTACCTGCCACATGTCCTATCCTCATTGGCTATAAATATCATTTATTTATATTAATTTAACTGTTTGTTGACAAATGACAACCTCACACAGCTAATAGGAGACATTGCAGAAAGATTTCACTCCTTGTGTCTTAAAGATAGTGGAGTTCTATATGAAGATCCTTATGTTCAGGTACTAAAAAGTCAAGTTTTATATATCTATCATATATCAATATATTACATTAGATTTTTTTGATGATTAAATATTATTATTCCAGATTGGTATCAAAGCAGATTGGCGAGGTCATCAAGGTCGCCTAGTCATCTTTTTGGGGAACAAAACAACTTTTTCGCTTACTTCAGTTCAAGCAGTGGTTCTGCCTCCATCTCATTTAAAATTGGAAGTCTCATCAGTACCTGAAGTTATACCTCCACGAACACAGGTATTGACTCGTATGTTTTTCATTTTTTATTTAAAAAAATAAATATTTAAAAAATTGCTTTTTAATGATTTAGGTTCAATGCCCAGTTGAAGTGGTAAATCTTGGTCCAAGTAGAGATGTTGTAGTTCTTGACTTCTCATACATGTTTGGCACCAACTTAGTATGTTCTTAATATCCTTATTCAATCTGCAACATATCCAATTAGTCAATGTTTGACTTTTTTTTTGTGTTACACAGGTTGAAACAAAGTTGAGGGTTCCTGCAGTAATAAACAATTTTTCCAGCCTATACCAGTATCCACAGAGGAATTACGTGAAGTTGTTCAAATTTTTTTAAAGGTTTGTTATTTTGCTGTATATTTTTAATCATGATTGCTTTCTTTTTCAACTTCCCAATTTTTCTCTTTTAGAGTCTTCCAAAGTCAATAAAACCGAGGAATGATACAGAATACCTTATCTGCATATGAATCCAAGGTAGATTTTCTTTTGTTAAATCTTGTTATTTTTATAAAATCTTTCTAACAATAACATTAAATGAACTAAACCAAAATTATTCGGGTTCACAACACGTTTCTTGATCTTGAGGAGTCGAATATTCGTCGCCCGTATATGAGTGATGCAATAATAGATATATCTAAAGCATCTGAAGCGTTTGAAGCAAAAGAAGCAGCACCATCTGTTGCAGGTATGAAGAGGGGTATTTCTATCTTTTTTTTTCATTTTTTGTGTTAACTTATAATGGATCCATACCATATGATGCAAATTATTAGGTTACTTGGAGCAAATATATATATATATATATATATATATATATATATATATATATATATATATATATATATATATATATATATATATATATATTTCAAAACTTCAATTAAACAAACTACTTTTTGTAAAAATATTCTAAAACTTTTTTATTGTAATTTTATTGATTAAAATGCTAATATGCTTTCAAATGTTGTTGATTGATTAAAAATGTTGATTTCTATGATGGAGTAATGTTGATGGCTTGTATGGGTAATCGTTCCCCAAGAGAGAGAGAGAGAGAGAGAGAGAGAGAGAGAGAGAGAGAGCCTGTTACAATGGATGCTGGTGAAAGATACAAATTATGATGCAAAGTCTATGAAATATACAAATTATGAGGTTAGTCCCATGTGACATTTATGATGCAAAGTATATGAAAGATACAAATTATGGTAACTTGTTTATGTCTTTTCAGGACACTAACTATGTTCCAATTAAATGTGGGAGTCGTGTTGTACTTATGATTAACGGGTATGCAATGTAATCTCTCTTGCTTAGTTGCTTCTTTCCCTTTGATAAGCAGTATCTTACCCTAGCCTATGTTAATATTTTAAGGGAAGTCAGAACTCAGAAGGTATCTATATGCATATTGTTTTATCTTTTTCAAAGTAAATAAGATTGCTAATTATGTATTTCTTTTTGACAAATTGGATTTGTGATTTGAAAATTGTAAATCTCATATTAGGGGGGACACCTGTAATAGAACCGATGATTGCTGCTGGAAAGGTTGTTCCTATTTTACATCTGGAACATGGAGTAGCTATTGTTAGAGTGTAGACAGGGTCATTCATGACTTATCTTGATATGGCAGGTTTGTTAAGTTCATTTTGTTTTCTGATGCAAAACAAAAGTGGTTAATATCTTTGTGTTGTGTTAGAGCAAGCAATTTTGCAACGATACACACTTATGCAAATATTTTCAATGCAGAGCAGGTTTTAATGGAACCCGGAACACCACATGGATCAAATATCATATCTCAAGTGCGGTCGCACATTCTTTGGATGGAGAAAAGGGTAATTTCGTCTTTTACAACTAACATTCCATGTTTGATTCTTCTAATAATTATATTAGCATATTAATTTTTTGACTTTTATTTGATCAGGTCACAAGAATTATCGGAGCAGGGGTTCATTAGTCTTAAAGAATTATGAAAGGCAAGATGCAACTCTACTTAGTTGGAATTTCATGTTTATCATCTTTGTGTATATCTTTTTAGTTTGTATAGCATTACATTGCAGAAGGTGTCCCTTAATAGCAATGTAGTATTAGGTTATATAGTTAGGGAAAACCTCTTAATAACAATGTACAATTAGATCCCCTTAATATCAATGTATTACAATTTTTTGACATAATGTTATTGGATGAAATTGATTGTTTTGGTATATATTTGTTTACATATTTTTGTATTATGCGTAAATGAGTATCGTAAAGACGCGTCGTAAATGCATATCGAAAATGGTTATTGAAGTTTATGACACGCAAATGCGTGTCATCTTCATTTATGACAGCAGCTTCCTTGATACGCATTGTGTGTCATAAACACGCACGTCGTAAGGTTACGACACGCAAATGCGTGTCGTCTTCCTTTATGATAGGGCCTTCCTTGATACGTATTGTGTGTCATAACTATTCGTCATAAATGTGTGTCATAAATGCGCGTCGTAAATAGACGACGCGCAAAAGCGTGTCGTCTCTCGTTATGACCGGGCCTTCCTTGACATGCATTTGCGTGTCGTCTGAGCGTTTTACGACACACATTGTGCGTCGTAAAAGGTTGTTTTTCTAGTAGTGATTGTATTAATTAAAAGTATAGGGACTAATGGTGATAATGGTCAAAAGTTAAGCATTGAAGAATTCCAGACCCTTCCCATAGGGGGGTGGAGAAGGGTTCTAGGGCTTTTTGGAAGCCTTAGGAAACCTTAGGGGGCAAGAAAAGGAATAAGGGTTATCCAAGGAAACGTGCCTTATCTAGACTCCTTACTCACATTTCGGCCATACCATTCTAAGAGCTTAGAGCCGAAATTCCTTCCCCTCTCCTCTCTCCTCTAAACTCTTGTATTGCTATGGTTTGGGTACAAACCATTAGAGGCACGAGATTTTTGGTGCTTGCTTTATGAAGCTTGATCAAGAAGGAATTATTGATTATTTACTAAAATAATCACAAGGTATGTAAACTCTAAAACCCTTTATGAATTTCGAAAATAGTAGAGTAGTCCTAGGGTTCTTGATGTTCAATTGTTTGTTGCAAATTAATAGCGAAAACATAGATCCATTAGGTTCCATGTGAACTTAGGGTTAAGTTTTTCCACCACATATTTTTTTGTAACCTATAAAACCTATCACATTGGACATGTATGTCCAAAAAGTTATGATTTTTTATGGTACATTAGGGTGCCATGAAGCTTTCTAGAAAGTATCAGAAACAATCTTAATGGATTAAGAGCTGAATAAGGATTTTAATATGCCAGGCTAACCGCGACACGATCAAGGGCTGATCACGATATGGTGAGCGAATTCATCGCGATGTTTTTGATTGAGCTGGACCACAGTGCGACAAGGGTCTTGTTACGATACGTTGACCGTTTACTTTTGACCATTGACCAAGTTTGACTTTTGTCAATTATTAGTAAAAGTTGATCTTAGAACATTTGATTAAGGGAAAAATGGTCTTTTGCGCTAAAGAAGGAAGTTTCAAGTGAAAAGATAGATAGAAAATTTAGTTAGATTTTATACATAAAGTATTGAATTAGGGATTATTTATTTATGTAATGGTTCGAGGCAGTATCAGTACCGCTAAACCACTTGTGGATTTGTTGTATCTGTCATTGAGGCGAGTTCTCACGAACTTACTTACTATGTAGATTATATTTTGTATGCCAGCTAGACTAGAGATAGGCCTCTTGGAGGAAATCTAGTGAAATCGGGGACATGCCATACCTCTTGGAGGGAAGTCGTGAATGCCAGGTAAACTAGATATAGACTTCCCGAAGGGAATCTAGTGGACTATAGTCAGTTATGTTAGCATGTTAATATGTTTTATGTGTATAACTATGTGCTTATGTGTAATATTTCAGGATGCATGCCATATGTATAATGATTAAGTGTTGTGATTACTCACTAATCTGTAGGCTTACAATTGCTACTTTATGTTTTAGTTTGTAGGTCCTTCAAGTGTGAAGGGCAGGGAGCTGGAAAGATTGAGAGATTTCGACATTCTTGGGGCATAGCATCTTGTAACACCGTAAATTTTCAAACAAAATTTTTCATTTAAAAACCCAATTATCTCATTTCAAAATCACAAATTTCCACAACATCAAGTTATCAAAACACATGTATCAAAATTATTTATAAGTGTCTGATGAGCAGCTGATGAGGCAGGTGGAGTTTCGGATTGATTTGGTTCTAGGGGCGAGTCGACTCTCTGACTCGTCGAGTAGAGCATTAATCCCACGTGGCACATCGCGACTCTACTCGACGAGTTGTAGCACCAACTCGTCGAGTTGCTCAATAGCCCTAAAAAATAAACAATATACTTGGAAGTCCAGATGTTACGCATCTATTTATGTTTATCTTTTATGTTATGAATTTCAAAACAAAACTTAGCTTCCACATTTGACGTGTTCAATGCTATCTTGTATTTGAGTGTTATGGATGGAAACTCTTATTTTGGATTTTGTTTTAAAAAATTTTATAAGTGTAATTTTAGGATGTTACAAATATTAATTAATCAAAGAGATTAATTGGAATATTCCAGAAGCTCTTGAAAGATTTATATAGGACGATTTTAATATTACTTGGGGATAGGGATAAGGCAGGTTTGAATCGGATAAGGATTAACCTTAAGAGTTTGAATCCTTTTAGGATTCTACCAACTGCCTATAAATAGACTTCTAGGGTTCAACCCTAGAAGCTAATTTTTTTCCTCTAAAATCCATCCACCTCTCCTCTTCTCTCTCTAGAACCGAAGTTATAACCCCTCTCCTAGGGTTATTTGAATTTTGTATGCACCCTAGCTTACGGTTTCAACCTTTTGTCTTTTGGTGTAGTGGGTCTGACAACATTATAGGAGTTCTACTTTGGGATCTTCATCCTTTTCAAGGTTGTTGATCACATAATCTAAGGATCAATAGGTAAGTGTTCTATTCTTTTAATTTGATTTTAAAGTACGTTGTTGAAACTAGAAAAACCTAGATTCTATGATGCATGTGTACTTAGGTAGATCTTTTGATTATTCTGCTACCTTTAGATAGTGTACTTGATGCATTAAATCCCTAAAAGTCGTATCAGAGCCTAATGGGCTTTAGTTTTGGTATAAACTTTGTAAAATCAAAAATAAAGAAACTTGTTAGTCGCACCCGACACGGGTGGTGTATTTTTCAAATTTCGAATTCGTTGAAAATTTTGAATTTTTGGGATAAGCATCTTGATTAAAATATTGTTTTAGATTGGAAAAGCTGTAAAAATGGTCTCTGTGGTATGCATTTTTTCCATGTTTTGTTCCAAACCCTGACTAGTTGGATCGGTGGTCATTTTAAGCTAGTTTACTTGTGGTTTTGGTCCCTCGAAAAACTAAAAAGACTAAATGCCCTTTTATTTTATTTTTTTATTTTTGTTAATAATTATTTTTATATTGTATTAATGAAAAACAAGATAGGTCCCACCCCCCCCCCCCCCCCTCTCTCTCTCTGTATGATGCTGATTAAAACAAAACCCAACTCGTTCTCGATTCTACACATCCGTTGATATTCAGATCCTATAAATAAAACCCCAAATCTCCATAGATTTTGATTCAAAAAAAGAAGGAGATGAAGAGGAAGGGTCGGGTTTTGAATTAGAAAAAGGAAATGGGTAAGATGGTTTGGAGAGTATCTCAGAATCTTAAATCAATATGAAACTAAAACCCCAAATTAAATATGGTGGGTAGTGGTGGTTTTCTCTACATTTGTTACTCGATGTTGGAATAGTTATGGCAAAGGTTCTTGTAGGATTGGGGTGGGTATGTGATTCCATGGATTGAGAAAATTGAGAGATCTTTCAGATGCTTAAAAGTTGTGCACTTTAGGCGGATGATTATGACATATGGAAATCTTGAGATAGTCGCCAAAGCTCGTGAGCATGTTCTTCAAGTTCTTAAGCTCGATTCTGCTAAACTGTAAGATGATTTGATCTTCATGTTCATGTTGTAGGATACAACTCCAAAATATCTTCATCAGATCTAATTTCATGTGTGTGGATGTAGATAAGAAATTTATTGAATAGAGATGAACCGTGTTTAAATCTTTGTGTTGTATGGGTAGTTTTCTTTTATTCTGTTTTATGTTCTTGATTCTTCTTGACTGACACACACACACACTGTTCATCTCTAGAAAACTCCACTCTCCATCTCCGATGAAGTCCCTTCATCTCCTGTTAATCTTGGCATATACAGATTCACAATCTCATAGTCTCTCATAGGTCAAATACAGATAAATGGAGATGGGAGAAGTGAAGCGAACACTTTTAGCAAGGTTCAAGGATGGATTCTTGTCAGAATAGATCGATCTTCTCAACAAGGGTTATACGAATATCATCAATCATGTCGAACCTATGAAATCACGTCGATCTTCTCGTCAAGAGTTAGATTCATTTGATTTAAATTTAATGATGTTTCCAGGAATATAATAAGGAATTAAAATGGTGATGTTTATGAGTTGATTACACCCTTCATATTTATTTCCTCTGTAGGTTTTTGTTTGTGTGCGTGTGTGTATGTATGTGTGTGTGAGAGGCGGACCCCTAATTTATTAATAAAACATAAAATTTAATAGATAAAAATATAAAAAATATATATTATGAGGGAATTTTAGTCTTTTCAATTTTCCAAGGGACAAAAATCACGTGTAAACATGCTCAAAAGGACCGTCAATCCAAAAAAATGGGGGCTTGGACCAAAATCCAGAAAAAATGCGTACCACAAGGACCATTTTTGCAAATTTATCTTTTAGTTTTTTAAATCTGAATATTGAAATAAGAAGATTAGTTTAAAATATTAGACAAAACTGCAAAAATCGTCCCTATTGTATGTATTTTTTCTGAGGTTTAGTCCAAACCTCAATTTTTTTGGCTTCATGGTCCTTTTGAGCTTGTTTCGTTGTGGATTTGGTCCCTCAGTAAACTGAAATGACTTCAATACCCTTGGGGTATTTATTTTTCATTTTTCTTTTACTTTTTTAAATCTAATATTTATTTTTTTATTTTAATAGTTATTTTAAAATTAAAAAAAGGGGGCCCACCTCTTTCTCTCTTTCTCTCTCTTTCTCTCTTTCTCTCTCTCTCTCTCTCTTTCTCTTTCTCTCTCTCTCTCTCTCTCTTTCTCTCTCTCTCTCTCTCTCTCTCCAATGCCCCATCAATACCACTGCAACATCATTTGTTTCTCTTTCATGAACCCTAAAAATACCACCGGTACCTCCATACTCTAATCACATTCTCAGCCCACCATCACCGGTGATATCCTTTAAAAATAACATGGCTAATAATAGAAACTCCAACTTCGAATACTCCTACATCCAATATCATGAAATGAAAATTCTAAAAGCAAGAGAGCGATTTATCTATAGGTAAAAGAAAATTAGTGATGATACATATAACCTAGGCACAAATGCCACGGAAAATATGAAGGCTTGTTTTGCGACATTAACTGATAGGATAATCGTTTCCAAAAATTAGAAGAACAACCAATAAAGCATAAATGCCTAATATGTATGATAAAGAAGACTGAAATTTAGAGAATATGTTTATGATCATGGATTAGGATCCCATGGTACTATCCATAGGATAAAACGACATCTCGTCCCTGCGAATGTTTAGCCTACAATCATAGATGCAAATTCATAATACCATTGAAACATTACTTCTGGTTCTTGAGTATTATACTAAGGATAATGTACTGACATTCCTAAGAGTGTGATATGACTGAAAGAAGTAAGGGGACTAATACATAGAGAAGAAAAGTTTGATCTTGAATACCGAGCTCTTTCTATTATTCATAGGATCAAAATACAACTTGTTCTTCCTAGTATTTAAGTCTATGGTTTATGATTAAAATTGTTTATATGGATTTCATAAGATTGTTTTGACTTGATTAAATGTAGAACATTTTGTATGTTTTCTTTTTAAAAGGAAAGCTCATGAAATATGTGAATTTGGTATACGAACAGTAGGTCAAAACCAAATTCGAATATTTGAAAATATGGTGTACTAGTGTAAAATCATATTCTTGAATAAGAACTATACTGCCAAATATCCAGTTGGATAGGACTTGGAATTCATTTGAATACCAGTCTTTTGATCAGTGCAAACCCTACTTGTCAGGAAAGATAAATATTTAAAGGAATTAGTCTAACTAAATGTCCATTTAGATTTGACCACAAAACATACTGATTCATATCCATCGAAAAGTTTAGATGGAATGTACTTGTGAAATCGTAATCTTGTTGACATGAACAAGAAATACATTACCAAAGATCTAGTTGGATAGGAGTTTGCAAATCATTCGACCTCAAGTATTGTAATTAACGTGAATGTTGTTTATCAAGATATATGAGATTTTCATCACTAACTGATGTGAATATCTGTTGGAATTAGTTTAGACTAATTAAGTCATTCAGATTAACCACAATACATAACCAATTTTGTATGAGCATGAATCTGGAACCTTTTAGGTGTCCAGAGCTCTTGTAAACCAAAGTTAAGGGTCAATTGGGAAAGAGGATTAGATACTCAAATCCTATAGGCATTGTGAGCATCTTAGTATAAACCACATATATCAACTAAGAAATTATGAAAGGGTATTCATAAGTTGTCTCCACCCAAAACAATGTCGCAAGGAGTGCAGTTGGATAGAGAAACAAATCATTGGTTGATTTATTACTAGATGAGTCGTACTGTACTTACCAACAATTAATGGATTATACAATGAACATGTGTTACAAGAGTCCTTATTCTTAAACCAAGTAATAGGTTCTTGAGACACTCTCGGAAATATGGAATAAGGGTTTGTCCCTCTCTAGCACATTTGGAAGTCTATAATTATCAGGTTTACGCTCTTCGTAAAGTGCCCGGCAATCTAGGACTTAGAATGAGAGATGTGTTATCTCGTTGGACATGCCAACAAGAATATTTGGGGAATTTTTTTTGCAAATTGTTTGAATAAATGTTTGTTGCTCAATGGGAAGTCCTTCTTGAGAGGGTGCTAATATCCAAAAGTGTTAATGGGGGTCATACTGAAATCTTGAGAGGTTCATTGCATGAAATAAGTGTGGGGTATGGGTCTAATAAGGAAAAAGAATGCTAGATTGAGAATGAAAAGATTGAAAAGATAAAAAAAATGGTCTAAATCAGAAAAATATTAGAAAATTTAAAATAATTGTTTTGATATTATTGCGTTAGAATTGCGTTTGCTAGTGTTATGTGCAATAATTTGAGGTGGATTCTAAGGTTTTGCAAAGCTAATATGTTATAACATATTTGTGGCGTCCAAGTTCTAGTGAAATCATGATCCAAAAATAAAAACTTGTGTAGTTTGAGGAATATAAAATTATTTGAATTTTGTATATTTAAATAAACCCCTTGAAAATTTATCAGTTGGCAACTATTCTCGAAAATACTTTTTAGTTGTTAATATTCATATGAGTCTTTGCTAAAAAGAGTGAGTCAAGTTTCCAAGTTTTATTTGCTTTCAGTCGTAGTTATATATTGAATAAGTAACAGTTCACGAACAGAGTCAATCTATGCCCCCCAGCGGGATGTTTACATCTATCGACCTAAATGTATAAAGATTTGGATCAGATCGGGAAGAATGTCACTATATGGGTTTGATCGAAAGTAATAAACTCCACTAGTGGCGTAAGAAATTCCGAATACTCCAATGAATTTCTTAGAAAGTCCTGAACTATATTAAAAGTAGAAATTAAAGTTAAGTTCATTTGTTGCTTATATGTCTGAAAAGCCAATATATAAAAATCCAAAAGAATGAAAAAATGAGAAAAAGAGTGAAAAGTCAAAAAAAGTACAAAAAAAAAAAATCAGTAAATAGTTATTAGGATATATATATTATAAAGTATTTTCTTTTTCAGTTGGGTCTCTTGGTAACTTGGTAATAACTTTTGAAACAAAGGGATAACTGAAGAGTATATTTTGAAAGGATGCAAAAATGAATATTGTTCAAAATTAGTGGTGCACATTTATGAGGAGTGTGTGTATTTAGGACTTAGGAAGTAATTATGATTTTAGACACAAATATACGTATTGAGGTTAGACATAATTAGTGAGTTCAAATTGGTTATTCTATGTGATGTTGGTGAGCAAGGTTTTGATGTGGTGGTGTTGAAGTAAAATCATAAATCAATTTTGTTTGGGGACAATCAAAAGACAAGTGTGTGGTATTTTGATATCGTCATATATAGTCATACATTTTATGCAATGTCTTAGTAACTTTAGCTACATTTTGGTCTTAACTGAAGATATTTGATACTTATTATGTTTAAATGTTGTTTTGTAGTTGTGAAGACATGCTCGAGATAAAAAGGAGCTTAATGAAGATATTAGCAAAAGTTGAAGACCATGGCACGGTCATATGCCTATGGCGTTGTAGTGAAGGTTCCTTATCGATATGTCTAACGGATAAAGTAAAATACAGATTACTTGGAGGATGCGCGAATGAGTTCGGACAATGCAACACCGTTATGCCTTTGCCACAATGCGGTGGACTGATGTGTGGAAACTCTATAAATACGAAATTATTTCATTCTCTAGAGTATGCAACAAGTTTTCTTAGAAATTTGATGACCAGAGAGCCTTCAGAACCCTTTTGAAGACCAACGATCGTTATTGGAGCGAGATTCAAAGTGATCGAGAGATGATACACAACTAATCATTCGATTTGCTTCTTTTTAATCATGTTTAACAAAGTTTACTTTGTTTTTAGTTTTTCTTGTGCTTTAGTTATGGGCTAAAAGCCCTTTGCTTTCATTTAGAGTAGATAAACCACAAAGCTATGTGTTGATTTCAATAATTTCGAATTTAATCTAGTTGTTTATTCAGTATGTTTGCTTCATAAGGATACTCATGTTTTAAAGTATTCATATTTTTGTTTATTGCTGAGTATTATTAGGGTTAGATGATCATTCTATCTTAATATAATTGTATCAATCTATTTTATCATCATTAGAATTGTTTGACTAGAGTTGGATCAGAATCTAGTGTTAAATAAAAAATTTGGTAACTTTATTGTGTGAGAATATATATGATGTTCATTCATGTATAAATAATTGATATTCATGACAACTGATGTTAATTAAATATTCAAGTCTTTGATATAGGAATTGGATACTTATTTTTAGGATGATAAATTCACTTGATCACTACAATTGATAATCTGACAAAATCAAGCAATTAGTAGTCTGATCATGATGCTAGTCATATTAAGAATCAATAAATAACGAAGTTAAATCCATTGCACATAATACAAATAAAATATCATACAAAAAATACAATCTATTACATAAAATCCAATATGTCAAATATATTATAATCATTGCAATGGTAAATAAATGTCATACATTGCTAATATGGGTTACATATTCCTATAATTTGTGAAGTATGTAGGATGTTGAGAAAGTTCTTCACATGCATATTTATTCAAATCAACAACCATCTCTTGCAGTGTCAAACTCTTTTGCATCTTTTCCCAAAAAGCTTGTTTAACCAATGAATGGTAATTCTACCTTTGATCCTGCTTCTACCTGATTTTACAAAGTAATACTTTTTTATTAAGAAAATTAATATTGAGGTAAAGATTATTTTAAAATTATTACTTTGTTACTTTAGGATGAGTATCTGGATACCAAATCATTACATCTTTCAATAACAAACTTGGTACAAAATATTTTACCATTATTAAGACCATTGTCAATGGAATGCAAAAGCTTGCGACTTTCATAACTCCAAAGATTTACCTGCACCAAAATGTAACACTTCTGGTTACAAATGTGCATTTCACTTGGTTTTAGGTCATCACACAACTAACTAATAATAATAGGTATAAAAATATTATATAAAGACAAAGATAGGACAATGTACACCTGATGGCATTCTTATATGCAAAAACAGAGCATTCTTGATTTCTTGTTAATACACATATATTAATATTTATATTGAAAAGATTAAATCAAATAATATAGGAAAATTAAGTAACAATCCATAACTGAACCATTAAGTAGTTCCCTGGTGATGCTTGACACTTCTGAGTTCTGATAAGTTGACCATTAAAATTGATTTTTTCCATAAATTAATATTTTATCGAAAAGATTATATTCCCAATGGACAAACCAAGCATGATCATGGAATGTAATGACTAATTCCATTACCTTGTTTATTCATTCACCTTGGCCATTAAATTTACACGAACATTCCAGTCCACCCAACCTATGATGAAATGGAATGAATAAGCACTGGAAGTAGCCATTACATTCTATTATAATGTTGGTCGGCTTGAATAATAGAATGATTCATTAAATCTGTTGTTTGTTTGGCATTTCAATACTCTTCTAAAACCATGAAAATGTTGGTTGACTTGAAGAATAGATTGATTCATTATATTATAATTCACTTCTAAAACCATTTTCTCGGAAAAAGGGTGCTTCAATTTCAAAAATCAAGTGTTGTGTTGAGAAGATTTTACAAGAAAAAATGGTGAAAATAAGGAAAGTCTAAAAAATGCCTTAAATATAGGAGACCGATTTCGCAAACAATTAAGGAAAGTAACTAGATTTGTCTTTTTCTCTTTTTCTCTACCTTTTTGTTGTTATATCAGACTTGTCATATGATCAACTACAGTTTCATTCTCTTGCTATCAGTTGAGTATTTTGATTGAAATTGTAATCATTCTAACCAATGATAAAACATCAATGTCCAATCGAGTGAAAATTCTATGTTACATGTTTCCAATTTTAACATTCACTTTACTTGCAAACTTTTTTTCCTCGGAATGACATTTTAGCACATCAAACTTTTTCCATTTGGCCAATTTGGTCACTATAGTTTTTTTTGGTCAATTAAGTCACTAAAGTCGGGTTTTACCTGTCAATTAAGTCATTTCCCCCCATTTTAAACGGTTTCCCGGTTGAGTTTGTCTAGGTGTAAATAACTTTTATTTAATAGTTAGTTTATGTAGTAACCAGATTACATGTAGAATTTGCCACGTCAATTAATGATATAAGACTCGATACTTAAACTCACTTGCTTCACCCATCGACATGTGTTCTTTATTTATCACCAAAACGCGAAACTGAGCTAGGGTTTTTCAAGGATATTTGTGGTTGAGCTGAAGAATCAAATCATTCGGTGGAATGGCACAACCGGACCCTAATGGACTGTTTGCGATGGTGGGACTCAACTATCAGGGGGTATTTACTCGTAATCCTTTCTCTTACATTGATGGTGTCAAAACCATGTTTAATGATGTTGATTTTTCTTCAATGACATTTTCTGAGTGTGTCACTTTCTTCGAACATTTCATGCATGAGGAGTGTAAAAAGATGTACTACTGTGAACCAGGCTTTTCCCTGATGGGTGGGCTTAATCACATTTCAGATGATGTGGAATTCGTTGCTTTTATATTTTATGCTTATGGAACAGATAGTATAATTTCTATTTATATTGATCATGTTCGAGTTGGAGTAGATGGGTGGTTTGATGATGAGGAGGAGAATGATGATGATCATAAGTCTTCTATTGATGGTGAAAATAAGGATAATATAGTGTAGCACCTGGTTCTCGGTAAGTATTATGTTATTAAATCTCCATTTATTTTTTTTACATTTTAGCCTTGGACTCGGCGAGTCGAAGGACTGACTCGCCGAGTAGAAGCGGGATGAGGCGCAAGGTTTGAGCTGCGGACTCAGCGAGTCCAGTCCCGGACTCGGCGAGTAGCCGCTGTTTGGACAAAAACCCTAATCCAGGGGTTTGCACCCTATTTAAACGACCTTATGCAGCCTCCTTTCCCCTTTTATGCTCCCAAACACTCCTCATAGAAAATCCTAGCCGTTTTTGTGAAGATCTAAGACTTTTTGAGTGATTCTTGTGAGTTTTGATCTCAAGGAAGAAGGAAGAGCATAGAAGGATCAAGAGGGGACTGAAGGATTCGAGTTTGGTTCATCATTTGCAATCCTTGGAAGGTATAAAGTCTGAACCTTGCTCATTCATTTGTTAGATCCCTCTTTGGGGTGATTTAGGGCTTTTATAAGCCATATTTGGTGGCCAACCATGTTTGCAAACATGGTTGGGGGTTTGGGGTTCTGTATCATGTCATTTTATGAGCCACAAGTCAGATCTAGGTTGCTTTTTGCACCAAGGAAGGCCCCATGCAACAAAAGAACCATTTTAGAGCCTTTTAAGCTCTTATGTCCCATGCATGCACATAAAGTTTGTAACTTTACGTGCTAGATCGAGTTTAGGGGCCTGGATCTATCATTTGGTTAAGTGTTGTACATCAGAAATCGAGTTCTTAGTAAGGAATGTGATAGACTCGGCGAGTCCATCCTTGGACTCGGCGAGTCCAGGGGTTTTGGTCCCATATCAGTGAGGGTCATAAGGACCAGTTGAGTGTGGAAGGGTTTTTAGGAGTCCCGGGGAGTGACCCAATGTTCTGGACTAAGCAAAGTGTTTTGGGAATTCATGGTACTCGGCGAGTGCATGCACGGACTCGGCGAGTCCAAGACAATCTTCATGGTACTCGCCGAGTTGTTCATACAACTCGGCGAGTCAAGGACAGAACGTGTTCATAGGATAAAGAATAACTCGACGAGTTGTTCATACAACTCGGCGAGTCGGATGAAGGATCATTAGATACTTGAATAGAAGGAGAACTCGTCGAGTCAATGCCAAACTCGACGAGTAGGGACGGGAGTAAGGACAATCGATTGGTTATGGACTCGACGAGTTGGAGGCCCAACTCGGCTAGTCAGGTCAACTGGAAGTTGACTTTGACTTTGACTTGACTTGATCAGGGGTAAAATTGTCATTTGAAACAAAGAGTAGGTATCAGACTCTGATAGTGTGTTTTGTGGGATTTATAGCCGGAGGATTTCCAGAGCAGCAGCAGGAGATAGAGAGTTCCTGCACAGACCAGCAGCTACTACGAGGTGAGTTACCTTCCAGTAGTGGTGGGTCTACGGCCACAATGTCGGCCCACCAGTAGGAGTTGTATGATTAGATGATTGTCTCTGTGATATTCATCTAGGGTTGCTACTACCTGTGATATATTTATGTGCTAGTATGATATGATGCTATGTGCTAGTGACAGTAGGGGAGATAGTCCCCAGACTACCGGTCGATAGGGCCAAAGGGGCAGTCATGCCCAGTCATGCTAGATAGATTATGTGATATGTGTTATGTGGTAGTAGTAGGGGGTGAAATAGTCCCCATTATCCGGTCGAGAGGACCGAAGGGGAGACCAGCACCCAGGTATGCTAGTCAGTATCCAGTCGAGAGGACCGAAGGGGAGACCAGCACCCAGGTATGCTAGTCAGTATCCGGTCGAGAGGACCGAAGGGGAGACCAGTACCCAGGTATGCTAGTCAGTATCCGGTCGAGAGGACCGAAGGGGAGACCAGCACCCAGGTATGCTAGTCAGTATCCGGTCGAGAGGACCGAAGGGGTAGGTCGGGCACCCAGATATGCCCTACAATATATGTATGTTATGTGGTTATGTGGTATGTGGTACAATGGGGGAACTCACTAAGCTTTGTGCTTACAGTTTATAGTTTTGTTTTCAGGTACCTCTTCATCGAAGGGGAAGGAGTTGGCGCGGTAGCGGCACATCATACACCCACATTGTTTTCCGCATCATGAGTTATTCTGGGATTTTGTACTCTGACATTATGGTTGTTTTTGTATGTTGGATTTGAGACACGGAATATGTTTATGAAATGATATGATCAGGCGATGTTTACTCACTAATGTTTTTCCAAAGTATTGATTTAAAAATGAAATTTTTGGCCCGTATTTGGGATGTTACAAGTTGGTATCAGAGCCCTGGTTTGAGGGATTCGGACACACCTTCGGGGGATGTCTGGACTCAAATCGAGGGATTAAAAGATTTTTATAAAGAAAATATTTTTTTTAAAAGACTGAGTAAAAGAGTTTCGAGAAAGAACGAGGTGTGTGATGTGCGCGACCGGCCGAGCTCAAGTAAGTTTTCCCCAAAGTACCCATACAAGTTTATGTTATGATTATCGGTTTCAGTTTCAGTAGAACAGCATGCTAGAACAGGACTAAGGATCTAGGAATGATGCCTTATGTGCCTGCTTTATGTGTTCCAGCTTTATGAGAATTGCATGCTAGTACCGAGTAGACAGTAGTAGGATAGCCTGTTTAGGTTATGCCTGATAGTATGAGCTTAGCAGTGTATGCTAGTACAGATCAGTCGATATGATAGCCAGAGTGGTATATACTTGATTATGTGTACTCAATGTCCGAATGCTGCTTGCTATGTGCTTTTAGGAGTTCTAGTTGTCTTTCACTAACTAGTAAACGAATATGTTAAGTTACATATTGCAAGGACTAAATAATTTCAGAGGGTTGGGTCTAGCCCTATTTCGCAGCTCTTGTTTGAGTCCAACCGTTGTAGGGTAGGATCCCTCATTCGAAGAATGATCTAGTCTGAGTAATATGTAATAGTACTTGCGAGCTAGTTAGGGGAAGAAAGCAGGGACTTCTTATGCAGCTGAGGGCGGAGAGTGGGTTGGCGACTTCCTAGGGCGAGCCTAGGATGAGATTAGCATGAGATCAACAGTAGTAGTAGGGACTTCGTGGAGTCGAGGCAGTTCTTGAGGAAAGTACGGATAGATGTGGAAGGTAGTATGGGCCCGTACTACTGAAAGCAGAGGATCCGTACTTGAATTGAGGAAGGCTGAGGCGAGACCAGGAACCTTGCAGTAGATGTGATCCCTCTAAGATGTATCAGTACCACTGACAGTTGTCGTTATGTATTGCAGAATGGTGGTACTACGTTCAAGGCCAGCAGTTGGCAGTTCGGGAGAGGGATCAGGTTCGGGTTCAGGTTCCGAGCCAATAGACGAGAGGCTACGCGAGTTCATCGCGTCAGAGATCACCAGAGGCATCCTTGATTCGACCCCCATTATCTTCGGGTCGATCAAGGAAGGGATAGTGGAGTTGATGGAGGATCGCCTCAGGGCATTCAGGAGCGACATGGCATCTGGCCAGTCGGGATCTCGCACACTGTCCTTCAAGGACTTCCGGGGCAGTGGTGCGCCGGATTTTCACGGGGCGAAGGACCCCATAGCTGCCAGGCGATGGATTGCAGACATTGAGTCTGCACAGTTGACTAGCTTCTGCCCCGAGGGGTCGAAGGTGAGATTTGCAGCAGGATGTTTGAGAGATCGAGCTAGGGATTGGTGGGAATCCGTTGGTGACTCGTTGGGAGCCTCGGCTGTCGAGGCTATGACCTGGTCGGACTTCGTGACCAGGTTCAGGGCAGAGTTTGCGCCGGCTGTCGAGCTTCAGCAGCTGGCCAGGGAGTTCCTAGATATGAGACAGACGACGGAGGTTGTGGCGGAGATCACCGCCAAGTTCCGGGAGAGGGCGTTGCTGGTGCCCCAGTACGTGGGTGATGAGGATATGAGGAGGACCCGCTATCATGACATGCTACGAGCTGACATTCGGGAGCATGTCAGTTTTTCAGCTTGCCCTACCCTGGACTCTATGGTTGCCAGGGCAAGGGAGAGGGAGATAGACCTGGAGCACATTCGGAAGAGAAAGGCGGAAGAGGGGCATGTTATGGGGGCTTTGGAGAAGAAGCCCAAGGGACCAGATGCGGGGCCGAAAGGCCAACAGGGTCGGGGCCGCTGCAGGAAATGCGGCAAGACGCACGAGGGAGCGTGCAAGTTGGGATCGTCAGGCTGCTACAAGTGCGGCAAGTTAGGGCACTTCAGCATGGATTGTACCGCCCCTGCACCCGTGTTACAGACGTCAGGGTTGCTGTGTTTCCACTGCAACCAGAGAGGCCACAAGAAGGCCAATTGCCCCCAGTTGACAGCAGCAGCGCCAGTGAAGGCGCCAGCTCCAGCGACCCTACGGATTACCGATGGCCGGCAGGGCAAGGCAGAGGCTCCAGTGGTAAGGAGTCGGGCATTTCAGCTGACTACCGAGGAGGCACGCGCTGCACCCGATGTGGTGACGGGTATGATTCTTTCCCTCTGATTTATTTTTATGATGCTTATGTTATTAACATGTGCTCTGTTTAGGATCGTTCCATGTGAACGGTATCCCGGTACAGGTACTGTTTGATTCGGGTGCTACCCGATCATTCGTTTCTCTTGCGCTTAGCAAGAAGTTTTCTGAGTCTTCGGGTATGTTGGATTGCCCCCTAGAGGTCGAGATTGCGGACGACCGATCAGTGCGAGCATCTGAGGTCTTCCGAGATTGTGTGCTGAGGTTATTTGAGGAGCGCTACTTGGTAGACTTGGTTCCCATTCCATTGCGTGGGAACAAGGTGATTATAGGCATGGATTGGCTCAGCCCTAATGGGGCAGTGATTGACTGCGCGCAGCAGTTGGTACGGATCAGGACCCCAAGTGGGGGAGAGCTGGTGATTCAGGGCGAGAGGCCACAGCGAGGACCAGCCTTATGTTCAGCAGCGAGAGCTAGGCGTTACCTTCAGCAGGGTTGCGCAGGTTATGTCGCGTATGTTATGGATACCCGGGAGGCGGGTAGGGCGACGGTGGGCGATGTGCCCGTAGTACGAGAGTTCGCGGATGTATTTCCCGAGGAGTTGCCAGGGATACCTCCGGAGCGACAGGTGGAGTTTAGGATCGACCTAGTCCCTGGTACGGCTCCGGTAGCCAAGGCACCGTATCGGTTGGCTCCTCCTGAGATGCAGGAGTTGTCTATACAGCTTCAGGAGTTGTTAGACAAGGGTTTCATTCGACCAAGCAGTTCACCCTGGGGAGCCCCGATTCTGTTTGTGAAGAAGAAGGACGGGTCGCATCGTATGTGTATAGACTATAGGGAGCTGAACAAGGTAACGGTGAAGAACCGTTACCCACTCCCGAGGATTGACGACCTCTTTGACCAGCTTCAGGGAGCATCTTGGTTCTCCAAGATAGATTTGTGTTCAGGGTATCATCAGATGAGGGTCAGGGAGGAGGATGTGCAGAAGACGGCGTTTCGGACGCGTTATGGCCACTATGAGTTCGTGGTGATGCCTTTCGGGCTCACCAATGCTCCTGCCGCGTTCATGGACCTCATGAACCGCGTGTGCAGACCGATGTTAGACTGGTCTGTGATAGTGTTTATTGATGATATCTTGGTTTACTCCAAGACGCAGTAGGAGCATGAGGAGCATCTGCGGGAGGTTCTAGAGACCTTGAGGAGGGAGAACTTGTACGCCAAGTTCTCCAAGTGTGATTTCTGGTTGCGCGAGGTGCAGTTTCTTGGGCACCTTGTCAACCAGAACGGGATTTCGGTAGATCCGGCCAAGGTAGAGGCCGTGATGAGATGGGAGGTTCCGAAGTCTCCATCTGAGATTCGGAGTTTCCTGGGATTAGCTGGCTACTATCGGAGATTCATCCAAGATTTCTCCAAGATAGCATTACCCCTGACCAGGCTAACGAGGAAGGCTGTGGTCTTTCACTGGGGGCCTGAGCAGCAGGCAGCGTTTGAGACACTGAGACAGAGATTGTGCGAGGCGCCAATCTTAGCCCTGCCAGAGGGCATGGAGGATTTTGTTGTGTACTGCGATGCGTCCATCTCAGGTTTGGGCGCAGTATTGATGCAGAGAGGGCATGTCATCGCCTACGCGTCGAGGCAGCTGAAGCCTCACGAGGCGAACTACCCGACGCATGATTTGGAGTTGGGGGCTGTTGTGTTCGCCCTCAAGATGTGGCGACATTACCTCTATGGGGTTCGATGTACGATTTACACGGACCACAAGAGCTTGAAGTACCTCATGGATCAGCCGAATCTGAACATGAGGCAGCGTCGGTGGTTGGACGTGGTAAAGGATTACGACTGCGAGATCCTTTACCATCCGGGAAAGGCCAACGTGGTGGCCGATGCGCTTAGCCGCAAGGCGGCGCCGATCAGGGATATCTGTCTGAGGATGACAGTGGTGACTCCGCTTTTGGAGCGGATCCGGGAGGCTCAGCAGGAGGCTATGAAGAAGGAACATCGGAAGAGCGAGCGGATTGTGGGACAGGTTTCCTCCTTCGACTATGATAGCCGAGGGTTATTGACACTACACCGTAAGGTGTGGGTACCGTATCACGGGGGTGTGCGTCAGGTTCTGATGGAGGAGGCGCACAAATCCCGATTCTCCATTCATCCCAGGGCAACGAAGATGTATAGAGATCTTCGTCTAGACTATTGGTGGCCCTGCATGAAGCGGGATGTAGCATGGTACGTTGAGCGGTGCTTGACCTGCAGGAAGGTCAAGGCCGAGCACCAGAGGCCACACGGCAAGATGCAGCCGTTGGATATCCCGCTGTGGAAATGGGAAGACATCACGATGGATTTTATCACCAAGCTTCCCAGCACCGCACGGGGAGTGGATTCTATATGGGTCATCGTGGATCGGTTGACCAAGAGCGCTCACTTCATACCGATCCAGGAGAGTATCTCGGCAGAGAAGTTGGCTGAAATCTACATCCGAGAGGTGGTGGCGCGGCACGGAGTGCCAGTCTCCATGATTTCAGACAGAGATGTACGGTTTACTTCCAGGTTTTGGAAGAAGTTCCATGACGAGCTGGGTACTCGTCTACATTTTAGCACCACTTTTCACCCGCAGACCGATGGTCAGAGTGAGCGGACCATCCAGACTCTGGAGGATATTTTGCGGGCGTGCGTGCTAGACTTCGGTGGTAGCTGGGATACCTATCTTCCTCTAGCTGAGTTTTCGTACAACAACAGCTACCACGCGAGTATCGACCGACCTCCCTTCGAGATGTTGTACAGGAGGAGGTGCAGGACCCCGATATGCTGGGGTGAGGTAGGCCAGAGGGTCATGGGGAGCACCGAAGTGGTGCTCAAGACGACCGAGAGGATTCAGCAGGTTCGGAGCAGGCTTCAGACTGCACAGAGTCGGCAGAAAAGTTATGCTGACAAGCGCCGATCAGACCTGGAGTTCCAGGTCGGGGATATGGTCCTCCTGAAGGTGTCACCATGGAAGGGTGTCATCCGATTCAGGAAACGGGGCAAATTGGGCCCCAGGTACATTGGATCCTTCAGGGTTCTGGCCCGGGTGGGCAAGGTGGCATATAGGCTGGATCTGCCAGCCGAGCTCAGTCAGATCCACAACACCTTCCATGTCTCCCAACTGCGGAAGTGCTTAGTGGATGACTCAGCGGTGGTACCTTTAGAGGATATTCAGGTTGATGACAGCCTGAATTACATTGAGCGGCCAGTAGCGATCCTTGATTGGAAGTCGAAGGATTTGAGGAACAAGAGGGTGGAGCTAGTAAAGGTGCAATGGCAGCACCGGAAGGGGTCGGAGTGGACTTGGGAGCCGGAGAGCGAAATGATGGAGCACTACCCCGAGCTGTTTCAGGATCGAGCGGCAGACTTCGAGGACGAAGTCAAAAATAAGTGGGGGAGATTTGTAGCACCTGGTTCTCGGTATGTATTATGTTATTAAATCTCCATTTATTTTTTTTACATTTTAGCCTTGGACTCGGCGAGTCGAAGGACTGACTCGCCGAGTAGAAGCGGGATGAGGCGCGAGGTTTGAGCTGCGGACTCGGCGAGTCCAGTCCCGGACTCGGCGAGTAGTCGCTGTTTGGACAAAAACCCTAATCCAGGGGTTTGCACCCTATTTAAACGACCTTATGCAGCCTCCTTTCCCCTTTTATGCTCCCAAACACTCCTCATAGCAAACCCTAGCCGTTTTTGTGAAGATCTAAGACTTTTTGAGTGATTCTTGTGAGTTTTGATCTCAAGGAAGAAGGAAGAGCATAGAAGGATCAAGAGGGGACTAAAGGATTCGAGTTTGGTTCATCATTTGCAGTCCTTGGAAGGTATAAAGTCTGAACCTTGCTCATTCATTTGTTAGATCCCTCTTTGGGGTGATTTAGGGCTTTTATAAGCCATTTTTTGTGGCCAACCATGTTTGCAAACATGGTTGGGGGTTTGGGCTTCTGTATCATGTCATTTTATGAGCCACAAGTCAGATCTAGTTTGCTTTTTGCACCAAGGAAGGCCCCATGCAACAAAAGAACCATTTTAGAGCCTTTTAAGCTCTTATGTCCCATGCATGCACGTAAAGTTTGTAACTTTACGTGCTAGATCGAGTTTAGGGGCCTGGATCTATCATTTGGTTAAGTGTTGTACATCAGAAATCGAGTTCTTAGTAAGGAATGTGATAGACTCGGCGAGTCCATCCTTGGACTCGGCGAGCCCAGGGGTTTTGGTCCCATATCAGTGAGGGTCATAAGGACCAGTTGAGTGTGGAAGGGTTTTTAGGAGTCCCGGGGAGTGACCCAATGTTCTGGACTAAGCAAAGTGTTTTGGGAATTCATGGTACTCGGCGAGTGCATGCACGGACTCGGCGAGTCCAAGACAATCTTCATGGTACTCGGCGAGTTGTTCATACAACTCGGCGAGTCAAGGACAGAACGTGTTCATAGGATAAAGAATAACTCGACGAGTTGTTCATACAACTCGGCGAGTCGGATGAAGGATAATTAGATACTTGAATAGAAGGAGAACTCGTCGAGTCAATGCCAAACTCAACGAGTAGGGACGGGAGTAAGGACAATCGATTGGTTATGGACTCGACGAGTTGGAGGCCCAACTCGGCGAGTCAGGTCAACTGGAAGTTGACTTTGACTTTGACTTGACTTGATCAAGGGTAAAATGGTCATTTGAAACAAAGAGTAGGTATCAGACTCTGATAGTGTGTTTTGTGGGATTTATAGCCGGAGGATTTCCAGAGCAGCAGCAGCAGATAGAGAGTTCCCGCACAGACCAGCAGCTACTACGAGGTGAGTTACCTTCCAGTAGTGGTGGGTCTACGGCCACAATGTCGGCCCACCAGTAGGAGTTGTATGATTAGATGATTTTCTCTGTGATATTCATCTAGGGTTGCTACTACCTGTGATATGTTTATGTGCTAGTATGATATGATGATATGTGCTAGTGACAGTAGGGGAGATAGTCCCCAAACTACCGGTCGATAGGGCCAAAGGGGCAGTCATGCCCAGTCATGCTAGATAGATTATGTGATATGTGTTATGTGGTAGTAGTAGGGGGTGAAATAGTCCCCATTATCCGGTCGAGAGGACCGAAGGGGAGACCAGCACCCAGGTATGCTAGTCAGTATCCAGTCGAGAGGACCGAAGGGGAGACCAGCACCCAGGTATGCTAGTCAGTATCCGGTCGAGAGGACCGAAGGGGAGACCAGTACCCAGGTATGCTAGTCAGTATCCGGTCGAGAGGACCGAAGGGGAGACCAGCACCCAGGTATGCTAGTCAGTATCCGGTCGAGAGGACCGAAGGGGTAGGTCGGGCACCCAGTTATGCCCTACAATATATGTATCTTATGTGGTTATGTGGTATGTGGTACAATGGGGGAACTCACTAAGCTTTGTGCTTACAGTTTATAGTTTTGTTTTCAGGTACCTCTTCATCGAAGGGGAAGGAGCTGGCGCGGTAGCGGCACATCATACACCCACATTGTTTTCCGCATCATGAGTTATTCTGGGATTTTGTACTCTGACATTATGGTTGTTTTTGTATGTTGGATTTGAGACACGGAATATGTTTATGAAATGATATGATCAGGCGATGTTTACTCACTAATGTTTTTCCAAAGTATTGATTTAAAAATGAAATTTTTGGCCCGTATTTGGGATGTTACATATAGATGAACTTAGGAATGGGAATGTGGAATTTGATGAGGATGTAGTTATTATGAGTAGGACATCAAATGATCCTTTCCTAAGTAAGTTATGTGTTGATGAGGGGGAGGATAACAACATTGTAGATGATGATGAACCACCAATGCATTCAATTTTTAATGAGTTGATACATTGGAAAAACAAAAACCAATTCTTGGAATGAGATTTAAGGATCCAGCCCAAGTTAAATCAATGTTGTGTAAATATTCAGTGGCTAATAGATATCAACTTTGTTTTGAAAAAATGACAGGAAAAGACTTTTGGTTAGATGTAGTAAGGGTGCTTTCACATTTAGACTATGAGCTTCTTGGATGAGTGATGAATAGAGTTTCCAAATCAAGTCAATAAAAGTTGATCATAATTGTGCTAGGAACTTCAAGTTAGGGTCACTAGTGACATATGCATGGATTGGGAGTCATTATACCAAAGAGATTGTGCAGAGTCAGAAATTGAGTGTAAGGAAGCTTAGGGTAAAGGTAATGACAAAATTTGGTATCCAAGTTAGTATGGTCCAATACAGGAGAGCAAAAAAGCATGCACTAAACTTATTGAAGGTAGTCTTGTTGAACATTATGGTAGGCTATGTTCATATGGTCATGAGATTTTGAGGACTAATCCTGGATCAACTATAAAATTAGATGTGGAGACTGGTCCAGATGGAAAGAAGTATTTCAGCAACTTCTATGTTTGTTTTCAAGGAGTCAAACAAGTTTGGATGGAAGGATCTAGAAGGGTAATAGGTCTTGATGGTTGTTTTTTGAAAGGTGTTTGTAAGGGGGATTTCTTTCTATACTTGGGAGGGATGAAAATGACAAGATATATCCTATTGATTGGGTTGTGGTATGTATGGAGAACAAGCAGAATTGGAAGTGGTTTTTGGAACTTCTCATTGAGGATCTACACTTGAATTTAAGAAATGGATTCAGTTTAATGGAAGACCAACATAAGGTTAGTTTATTACAATGTAATTCAAGTATACTTAATTTACACTATTTGATTTAAATCTTCTTCTTTTTACAAGGTTTGATAGTGGCTGTTAAGGAGTTGTTGCCATATGTAGAGCACAGGCAGTGTGCTAGACATATTTGCCAAAATTTACAGAAGAGATTTAGTGGGGCCATATACCATACATTATTTTGGATAGCATCAAAAGGTACAACTGAGAATGCTTTTAAAGTTGTGACGAAGGAAATTGAGACATTGAACCCAGATGCACATCTATATCTCATGCATAAAGATCCAAAAACTTGGTGTAGAGCTTTCTTTCAACCTGGAAGGTGTTGTGATGCAGTTGAGAATGGATTCTCTAAAAGTTTTAATGTTGTGATAGTAGATGCCAAGAAGAAGCCCATAATCACCATGTTTGAGGAATTAAGATTGTACATGATGGACAGATTGTACAAGATGAGGTTGAAGGGACAACAATGGGGAAATCATATTTGTCCAGAGATAAGGGATAATGTGAATTTTTGTTAAGAAGGTCTAGAGGCATTATCAGGTACTGCCTAGTGGATTAAACCAGTTTGAGGTTAGGGGAGCAGCAGATGCATATCAGGTGGACCTAGAAAGGAAAACATGTTCATGTAGGTTGTGGAAATTGAATGGATATGGATGTGCTCATTCAGTAGCAAGCATATCCTATCTTAATAGGGATGTAGAAGCCTATGTGGACAACATGTATAACACCACAACCTTCAGGAAGGCATACAATTACAAAATTTCCCCTGTGAATGGAGGTGACATGTGGCCACATACCAACTATGATCCATCATTGCCTCCTATTAGTAGAAGGATGCCTGGTAGGCTAGCTGCTAGTAGAAAGAAATCCACTATAGAGAATAAAGGAAAACACAAGGTTTCTAAGGCGGGAAAAAAATTAAATGTAGTATATGAAAGGAGATAGGTCACAACAAGGCTACTTGTCCACAAAGAAAACCCCAAGATTTAAATGAGAGGAAAAGCAAGAAACAAAAACTTTGTCCAAGGAAAAAAGCAGGTCATGTAAAACCATTTTCTATTTAAAGTTATTTACATATGCTTATCCACTTACATAATCATATCCTCTAATGTAGACTAGTACAAGTGAACCTTAACAACATGATGAGGTTGAATTGACTCCAATTCAGGTGGATATTACTCAAAATGATTTCCAAGCTACTCCTAATGGTTCTGAATCTAGTAGTGCAGGGGGTTATGGTCAGTATATGCAAGTGACTCCTCCTAGAAGTTATGAAGCTGAGGGTTTTGTTGGTGAGGGTGTTGAGGTTGAAAATGTTGAAGGTGGTCAGGATCAAGCTAATGTTGAGGTTGAAAATGTTGACGGTGGTCAGGGTCAAGCTAATGGTGTGGTTGAAGATGGTCAGGGTCTAGTTAATGTTGTGGTTGAGGAAGCTGTTGAGGTTCCTAATGTGAAAATGCAGCAGGTTAGACCAATTTCATATATTTTGAAGAGGATAAGGAGAAGAAAGTCAGAGAGAATATTGAAGATCAAATTAGGAAAGACAGTCAGTGGTGTTGATGATCCAGGAAATTCCAAGGGAAAAGCTCTTATAATTGATTAGGGTAGGGTTTTATGGTTTGTGTATTTCACTTTGTGTTTGTGTAATATGGATTTAATATAAGTCTATTAGGATGATGTTAATTTTCACTTTGTTTTTGTGAAAGTTTTTGGCAACTATGATTGATGATGGTAATTTTCACTTTGTTTTTAAGAAAGTTTTCGGCAACTATGATTGATTAGGGTAGGGTGTTATGGTTTTGTGAAAGTTTTTAGCAACTATGATAATCTTATAATTGATTAGGGTAGGGTGTTATGGTTTTGTGAAAGTTTTTGGCAACTATGATAGTATGTTGCCATTTTAAGTTAATTGAAGTATGTTATCTTTTAATGTGTTTAGCTATAAGAAAAGGTGATGACTGTTTATATATTCTGCATGGAATAGTTTGGAATTATGTGCATGAATGTCAATGTGGTATATGGTACCGGATATGCTACTTTAATGGGTTGAAAGGTCCCATTTCCCCAATTATAAAACATCCACTATGTATTAACTGCAAATGGTCCCCATACAATTGGTACTTTCACATGGACCACTGCAACCAATATAATCATATTAATATAGGGAAAGGAAAACCATACATGTATGTTTCCTTTTAATAACATAAACAATTCTGTTAACATAAACAATTCCATTCCACTATCCACATAAACATTACCATTGCAGTTATATGTCGTTGGGACTTTACATTCATGATAATTAGGAACTGTCATTGGGATTTTACAAAAGATACAGAAGCAGCACAATACCACTTTAGGCTGACTTTACAAAAGATACAAAAACCTTCACATCCCAATACATACACCTTACACTAACAGCTACACCAAAAACTTCACACCCCAACACTAATTAGCTAACTTAAAAACAAAACAAACATACCCAAGAAGTAAAACAACTACCAATAACTTGTACATACGTATGCTTTTCTTGGAATCACACATACCCTTCTCCATGCTTGCCACTAGACTCTTCTTCTTACTCAGGAGAAACTCTAACTCAACATTCCTAGTCCTCAAGTTTTTTATGTCACAAAGATCCTCTTTGGAATCCAACTGTTGCTTCATGGAATAAATGAGGTTTTTGTAATAGCCTTCTTCCATTGCGACATCTTTTTCATTCAAAGTAATCACATTTTGTCAGTCTTCTCTGTATCAAACCCACATGAATACAACATCAAAACGTAATCACTAATTACCAAATGCAATTTAACAAACCAAGAAATAAAAATGATTAACAATACGACACCATTTAAACAATTGCGATCGTACATGTACTTTCAGAAACGAAATCACGACAACAAACCAATATAATCAAAATTATTTTTAGGGTTTTTTTCGTAATGTAAGGGTTTTTGATAGTGAAACCCTAAAAATTCTTGCCATAACAAATCAAGCTAGATCGAAGCTTACCAAGTTGTTGTTGTGGTTCCAAAAACGTCTGTCGGGGTTAGTGAGTTTCCAACATGTCTGTTCCTTAGCTGGAACATCACAGTCACAGTTGATAACATCGTCTTGAACAAACACACGAGCAACTTGGAGGCGATTTCTTGCATTGGACGATCTCTCAGACATTGTGTTGAAGAATCGAACAATCTGATTATGTAAATGAGGGTGCTTGCTTCGACTTTTCACGAACGGGTAAGAAAGAAATGAATGAGGTCCAAATCGGGGTTTTAATTAATAGCGTAATTGGGAAGAAAATCGTCAGGTGCCATGTTGGAAGTCCGAGTAAAGGTTTTTTGACACATCACTTAGCCACGTCAGAACGAAATCGGGAAACCGTTTAATTTTTACAAAAATGGTGTTATTGACAGGTAAAACCCGACTTTAGTGACTTAATTGACCCAAAAAAAACTTTAGTGACCAAATTAACAAAATGGCAAAAGTTTGATGTGTTACATTGTCATTTTCTCTTATTTCCTCCTCAATATATATATATATATATATAATGAAACACACATGTTAGAGTTAGAGTTGCGATCCTTGACCTAGTTTAAAAATAGCATTGGAAAATCATGTTCTTCATTCATGTAGTTGAGAATGTTGACAATTAGTGATTTTGTTGCTCAACAAAATCCTAATATATTCATTCCTTCGACGAATCTTCAAGCAAACCTATACATTGGTTGATATAGATCAACTGAAGTTAACGATTGAACTCATTAAGAGATTATATTTTGTATTCTCTATTAGTAGTCGATATTAATGCTCAATAAGATAACTATTCAAATAGCTATTTTATAGCACTACAAGATACAATCCTCCACATTATGCAACAATGGTGTTGATGAATGCAACATTAATACAATAATTTGGAAAAAGGGAATTTAGAACAACATTGAGGTCCCTACAATGGAATATTATAAATATCCAGGACAAAATCAAAGATAGGCTCTTGATGTTCATTTATTCTATCCAAGTTATTAATTTAGTTGTTAACTCTTTAAAAATAAGATTTTAAGAAGTAAGGATTTCTAACTTCTTAAAAACAACTTATAACAATATAACTTATTAGGTTGAAAATGAGATTTTAAGAAGTCCCTATTTTTTTTGGTTATTTTATATATATAAGTTAAACTAAACACTTTTTTAAAAACTTATTAACAACTTATTGTAAAAACAAGGGGAAACTGCAATAAAGTCCCTACATATTGGCCTCATAATCGATTTACTCCCTATATATTTTTTTTATTCAATTAAGTCCCAAATACCGGTAATCGTATTCAATTTAACCCTTTAACCCAGTCAACAGGTCATCCAACTTTCAAAAATTACATTTTTGGCCCAGATTTCAAAATTTATTACATATTTAGTCCAAAATTTACACTTTTGGCCCTGATTTTAAATTTTGTTACAAATTTGGTCCAAACTTTACCCTTTCTGCCCAAATTTTAGACTTTTATTATGAATTCATCCTAACTTTAGTTTTTTTACAACTTTTTTTCTCAAAAAAAAATTTCAAATATGTTTTTTCTTTATAAAATCATATTTATAAAAAAAACGTATTTTCACATAAAAATCTTATATTTTCTATATAAAAACTTTTTTAAAAAGTTTTTTGTATGTGAAATATATATTTATACAAATATGTATTTATTTAGTATATAAATATATACAAATCCGTTCTTATAAAAAAAATGTATGCAAAAATGTATTTTACAAAAAAACTGTATACAAACACCTACCACCTTTATATATATATATATATATATATATATATATATATATATATATATATATATATATATATATATATATATATATGCACACAAATAGGTGTGTATCTATATTTTTTTTTATAAAATCGTGTTTGTTTATATTTTTTTTTTTATAAAAACGTGTTCGAATAATTTTTTATATAATACGTGTTTGTATACATTTTATAAAATTGTGTTTTTATATATTTTATAAAAAACGTGTTTGAATAATTTTTATTATAATACGTGTTTGTATATATTTTATAAAATCGTGTTTGTATACACTTTATAAAATGTATACAAACACGTATTATATAAAAAAACTATTCAAACACGCTTTTATAAAAAAATGTAAACAAACACGATTTTATAAAAAAAATATAGATAAAATAGGTGTTTGTATACATTTTTTTGTGAAATACGTTTTTGTATACATCATTTTCTAAAAACAGATTTGTATATATTTATATACTTAATAAATACCTATTTTTATAACTAGATATTTGATATACAAAAAACTTTTTTAAAAAAGTTTTTATATAGAAAATATAAGATTTTTATGTGAAAATACATTTTTTTTGTATAAATATGTTTTTATAAAGAAAAAACATATTAGAAACAATTCTTTGAGAAAAAAAGTTGTAAAAAAACTAAACTTAGGATGAATTCATAATAAAATTCTAAAATTTGGACAAAAATTGTAAAGTTTGGACCAAATTTGTAATAAAATTTAAAATCTGGCCCAAAAGTGTAAATGTTGGACCAAATTTATAATAAATTTTGAAATCTGGGCCAAAAATGTAATATTTGAAAGTTGGATGACCTGTTGACCGGGTCAAAGGATTAAATTGAATACGATTACCGGTATTTGGGACTTAATTGAATAAAAAAAATATATAGTGACTAAATCGATTATGAGGCCAATATGTTGGGACTTTATTAAAGTTTTTCCTAAAAACTAATTTATTGAGTTTTGTCACCATAAAAGCAGTTAATGATATATGATATTCTTATTCTTATAAAAAAAATATATAATGATATAACTACGTATATTAAGAAAATCAAATATTTTGATAAAAATATATGATTAATACTAATTAGAAAAGATTCACCGGCGTTGCCGGGGTCGGAAGGTATTGCTTTGTAAAGTAAAGTAGCATGTTGGTTGCTTTTTGTCCGTTAATATGAGGGTAATATGGTCTTTTCAGGTAGTAGGGACTGAATTTGTCATCATGGGTAAACCATATGGACCATTTATGTAATTTTGTCGTCAAATTCAACAAAACCTAAGGACCATTTATGTAAAATAAACCAATTCCTTACTGTTCATAAATGCTTTTACACATTAAAAAAACATCATTATATAAAGAAGTGACCAAAAAAAATGGGAATCGTTTTAAGCAAAAGCGGAGCGAGAGAATTGAGCGGAAGAAGTAAAAAACAATAACTTAGGGGAAAGTGGCAACAGGTAAAACAATTGAAGCAAAAGAGTAAAAAAAAAAAGTTGTAGAATTACCGTTTCATAAAAGTGTTATCCTTTAAACAAAGTGACACACAAACAAAAATGGAGGGACCGAAAATGTAATTTAAGGGACCAAAAGTGGCAAAAATATCTCAGCTTTACTGTTCTTTTTGTCCACAACTTTAATATATATATATATATATATATATATATATATATATATATATATATATATATATATATATATATATAATAATTAAAAAAATAACACATAAATGAAAACATATTATTACTTCTTAAATATTACTTTTTTCTAAATAAAACAAAATATAAGAATTTACTATCTTTTAGAAACAGATAAACTGTGGGTCCCACTAGAAACACCCAGTAACAAACTTCCTTTCCTTGCTTGCCCTTTTCTTCACTTCCATTCCCCTACTCCCAACCTACTTCTCCTTCATATTTCTCTTTCTTTCCTCCAATGGCGATTTCTGCTTAATTCCTAATCCTGCAACTAGAAACTGCTTCTGTTTCCTGCAATATAACCCCACAAAATTTCCAAAATTAGACACACAAAATGCTGGTGAATTCAGAAATGTACGAAGGAAGTGCTTGTTATGATCCTACACTCATCGATCACCAAGAGGACCATGTCCACAACTTCCATCAAAACCCAAATTTCTCCTCCATTGATGCATCAACAGATTATCAGCTCATCAACATGGACATGGAACACCAAAATCAAATCATCCATGACCTCAACTGGACAACTCATTCTCATGATCAAATACAAATCGGAAACGATAACAATTGTTTCCCAAACATGCCTTTAATCACTCCCAATCCAACCCCACCTGATCTCCTCAACCTTTTCCAGTTACCCAGATGCTCAAACTCATCAATCTCGTTTTCAAACCCGACCCATATGGATCAAAACTCGTATGATCCATTACTTCCATTAAACCTCCCTCCACAACCTCCGTTCTTCAGAGAATTGCTTCATTCTTTGCCAAACGGGTATAATTTGACAGGCGGTGGGTCGATATTTGGGGATATGGATATGGAGAGAGAAGGTGTAAGAGGAGACCTTCATCAGTTGTATCATGAAGGAGATGGGATTTTGAAATTCAATGGAGAAATTAGTGGAATCGTTGGAAAAGGAAGAGATGTTAAAGATACTAAACATTTTGCAACCGAAAAGCACAGAAGACAACAATTGAACGACAAATTTGATGCTCTGAAGAACTTAGTCCCAAATCCCACCAAGGTATACATTACCCTTTCATACTTTTGCTCAATTTTGATAACAGTTTCATGTAATTCGTTTTGATTATGCAAAATACAACAAATACCACCTTCAATTTGAAATGTTGCGAGTTTAATTGAAAAAATACAGAGATTAAATTCACATTAATTTCTGACTGATTTTGGTTGATGATGAACACAAAAGGCGGATCGAGCATCTGTAGTAGGAGACGCAATCGAATACATAAACGAGCTCAAAAGAACAGTGGAAGAACTGACGATTTTGGTAGAAAGAAAGAGATGCAATCGAGGAAGGATGAAAAAACACAAAGCCGAAGATGATTCGACATTAGATGTTGAGAGCATCAGTACAAGGCCAAATGGTGGTGGAGATCACGATCAACAAGCGTATAATGGTAATTCGACTTCCACATTGAGGAGTTCATGGCTTCAAAGAAAATCGAAGAACACGGAAGTTGATGTTCGAATCATTGATGATGAAGTTACAATCAAATTAGTCCAACAAAAGAAGATTAATTGCTTGTTGTTCGTTTCCAAAGTTCTTGATGAACTTCAATTGGATCTTCATCATGTTGCTGGTGGACTCATCGGCGATTTCTACAGTTACCTATTCAATACAAAGGTACAACTGTTTAAGCAATAGTTATGCATACTGGGTTGTACGTTACAACTCATCAAATTCTTGGAAAAAATGCAATCTTTTTTTATATGTTTATTTATTATAAGCATTTTACTCTAATTTTTCCTTACTCCAACATTATATTTTATATTTTTTGTGTTATGTTATTGTATTTTATAAAACTTACCAAATTGCAGCATTATATTTTTATTTCTTTTTTATCTGAACATTTTATTTTGAAGAGTAAATTGCAAAATTGGTCTTTTTGATATCATTAAACGTAAAAACTACACTTTAAGTCCATTTTTTCATTCTAGTCCCTTGAGTTAACTGTCGTCTAAAAAAAGACTGAAACTATACTCTTTTGGAAAATTGTCAGAAAAGTCATAATATTTTCAGAAAAGTTCACTTCAGTCCCAAAATTATTTTTTTGAACAGAAAAGTCCCGATTATTTGATTTTACACGATAATATATCATTTTCTGTTAAAAAAAAGACTTTTTGTTAATTTTAGCCAAAATAAAATAATCGGGACTTTCCGTTCAAAAATTTTTTTAGACAAATGAAATTTTTTCAAAAATATTAGGACATTTCTGACAATTTCCGATATCTTTTCGGATACCACACAGACCAAATCTGCATGAAAGTTTTAATTTGGACTGACCATGAAAATGGACTCAAAATGTATTTTTGGGATACAATAGGGGTCAATTTTGTAATTTACACTATTTTGAAAAATTAACACTATATCAATGAAAAATTACTTTGAATCTAAATAATATTGTTATAATTTGATAAAATTTTCATTATACAATGAAGTAGAATGGTATAATAAATAAAAGGATAAAGGAATTTATATTGTTTTTTTTATATATTTAACTTTTTTTGTTATTTAAAAATAAGAAATTCCAAAAAAAATTGTTTGAATTCAGATTTGTGAAGGGTCTTCCGTTTATGCAAGTGCAATAGCAAATAAGCTAATTGAGGTGGTGGATAGACACTATGCAAGTATCGCATCAACTACTGGTTATTAGGTAAGAAAATCCACAACGTACAACGAACAATGCACGACGTACAACCTTTAATACATAATGTACAATCGTAAAGTACTTCTCTTCTGAAGTATACAACAAGTTCTGGGGTACTATATACATAAGGTATCGTACAACTAACTAACTATGAAGGTACAACATGTTATGCATAATGTACGACCCACTAAAAAGTGTTTTAAGTTTCTTGAATTGGGCATACAAAGTATGCAAGTTTTTGTACCTGTGGATTTGTTTACTTTGTATATAATTGACACAATCTCAATTTTATTAAAGCTGCATATGAATATGTATTTGTTTGGGTATTTTTGCTTATAACCTGATATTATAAATATTTTGATTACATTTCTTGAATAAAATTTTAATAATAATAGTAGAAGTTTTACGATTATAATCTTAACTACTATAAAATTTATGAATATACAAGAATAGCACTAAATTGTTCAAGAGTAACTGAATAATAAGTGTACTTGTAATTTTCTTCATTAAGTTTTTTTTTTTTTTAAATTATGTATTAATAGGTTTTGTTAATATGACATTATTTTTATTGCAGTGACAAAAAATGATCTTGGCGTTGAGGAGGAGAGTTCTGGAATAGCATAAGTGGACGGAAGTTTTAGACGATTTGGGATTTTAGATTAATTAGTTAACACAACACATTACAAGCAGCTTTTTACTAATTAATTATTAGAAATATATAATTATTTGACGTTCAAAAAAAAAAAAAAAAAAAAATATATATATATATATATATATATATATATATATATATATATATATATATATATATATATTAGAAATAAAGGTAGGGGCAGTTTGGACAACAACCAAGTTTTTATTATTTGGATCATATTATGATATTTGCTTATTAATTTTAATAGGTAATGTCATGACAACAAAAGATATATAATTTAATATTTTGAATACCTATCTTTTAATTATTGTATTTAATAGGTAATTTATTTTTTTAACGTTTTTATAACACCTATAGTTTATTTCGATCGCGTAACTCTATCATATTGTATACTACTATGGAGGAAATGTCAAAGTCAAACAAACCGGAATGAATAAATTCAACTATATTGAATGGCCCAATGGAACACAGGTACAGTTTGATACCCGTTTATTAGTTAAAATCTACTATATTAAATACAATTATACGATAAGGAACTTAAAAAAGACAACTACTAAACAAGTTTTTTTTTTTTTAAACGGCAAACCAAACTATTTACCAAGGTTGTTAAGATCAGAATTTTATATATGATTGTTTTCGGGTTTGCACGATCGGAATACTAAGATCTCACCGAAATGTTGTAGGGAAATTTAGGGTTTGTGGTGGAGATCTGGATACCAACTTGGATCGTGATATCACTTTCCGAACTGATATTTCTATTATATGTCTGCGTTATAAGAAATTCAGCCTATGATAATCCAAGTGGACACTTACGATTCTAGACACAGAGATCGTAAGCCAATTTGCTAAAGGATTCTGTGAAAGTATGATGAAAAACGAGAGCTTAAAATCGTAACCATCTTCTGAAGAGGAAGAATTGTTTATATATTAAACGAGATTAGGGTTGGGCCGTCATTAGTTGCTTTGGAAGCAAGTCATGATAATCCAGATTTAATGAGGATTTTGGGTTACCAAAACTAACGAGTTTCGTTAGTTTTACCATAATCACCCTCAAGAAATTTAATTTTCCACTGTGTTCCTATATGTAAAATTCAGTGAAATTTGGATAAGAAGACAGGGTCAATCAGTAAATAGGTTAAAAAAATTGAAATATGGATTAAACTGTCAATTTTCTAAGAGTGGTAGGATTGGATCGGATCCCGATCCTACGATCCCATGTACGATCTTACATATAAAGCGATCCTATTATGATCTGTAGCGGTTTTCATAAGTAGGATCTTAAGATCTTACGATTATATGATCATGATCGGGATCTCGACAACCTTGATTCATATATATATATATATATATATATATATATATATATATATATATATATATATATATATCAGTGTTCTAAAAGGCGTGCTATGGGGCGCGCCAAAGGCGTGAGGCGTGGCTTCGCCGTTACGAAAAGCCTCATAACGTTGTTGTTAGACGTGACACGTGGCAAGACGTGATATGATGTGCCATGGCGCGTTATGGCGTGTTATGACGCGTGTTTTTCGTTTGATACACGTTTTTTTGCTCTTTGTTATGTCTCTTCTAATTGGGGATACAACTCTTGTGTTTTTGTTAAATTTTTGTTATTAGTTATTAATATAACACTTCTAAAAAGTAGTTATATTTATATAAATTTATATTTATATGTTAATATAATTATAAATAACAAAATCGTCGCCTTACATCATGTCTTGAAAAACGTCATGGTTCGTCATGGCTCGTTAAACTTGAGGTTTGACTTTGTCGTCACGACACGCCTTACGCCATTTAGAACATTGGATCATATATATATACAAAAAAAAACAACATAAAACATATATAAGTTGCATGTAAGAGTTTCATTTAAAGATTATATATATATTTTTATAGCATATAACATATGTGAACATACGCTATATGCGTTAGAAAAAAATGTATTTTGTGAAAAAATTTCAATGAATCTCTTAATCGTTAAGAAATGAGTGGAATGATGTGTTTTTGTTTTTGAAAAATGTTGTTTAGAAAAAAGTTATCATTTTAAATGGGTCCTTAGTATTTTTAAGTTTGCTCTCTCTTTCTCTCTCTCTCTATATATATATATATATATATATATATATATATATATATATATATATATATATATATATATATATACAAATTTTTAATGTACTAAAACGTTAAAAGTCTTAGAATTTTAGAAATATACAACCTCTTAAAGCATACATGAGAGGGGATCAACATGGTATTTACTAAGAAGATAAAATGTTCACAGCCATTAATATTCTTAATCCAATGGCTCCATCATGGTCATTAAAGAAAAACTTAAAAGAAAGATGTATGGCGTCATTATACCTTGTTTGAATTAATAAATTGAATTCCTCCCTCTCTTTATCTATCTCAAGAATCTCTATAAAAACCCTAACGACGGGCCACATTCGTATAACGCCCGTAGATCCGGGCTAGTCAATTTAGAGATAATAGGGGTCGAAAACGACTTTTCGATAAAAGATTATTTAGAATAAATAATCTTAACCAAGTTGTAGAATATGTCTCACGGGTTCCGTACATATAAAGAACGCCGAATTCCGAGTTATAACGAACAAGTTATGGTCTGTCGAAGTTTTTCGGCAAAACCGGCACGGCACAGGGAGACGTAAATAGTGAATTTACGATAGAGAACTTTTTAGCCCTACTGATCTAAACAAAAGTTGTAGTATATGTTAAACCGAGAACATCCATAAAAAGAACGCCCAAATCTGACTTCGTATGAGGAAGTTACGATTTTTCTAAGATTCGGCTTAGCAGTGCACGACCCGAAACTCGAATTTTAGTTCGAGCGGTTTTTGGCTTACGCGACCTAAATGAGAGTTGAAGATCTCATTAGTAGGAACTCAACAGTAAAAAGATAGACGAAAACGGAGTCTGTATGACGGAGTTACGAATTCTCCGCGGTCATTTAACAGTCTAATCTCCTCCTACTGTTAAATTTAAGATCGGTCAAGAATTAGCCGACGGAGTCAAAAGGAAAGTTGTAGATCTTGTTTTTACCTACGCGTGGATATAAAGAACGTCGAAAATGGAGCTCGTATGCGAAAGTTACGAGGTTTAGAAGTCGGCATGGTGCTGCTGCAAAAGGGGTGACGTGGCACAATGTAGGCCACCCACGTTCTGCCACCAGAATGGTGACACCTAGCCTGGACTCGACGAGTAGAAGTACCAAATCATCGAGTAGAGTTGTTTCACAGCCTATAAATAGAGGTGTCGGGTTCAACACTTCTCTCACACCTTCAACCTTCACTTTCTCTCTCTAAATTCTCTCTCTAACTCCCCAAAACACCCAAAGAAGCCTAGGCAACCTTTCTAGCTCTAGAAGGAAGCCTCGGAGAGCCTGGAGTCTCCGATAAAAAGAGTTTTTCGGTTCGAAACTCTGCCCGTGTAGAGCCCGGTTTTCAAGCAAACTTCCCGGTTTCGTCAAAGAAGATTATTTTTAGAAGCGAAGTGATGTCCGAATCACTCCGTATCAGGTGAGTGCATAGTCCCTTTCATCTTACACATAGATATAAAGTATTTTATATAAATTATGTGCTATGTGTATATATATGTCATCTGTTTACCTGAGATGTTTACTGGATGAAAGATCTATACTTCTTTCTTTTAGATCTGAAACTTTTTCCTTCAGATCTACACTTTCTCATCTCTGATCTAAACTGTATAATTTAAGATCTATGTTGGATGAAAGATCTGAACTTCTTTCCTTCAGATCTGAACTTTTTCTTCAGATCTAGACCGTATATATATTTTATGCTTCGAAAGTTATGCTGGATGAAAGATGTAAACATTATTTGTCAGATCTAGACTGTATAAATATTTTATGCTTTGAAAGTTATGTTGGATGAAGGATGTAAACATTGTTTTTCAGATATGGACTATATATGTATTTTATGCTTTAAAATTTATGTTGGATAAAAGATGTAAAACTTTATTTTACAGATCTGGACCATGTATGTATTTATATCTACATAATATGTTGGGGTAAAACATGGGTAGATGAAATATGAGTTGGATGACAAGTTGAGAGGTGATATAGACCATGAGGTAAGGCTGAGAGGTGGACGATGTGAGAAGCCTTGTTCCCAAATGTTGGCCCCGTCATCTAGCAGAGTATGGATGACAACCACGGACTATTCTAGTCAGTCCAGTGGAACACTAGCAGGCTCGCAACCTGTAGGTGTTGTGAACGATTTGTTCACCCGGTGTACTCTAAACCATGGCGATCATGCAGACTTGGTGCCAAAACCCTGGCGACTATGCAGACTTAGTGCCTGTTGTATAAAACCTTGGTGACTATGCGGACTTAGTGCCTGTTGTATAAATCCTAGCGACTATGCAGACTTAGTGCCTAAACCCCGGTGATGATAGACTTCGTGTTGATTCCTTAGGATGATCCTTAGGAATGAATGAACAAGAGATAGCTGATTCTTAGGGTAGATCCTTAAGAGTAAATAAGATAATGGGGATGGGTAGTTGGGTTAATTGTTTGATGATTAAACCTAATAATTATATTATTGTGGGTTGAAAACCCTATGTACTCACCAGGTTTCCCAACCTGGCCCACTCAGTTTGTTTGTATCACAGGTGTCGATATGAAGTTACTTTACACTGAGAGATTTAAAAGAGATGTAGATCACTAATGTAAATGAATGTAAGTTCTGTTTATACTTATCTTTCTATATTGACGATGACATCCCAAATGTTTTAAAATGAATAAAAATACATTTCTTCGGAAATGCTTTGATAACGTATTTATCATGTTTTTCTGGGAACAAATTCCGCAAGATTTTTATTAAAAGAAGTACTCTGATTTTTATAAAGCATAAACAAAATTGGTCTTTTCTGACCGTGAAAATGGGGATGTCACAATTCATCACTGTCGCCCCTATAGAAACCAAAATCTCAAATCAAAACCCACCACCACTATCAAGGTCTCTTTGTTTTTTCGATATATGAGTTTGTTAAGGCATAAAAGCTTGATTTGACATGCGGAAATAATAAGAACACAATCAAAACGATGATTTGGGTGCTACAAGATATTGTCACACCCCCGAACCAGACGGCGGAAACGTCCGAGGGCTCGTGTGACTTAAATTGAAATATCATCACAATGAATATACATGAAACATAACATAAACTTCACCATGCATTAATACATTACAACCGCCATTGTTCACATCAAGTACATTGTTTACATTACATAATCCCTAAACATAAATTGTTTATCGATTGACATAACACAAAAGACGTTTAGAAACACGCTTGATAATTCTTCATTCTAACGGTTGCCTGAGAACACAAGTTATTTTGAAAACGGTCAACTTATATAATGTTTGTGAGTTCATAAGCAGGTTTGATGTGAAAATGTTTTGTATTGTTTGTAAAACCCAGAAAATCCGATATTTTCTGTAACATAAATTGTTTACAAAAAAATGTGATGATCCATAAGTATACGTGTATATGATTTCAAAACATGTAAAAGTGAAATGCCTTTCATAATAGTTCCTTGTATCATAGTTGTTGTAAGTAGAAGTGAATAATGTTGTTCCCCGGAAAACCCGATGTTTTCCGATATAAAAGGTATGATAGTTCTGTATTATTGTATAATTTCTTTGCATCGTCACAGCGTATGAATATGATTTCCCATGATTACTTAGATGATAATGGATCTCTATGTGAGTCGTTATAACCATGCATAATAATGACTAATTTGCCTGTCTTGGCATTTTATCGAATGTCGGTCTTGAATTAAGATTTTGTCACCCTAGACTGGCCGAGTCTAACTGTAGCGAACAACTCAGGTGTGGGGGAGTCACCCCCGTATAGATCTATACACAAACTCTCGCTCTCCCTCCAGGAGACTCTGATTATAACTACAGACTACGACCGACACTTATTGGTGTCACCCGTTATTTCTCACTAAATCCAAATGAAATTGAATAACATTGTTTTACAACCCGATTTATGTATACTTTAATATAAGGTAAGCCTAACAGACAAAGAAAATAGGACAACGGAGGCCCACTAACTTGGTATGTTATTAAAGGCTGTCGAGTATGCTACGGACACGTTATAGCCCATTAAGCATATGATGAAAGTTTAGGACCATATTAGCAATGCAAATGGACCACTAAGGCCCAATAGCATATTAAAGATGATAAAGGCCCATTGGGTATGCAATTGGGTCACCGGAAGCCCAATAAACATGTGTGAATATATTGGGCCCAATAATCATGATATTGGGCCACAAGGACCCAATAGCACGAACAGAAGATTTTTGAGTCCAATCATTGAATCATTTATAATTTATCGATTTTAAGTTCGTAGTGTAGATATTTGTTGTAACTAAATGTTTATTCGAAGTGTTAAAATACTTTGACGTTTGATTTATAACGGAGCTTTGGTTACACACACACACACACACATATATATATATATATATATATATATATATATATATATATATATTTAAAAACCATGCGTTATAAACTTGATATTTTTAATCCAATAATTTAATATTTGCCTATTCGGCCCAAAAACATTTAGTTTGACCATTTCAACCCCTTTATCTATAAAAATGGCACTTTTAGTCCCTTTTTATGAAAATTGACATTTTTGGCCCTTAAATCATTTTTCTTTACATTTTCGACGCAAAATTTATTTAAATAATAATTCCAGCCCAAAACTTGTTGTATTTGCCATTTCCAGCCCTTATTTGTAAAAAGTTTACATTTTTGGCTCAAATTCCGTAAGTTTTACAATTTTGACCCCAAAATCAAAAACTTTGCATTTTTAGTCAAAATTTTGCATCAAAGTCATTTTCAGCCCCTAAAATAGTTTATTCACGTTTTAGACTCATATTTTGATAAGTTTACCACTTCAGCCCCCAAAACTCCCCTTTTTCGCAACTTTGGGGCCAAAAACCTGTGAGGCCCAAATGTAAGCCCAATAAACTATAATTTATGTTTTTGACCCCTAGAAAAGTGTTATTTTCATAAAAGTCATATTTTTATGTAAATAATACTATTTTATCCTTGTAAAACCGAAAATATCATATTTTACCCAAATCTTTGTTATTTTTGCAAAAATGACACTTTTAAGGATTTTTGACTTTGTTTTTACTTCTTAAGCCTAAAGACTCTTAGATCTTTGAAGTATGTTGTTTATTATGTTATTTGTTTATGTATCCTTCACACTTTAGCCATAGATTTCAAGATTTAGCAAATAAAATCATATTTCCACAACATAAACTAAAGAAATCACATATAACAAGCATACACACATAGATCAACACATAGTACTTGTATTCTCCCCCAAAAACAAGTAAAAACCGAAAGCAAGGGTGTATGAGTGAAGAACCTTCTTTGAATGCTTGTAATTCTCGAAATTTTGAGGGATGAATGAAGGTGTTCTTGAGAGAATTTGGAAGTGTTTGAAATGAATTATGTGTGTGGGTGTGTTGATGCTCTCGGACGAAGACAATAAGAAAAGAGAGAAGAAGAGATAGGTGTGAGTTGATAGGTGCATGGGGAAGTGTAAGTCTTGCATGGATACATGATGGACAATATGTAGGTGGCACCTCCTAAGTCCACCCTTATCACTATTCTCTTTTTCCTTTTTTTTTTATGTTGGGCCAAGTTAGGCCTAATAAAAGAAACATGGATTAATTTGGCCCACCTCTAGCCTTGGTTCGAAATCATGAGGTTCATAGAGGAGGTTTTCGGCCCATTGGGCTTCTTTGGATGGTTCACGGCCCATTTAGCATAATAGAATAGGTTTGTGGCCCATTAGGGCTAATTAGATTAGTCATGGCCCAATAAGGCTTATTGGAGTAGTTTATTCCATTTTAGGCCCAATATGGCCCAAAATGTTAAATCTCATGAAGGTGGGTTGAATTAGAGCCCAACTAAGAGTTCTAAGCCCAAAATAGTCAAATTGGAAGCTTATTGGCCCATTAGGCCCAATAAGAAAATCCTAGTCTATATTGGACTTAAACCGGGATTTTTAGTGTTTCCAATCTTTTGTTGACTATTTGAAGTGTTTGTATAGGGTGTTTGATGGAACTTTGGTGTTATTGAATGAAGATCATGCATGTTTTCAAATTTTTGGTTACAAATGTTATCATTATTATTGTTACAAAAGCATAGAATTCCTAGTTGTGACATCATCCCCCCGTTAGAGGGAATTTCGTCCCGAAATTCTCTTTGAAGCTAGGTTTGAGAATGCGAGAATAAGTGAGGGTACTTTTGCTTCATCTGGTCTTCGCGTTCCCATGTGAATTTCGGTCCGCGCTTTGCGTTCCATCGAACCTTCACAATCGGAATGCGACTTTGCTTAGTACGCTTCACTTCCCTGTCCATGATTTCAACTGGTTCCTCGATGAACAGGAGATTCTCGTTGATTTCGATTTCTTCCAATGGGATGACAATAGTTTCATCGGACAAGCACTTTTTTAGATTGGAAACATGGAACACGGGGTGTACGCTGCTGAGCTCAACAGGTAGCTGCAGCCTATAGGCCACTGGACCGATTCAGGCAAGAATCTCGAATGGCCCAATGTATCGTGGGTTTAACTTTCCCCGTTTCCCGAAACAAATCACCCCTTTCCAGGGAGAGACCTTTAACAAAACCCGATCCCCGACCTGAAATTCCAAGGGCTTTCGCCGTTTATCAGCATAGCTCTTCTGTCGGTCTCGTGATGCTTGAAGTCGAGCTCTTATTTGAACTATCTTCTCTGTCGTTTCACGTATGATTTTTGGCCCTGTTAAAGCATTGTTTGGTGTCTGTCCTCTTGCTAGCTGAGTGTCACCCACCTCAGCCTAACACAACAGTGATCTACATTTACGCCCATATAATGCTTCAAAAGGAGCAACTTTGATGCTTGTGTGATAACTGTTGTTGTACGAAAACTCAATTTAAGGCAAGTGGATATCCCACGACCTTCCAAAGTCTATCACACATGCTTGAAGCATATCTTCAAGCGTTTGAATGGTTTGCTCACTTTGACCATCCGTCTGTGGATGGTAAGCAGTGCTCATATCGAGTTGTGTTCCCATAGCCTTTTGAAGTGTTTGCCAAAAGCGTGAAGTGAATCTACTATCTCGATCTGAGATGATAGATATTGGTACTCCAGGGAGTCTCACAATTTCCTTGATGTAGATTCTCGTCAATCGTTCCATCTTGTATGATTCCTTTATTGGCAGAAAATGGACGGATTTTGTCAACCTATCGACTATCACCCATATAGCATTCAATCCTTCAGTTGACTTGGGTAATTTGGTCACAAAGTCCATGGTAAATTTTTCCCATTTCCACTCGGGTATTACCGGCTGTTGTAATAGTCCCGAGGGCTTTTGATATTCTACCTTCACTTTAGCGCAAGTGAGGCACTTGCTAACGTAAGTGGCAATTTCTGCTTTCATGTTAGGCCACCAATAATATTGCTTGATATCCAGGTACATTTTATCTGAACCCGGATGGATGGAGTATCGTGTCTTATGAGCCTCATTCATGACTACTTCTCTGAATCCCCCAAGTTGAGGGACCCAAATTCGGTTCATGAAATAATATGTTCCATCCTCCTTGACTTCGAAGTTCTTTTCCATTCCACGTAATGCTTCGCTTGTTCTGTTTTTTGTCTTCATGGCATCAAACTGAGCTTCTTTGATTTGTGAGAATAGATGGGATTGAATGGTTATTGAAAGAGTTTTCGCACGACGATTTGAGTATTCTTTCCGACTCAAGGCATCGGCTACCACGTTAGCGTTGCCTGGGTGGTACTTGATTTCGCACTCATAATCGTTTAGCAGCTCAACCCATCTTCGCTGCCTCACGTTTAACTCTTTTTGATTTAAAATGTGTTGGAGGCTCTTGTGGTCGGTGAAAATGGTGCACTTCGTACCATAAAGGTAGTGCCTCCAAATCTTCAAAGCAAAGACCACAGCTCCCAATTCGAGATCATGGATGGTATAATTCACCTCATGTGTTTTTAGTTGTCGGGATGCATAAGCTATCACCTTCCCACGCTGCATGAGTACACAACCTAAGCCCTGATTCGAAGCATCGCAGTAAACTACAAAGTCCTCAGTTCCCTCGGGTAATGATAGTACAGGTGCACTACAGAGAGCTCGTTTCAGAGTTCGGAAGGCAACCTCCTGCTTTTCTGTCCATTCAAATGGTACACCCTTTTGTGTAAGCATGGTAAGAGGCTTGGCTGTTCTGGAGAAGTTCTAGATGAATCTTCTATAATAGCCTGCGAGACCCAGAAATTGACGAATTTTTGTGGGTGTCGTTGGGACTGCCCATCCTTTAATAGCTTTGATCTTAGAAGGGTCCACATGTATCCCTTCTTGGCTGACAACATGACCCAAAAAGTTTACGCTACGGAGCCAGAACTCACACTTAGAGAGTTTTGCGTATAACTTTTCGGCTCGCAGGGTTTCCAAGATTTGTCGGAGATGTTAACCATGTTCCTCTTCGCTTCGGGAATAGACCAGGATATCGTCGATGAAAACGATGACAAAGTTGTCGAGGAATGGTCTGCAAACTCGATTCATCAGGTCCATACATGCGGCAGGGGCATTTGTTAGACCGAAGGGTATTATAACAAATTCATAATGTCCATAGCGAGTTCGGAAAGCGGTCTTGGGGATATCCTCCTCCCGGACCTTGAGTTGATGGTAGCCGGATCGCAGATCTATCTTAGAGAAGTAATTTGCTCCTTGAAGCTGGTCGAATAGATCGTCGATTATTGGAAATGGGTAGCGATTCTTGATAGTGAGCTTAATCAGCTCTCTATAATCGATGCACATCCTAAAGGATCCGTCCTTCTTCTTAACAAAAAGGACCGGAGCTCCCCAAGGTGAGAAGCTGGGTCGGATGAATCCTTTGTTCAAGAGTTCGCTGAGTTGGCTTGACAATTCTTGCATCTCCGCAGGAGCCAACCTATAGGGCGATTTGGCGATGGGAGTAGCTCCTGGCACAAGGTCGATTCGGAACTCGACTTGTCTTTCTGGGGGTATCCCCGGAAGATCTTCAAGAAAGATGTCAGGGAAATCGCAAGCCACTGGGATGTCTCGAATATTAATCTCTTCCTTGGATTTATCCACGATGTGAGCCAGAAACGCAAAGTCCTTCTTTTGTAGACACTTTTGTGCCTTAATACATGAGATAAGACGAAGGTTCGTACTGGGTTTGTCTCTGTATATGATTAGGGTTTCGTTGTTAGGGAGATGAAGGCGAACGGCCTTCTCGCGACACATAATTTCGGTATGATGGGGGCTCAACCAATCCATGCCGATAATCACATCAAAACTCCTAATAGTTACAGGCATCAAGTTTATTTGAAATGCGTGGTGATTTAAGGTTAGGGTACATCCTACGTATATTTCCCCAGTTGATTCTGTTTTCCCATTAACCATTTCCACCGTAATGGTTTCATTAAGCTTTTGGGGTTGTTGTTTTAGCAAATGTTTGAATTTATTACTCACAAAACTCCGCTCGGCCCCGGTATCAAACAGGATGCATGCATATGTGTTGTTAAGGAGAAACGTACCAGTGACAACAGTGGGATCCTGAATCGCTTCTCCTTGGACCATGGTCAGCACTCTCCCTGCTCCTCCATTCCCTTGGTTGTTGACATTGGGGCAGTTTCGACAGAAATGTCCAGTCCTTCCACATACATAACAAGTGTGGCTAGCCCCAGCGTTGTTGTCGTTGTTGTTGGTGGTGTTGTTGTGGTTGTTGTTGCGGTTGTTGTTGTTGTTTCCCTGTTGCTGGTTCTGGGGAGGATAGGTCCTACAGTATTTTGCCGTGTGACCCTTTCGTTTGCAACTGGTACAATGCATCTCCCTGCATTCACCATTGTGATGGAGATTGCACTTGTTGCACTTTGGGAGATTTCCGGAATACTGCTTAGGGGCACTTGGGGTGGATGAGGCTGGAGCATGTGGGGTGGAGAGAACTTGGGTGGTTGCAACATGAAATGTCACTGTTTGTTGTTTCTTTGACGACTCGGTGCCTTGTCGTCTCTTCCGCTTGTTATTCTTTCCCTTCTTTTTATCACTCTCCTTCTTGCTTTCAGTTTCCCCTGCTTTCTTGCCCTTCTTGTTGTTGTGGTCGTACAACTTTTTGGCCAACCTCTTGGCACTGTCAAAGGTTTCAAGAATTGCGGCTATCACGTTTCCTTGAATTGGGGAGGTTAATCCCCAGATGAATCGTTCGATTTTCTTCCCTTCCGAAGTAATCATGCCAGGGCACAACAGAGACAGTTCACTAAACCTTGATATGTAAGCATCGACGTCGGAGTTTCGGACGTTGAGATTCCATAACTCTTGCTCCATTTTCTGAACTTCGTCACGTGGGCAGTATTCAGCCATTAGCATTTCCTTCAATTCCGTCCATGGCATGGAATTAGCCACCGGAAGAGTCATAGCCTCCACATGTTCATTCCACCAGGTGAGAGCTTGATCAACAAATGTACATGCTGCAAACTTCACCTTGACTTCTTCAGGGCATCCGCATATCTCGAACACCGATTCCACCTTTTCAATCCATCTCTTCAGGGTTATCACTCCCCCTGTGCCATTAAAGGTTCGTGGTTTGGCGTTGGTGAAATCTTTGTAAGAGCATGTCTTGGTAGGTCCTTGGTTCATCCCGTTGTTTGAACTTTCGGCCCCCTGTCTGTTGCCTCCACCATTGTTCCCATTGTTGATCTGCGCCAGTGCTGCTGTGACTGCAGCAGATACAGCTGCTTGAAATGCAACTGAGTTGATTTCTGGTGGCGTCGGTGGTTGATTGTTTCCACGGTTTGGTCTTTGCGGCATCTTGCTGTTATGGAACAAAAAGATGTTGAGTACGTATTGTATTTAAGTTGGGAATTCCGTGAATCGAATGTGCATCTAAGTGATTTCATATATTTACACCAAACAATAAGAATATAAAACACATAGCAAATAACAATATCACGATAAAACCATAATATTTTCCACTAATAATATCCGTACTTTGATACATGAAAATTTTCCCGAAAGGGCATACATAAGGGTACAAAGTTCGACAGCATAACGACTCTATGAGTAGTGTAATCACTTAAACATGGAGTCGGTAGTACATAACATGGTAAGTATGAGAGAACATAGCACTAGTAGGGGGTCTATTGATTCTAAACACACCAGGAGGTGTCTAACGGTGGTAGGGAAGTCATATCCCAAAATGTTGTGCCAATAACTGATCCATCTCGGTCATTTCCCCGATGACCTCATCCCTTTCCTGCTCAACTTGTACGACTCGTGCCTCCATGGAAAATAGCTGTTGCCGAAGTGTGGCAGCCTCTGCTTCCGGAGAACGATCCTCACCCACGGGATTTCCTTGTGGGGCGGGGTGGTCCTGGTGTGTCTCGTAAGTAGGTGGTTTGACGGGGGCTTCGTCTGTGTCTCTTTCCTCCCCCATGTCGTCATCGGTCCCCTCAAACTCGTAGTCCGTATCTGTGTACTCGTCGGGCCCAATGCCGGGTGCTGCCCCTTGTCCTTCCTCGGGGTCGTCTTCAATCATTCCGTGGGCCACCAGGGCCTAGTGAAACTGAATGCTTTGATGCTCCTCCTCCATGGTGACTGTGATGAGGAACACGTAAGGAGGGTATATAAATAAACTATTATTATTCCTAAGATATTTTAGTTGTTATAAAAATTGGTTTGATGTTCTCCTCTTGGTTAACAAAGGCCCATTGGGTATGTAATTGGGTCACCGGAAGCCCAATAAACATGTGTGAATATATTGGCCCCAATAATCATGATATTGGGCCACAAGGACCCAATAGCACGAACAGAAGATTTTTGAGCCCAATCATTGAATCATTTATAGTTTATCGATTTTAAGTTCGTAGTGTAGGTATTTGTTGTAACTAAATGTTTATTCGAAGTGTTAAAATACTTTGACGTTTGATTTATAACGGAGCTTTGGTTATACACACACACACACACACACACACACATATATATATATATATATATATATATATATATATATATATATATATATATATATATATATATATAAAAATCATGCGTTATAAACTTAATATTTTTAACCCAATAATTTAATATTTGCCTATTCGGCCCAAAAACATTTAGTTTGACCATTTCAGCCCCTTTATCTATAAAAATGGCACTTTTAGTCCCTTTTTATGAAAATTGACATTTTTGGTCCTTAAATCATTTTTCATGACATTTTCGACCCAAACTTTATTTAAATAATAATTTCAGCCCAAAACTTATTGTATTTGCCATTTCCAGCCCTTATTTGTAAAAAGTTTACATTTTTGGCTCAAATTCCGTAAGTTTTACAATTTTGACCCCAAAATCAAAAACTTTGCATTTTTAGTCAAATTTTTGCATCAAAGTCATTTTCAGCCCCTAAAACAGTTTATTCACGTTTTAGACTCATATTTTGATAAGTTTACCACTTCAGCCCCCAAAACTCCCCTTTTTCGCAACTTTGGGCCCAAAAACCCGCGAGGCCCAAAATGTAAGCCCAATAAACTACAATTTACGTTTTTGACCCCTAGAAAAGTGTTATTTTCATAAAAGTCAGATTTTTATGTAAATAATACTATTTTATCCTTGTAAAACCGAAAATATCATATTTTACCCAAATCGTTGTTATTTTTGCAGAAATGACACTTTTAAGGATTTTTGACTTTGTTTTTACTTCTTAAGCCTAAAGACTCTTAGATCTTTGAAGTATGTTGTTTATTATGTTATTTGTTTATGTATCCTTCACACTTTAGCCATAGATTTTAAGATTTAGCAAATAAAATCATATTTTCACAACATAAACTAAAGAAATCACATATGACAAACATACACATATAGATCAACACATAGTACTTGTATTCTCCCCCAAAAACAAGTAAAAACCGAAAACAAGGGGGTATGAACTCACCTTCCTTAGTTGCTCACGGTTTTGAAGAAGAAATGGAAGAAATTGATCAGATTCTCGGCACTAGCAAACTTCTTGATAGGACTTTGGCTTAGATGGATTCTAAGGAGTAGATCACGAATTTTTGTATGAGTTAGGAAGGGATTTTTGATGAATTCAAGAAGCTAATTCATGGATCTAAACAACAACTTACCAAAGATTTATGATATGAGTGAAGAACCTTCTTGGAATGCTTGTAATTCTCGAAATTTTGAGGGATGAATGAAGGTGTTCTTGAGAGAATTTGGAAGTGTTTGAAATGAATTATGTGTGTGGGTGTGTTGATGCTCTCGGCCGAAGACAATAAGAAGAGAGGGAAGAAGAGAGAGGTGTGAGTTGATAGGTGCATGGGGAAGTGTAAGTCTTGCATGGATACATGATGGACAATATGGAGGTGGCACCTCCTAAGTCCACCCTTATCACCATTCCCTTTTTCCTTTTTTTTTATGTTGGGCCGAGTTGGGCCTAATAAAAGAAACATGGATTAATTTGGCCCACCTCTAGCCTTGGTTCGAAATCATGAGGTTCATAGAGGAGATTTTCGGCCTATTGGGCTTCTTTGGATGGTTCACGGCCCATTTAGCATAATAGAATAGGTTTGTGGCCCATTAGGGCTAATTAGATTAGTCATGGCCCAATAAGGCTTATTGCAGTAGTTTATTCCATTTTAGGCCCAATATGGCCTAAAATGTTAAATTTCATGAAGCTGGGTTGAATTAGAGCCCAATTAAGAGTTCTAAGCCCAAAATAGTCAAATTGGAAGCTTATTGGCCCATTAGGCCCAATAAGAAAATCCTAGTCCATATTGGACTTAAATCGGGATTTTTAGGGTTTCCAATCTTTTGTTGACTATTTGAAGTGTTTGTATAGGGTGTTTGATGGAACTTTGGTGTTATTGAATGAACATCATACATGTTTTCAAATTTATGGTTACAAATGTTATCATTGTTATTGTTACAAAAGCATAGAATTCCTAGTTGTGATAGATATATTCGATCATAGTGAGGAGTTACATAAAGGAACTAGATATAATCTAAATATTAACTCAAGTCACAACTCTCAATAAACTATATCTCTCAAGCACACTCTACAAATGATAAGACATTCACTATATATAGAGGTGAAAGTACAAGTCTCTTTCTTACTCAAGTCATAAGGCATAAAACCTACATGTTTAAATGGTCTTCCAAGTCTTTTCTTTGTCATCCTCTATGAAGAACTTTGCATCCAACATTCTTCCCTTAATGTTTGGAATGGATAACGAGATTCTAAATCTTGAAAAGCAACTAGCGAATAAGAAGTCCATTTGTGACATCATAATAAGAAGCAATCATGGAGAAATCCAAAAACACCAATCTTCCACGGTCGTTAAGCAACGATGGGCTCTAGGATATGTAACAATATAGAAAAATCTCCAAAAGAAATAATCAACCCGAGCTATCGAAAGTAATCCTAAAAATATGCCTTTGTAGTGAAAACCCTCAAAAATACCCACTTCGGATCAAGCATTTTGAATCACTCCTATGCTCCTCTAATAATTTTAAGAACTCCCCCTCAACATCACATCAGTCCTCAAAATAATCATGAAGAACATTCGTTAAAGGCATGAACATCTAAAAACGCCATGTAACAAATCAAGATCTAAATTTTCAATAAAACTTGATCAAGAAGAACCAAAATCGAATTAATAATGTGTGTAGTCAATCGCAAAAAATAAACTCCAATATGCTCATGGAGAAACCAAAAACACCCGACTTCAGTAATTATTTTTCAAGCTTCACTAAAAATCACCATGTTGAAAAGTTACAATCTTTTTTCGAATGTCCATAACAATTTCTCTCTCTCCTTTTACAATGAAAATATTATTGGATTAGGTGTCTAAGACCATAACTATATTTGGTATGTACTTGACCCGATTGTAGCATGGTCCTTTTGGGTTGCCTTCACCAAAGCAACTTGACTGGATGAATAATGGAGAAAGAGGTTTTTATGGTTTATTAATATATTATATGAATAATATATTAAAAGAGAGATCATATTGATTAATTAATATTGGTCAAGAATTAATTTAGAATTAATTTTATGGTCAAAAGAGATTAATTAAATCAAGGGGACTGATACTGTAATTATAAGATAGTTACAAAGTTGGTCTTAGGATCCATAAGGAAGCAATGGGCGAATTCTATATGGGTGTACACATAGAAATCGTCCAAGGGGCCTTCTGGAAGGATCCTTTGGGCTGCTTAAGGATTAAGCAACTAGATTAGGATTTTGAATGAAACCATAACTGCTCAACTATATAAAGGACCCCTTGGCACCACAATTTCGGCTACCACAACCCTAGAAGGATTCCTAGAGTCGAAAATAGCCTCTCCTTTCTCTCTCTATTATTCTCCAATTGTTTTGGTGTTTGTGATCTATTAGAGGCATCGCACTTGAGGTGTTAGGTTCTCAAAAGCGCAAGGTTATCAAGCTACAATCAAAGGTAACATTCTAACTTGTTTATTAGATATGTTTATCGATTTTTTGTATGCTAGGGTTAGGTTTTACAAGCTTTGGATGATTATTGCATGTACAAATAGAAAAACTAGATCCAAAGCTTTAGGGTTTGCATATGCACCATAGGATTGTTGTTTTGCTCATAACCCAACAGTGGTATCAAAGCCTAGGTTGTTTTTCTATTGTATTTGATGCATTGCTAATTTGTTCAAAGCTGAAAAGTTGAAAATTTGTGCCTCTGCATGATGAACTCGTCGAGTCACCTGATGAACTGGATGAGTCAGTGCTACTCAACGAGTCGAGTCAGTGACTCGGCAAGTCGGGTCGTCAGTTGGCAGATTTTTCGGGATTTTGACCAAAACTGAATTGGGATAATTACCAAAAACCTTTTTGAGTGATAAAATTCGATTGTTTCAATATGGTAGTGATTATCCTAATTCAATTGAAAGATAATTGTCAATAAATAAGATAATTACTTGTTTATAAGATAAAATTAATTATTTGTATTTTTGATTTGAATTATCTTGCCTTGATATAGATTAGGTCAAATTATGTGATAAAGATTAATAATATGATTATTTAATTAATTTTGAAATTTGATCTAAAAGATGTTTTGAAAAGTTTCAAAACTTTCCCTCCAGTTTTGGGATTTAAATTTTTAATTAAAAGGTTTAATTTGAAACATTTAAATTCTAAACCCTAGAATTTTACAACTTTAAAATTCAACCCTTATATTATTATAATATTATAAGAATAATTATATATATATATATATATATATATATATATTAATGTATAAGATGAGCTAGTCTTACCGTTAGCAGGCCTCATTCACGAAACCGATCTATAAGGGGGTATAAGGTTACTGCCTATAAAATGGTGGTTTAATGGGTGTCCACTCTCACCCACCGCTTCCTTGATTGGTGGAGGGTCGTTAGCCGAACAGGTAGGATAGGGCAACTAATTCCTCATTAATAAATATAATGATTTTAATAAAGTAACTAAATGTTTTTACAAATTCCCAATCTTAGTTACTTTAGGTAAAATGTGAAATGATGTTATTCCATGAAATTACACTTTGCACCTTGCCAAGTCGTTAGTAGAGCGTGTGTGGTTAACCGACACACTAATTTGGGACTAGCAAAGGTGGAAAAGGGTAGCTAGATGTTTATCATAGATCAATGGAGCGTGTGTGGCTAACCGACACATTGATTAGGTGGTAAATGACATCGATAGTACCAAGTACATTTGCATGGTTATTCACACATTGTTTATGATCCTTGGTATCCCAGTCACAAACTTGAAGGGCATATCGAGATTTAAATATGCCATTGAAAAGTTCAATGAATCTCAAAAGAAACTACGAATTTCAATTCATTTAAAACTTAATTTTCTTTTTCGTTTTTCATGGTGGACTTTGGTAAATCGTCATTTACCTACCTTAAAATTATTTGCAATTAGATTACGACATCCCTCTTCTGAATTGTAAATAATTGTGTTGGGTCCTAGCCCTAATTTCTCATTTGGGTGTTTAATTGGGGATTCTTATCTAATCAAAACTTTGTCTCTTTTCTATTCATATGTCTACTCTAAACAACAACGCTTCTGGCTCAACCCCTTCCGGCTCATTCTCACTCATGAACTTGTGTGGGAGGGTGATATTTGATGGGTCCAACTTTAATGATTGGATCCGCAACATCCGCATGGTCACCCGCTACGAGGACAAAGAGTATGTTCTCGACAGGGAGCTGAAGGAGATTGACACCAACACTGCTTACGAGACTCATGAGCGAGATGCTATGAAAGTTCATTGCATCATGCTCACAACAATGACTGCTGAACTCCAAAAGTCCTACGACGACTACTACCCATTCGAGATGCACCAAGATTTGATGGAAATGTACCATCAAAGTGCTAGGCAGGAGAGGTACGAGATCATTGCTGTGAGTTCTTCGTTATCGGGCAGTCCCTCTTGTAGTGCCCAGTCTCACCACAGCCATAGCATGCCTGTTTTATTTCTACTCCGGGGACTTGGGAGATCGGTTGTGCCAGGGCCCTGTAGAAATGGGCAGTGTGCCCCTTCCTGCGGCAATTCATGCATTGCATTTCTCGACATGCTCCAGTGTGGTGATAGTTATACTTTCCACACTTCGGGAGGGTTCCAGCATATCGACTGACAGGTGGTGGAGTGGCAGGTGTTGTGGCGGCGTGTACGATAACCACGTGTTGTTCCTGCGGGGGTTCCTGTTGTTATTCGCTCCTTCCTCTTTTCCCTGACTTTCGTTTATAGTCCCCTCCCTGTGATGGCTCGGGTACGGGGACCACCATGCCATGGCGGACTCCATGGTCAATGACTCTCTGGTCCAAGCATTTGGCGCTATCGAAGGTAGTTGGGTTAGAAGACAGTACATCCCCCTGAGTCGGGGTAGATAAACCCCAGATGTACTTTTCTATCTTCTTACTCTCCGGGGTAATCATCCCGGGGCATAATGCTTCCAGGTCGCTAAACCTGTCAGTGTAGGTCACTATGTCTAAGCCGACCATGGTATGTTCCCATAGCTCTTGCTACAGTTTTTGAACTTCGCCCCTAGGGCAGTATTCTTCCAACATCATCTCTTTCAGGTTCTCCCAACCCATCGAGTTAGCCACTGATAGGGTCAGTGACTTAACATGGCTATTCCACCATGTTAGGGCTCTGTCGGAGAAGGTGCAGGCAACAAACTTCACTTTGCTCCCTTCTTGGCACATACAGATTTTGAAAACTGAATCTGTTTTCTCGAACCATCACATTAGAGAAATGACTCCCCCATTTCCATTAAAGGATTTGGGTTTGCAGTTCATGAAGTCCTTGTACGAACACTCCTGTGGGTGTCCGTGAGTAACTCCGGGGTTAGTTAGGTGGGTACCGCTACCAGATCCACTGGTACCACTTGCGTGGATTTGATTCATAGCAGCTGATAATGTGGCTGTTATCGCTGCTTGGAGAGCAGCAGTGTCATATTGTGGTGGTGGATTCTCTGTGGTGCTATTGACTACGCGCCTGATAGGTCTACCGCGAGGCATCTTTTGCTATAATGAGTACAAGATGAAACTGTGATAAGTCTATAGCAGTGGTTTATAAGCCGAACGTTGAATGACTAAGTTATCCTTGTTCTGAGTGTATTTGGTTCTGACTTTCATAGGGTTCTGGAAAAGAATTCATAATGGGAGTTTGTATAAAATAAACTTTATGAATCAGAAGTGGCTATCCTCGAATGAATTTTTGTGATTTGAATGACTGTTACTGGCTGCATGAAAAGAAATAATCCTAACACATAACGTGAGTAGTGTATTCACTAGCTCACTAAGTCATTTAAGGTTATTATTTATTAGTGTGATGCATAAGACATTTTGGTTTCTTCGGTTGATTCCTCCTTTAAAAACTCCTCTTGAATCTCTTTTTGTTCCTCCTTGACTCCTCTGCTGACTGATGTGGTGGAGTGGTTACACTTATCTGGGTTTGTAATGCGAGAATGGAAGTGTCTAAGGAATCTATGAGATTTATTGAAACATTATGGGGTGATCCTTACCGCGTCCTCCTTTAATTGTGCAATAGATACAAGTTGTATATAATTTAAGATTAAATTGACCTTCAAATAAGTGATCCTACTCTAAAACCACAACCAAACAAGGAACAGGAAGTAGAGCATAGATCACAAATTCTAAGTCTATAAAATCTCAATTATATAAAACCTTGGAAGTATATGCTCCGGAATTATAGACCTACCAGAAGGGTCTTTTAAATTATCACATAAGTTATTTATATTGCCTAAAATACTCCTATAGTATTTTAATGTAATGAACTTGGTAAGTTTTAAGCGTGTTGTTATCTTATAGTATCATTAAATACTCCTATAGTATTTTAACTTTATGTTCTGATCTGGAAATCCCTTGTGTAAAGAGTTATGTAAGTTTTAAGACTGTTGCAACACCACATCACTCCCAAACACATGTCGGTCATATCTCAAATGAATATAGTTGATCAGGCTATATTGATCCCATATATGATTACATAACTGTCCAGGTTTGACGGCAGTGTCCAACCTTTAAATACTTCTGTTTTGTTCTTATTGTGATACTTGTTCTAGTAGGTATATATGTATAAGCAGGTATGTATATATTTTTACTAAATATTGTTATATTTTAAAAATATACTTTTAGTCAGAGCACTTCGGCCCCATTGTATTTATAGTTGTATATCTTTTATAGGTTGATATACTTAGTTCACTATAAACAATGCTCTGATACCAATCTCTCACACCCCCCAAACCGGAACGGCGGAAACGTTCGGGGTCGGAGGACGTCATGTTTAGTATCACAACACATGCATCATAGTAATCAAACTAACAAACAACCATTGCATTAATATTAAAGTGTTTACAAAGTATTTGATTCACAAAAGATTGACTCCAAAAGTAAATAACAAAACAAGACATGAAGCTACTATGCTCCATCTTCTGAATCCCTGGGCGCGTACCTGTCTACTAGTTTCCTGAGAATACAAGTTATTTTGAAAGAGTAGATCAGCATTTAAGCTGGTGAGTTCATAAGTATTTTAGTTATGAAAAGTATATTATAAGTTCTTTTAGAAAAGTTCGCCTGTTCCTCCAGAAAATCCTATATTTTCTGATGTGGTGAATGGTAAGTAAAAACGACTCTACAATTCCTTCTATGAGTACTAAATGGATACAAGTTATATACAGTTTAGAGTAAACAGACAATCGATTGTGTGAATCAGCCCTAAGCCCACAACCAAACAAGGAACAAGAAATGAGGCGGAAAGCACACATTCCATTGTTTGTTAGATCTTCATTGTATATAACCCTGGTGTAATCATTTGGTACTTACGGAAATAACTGTAATAGATCTTTTATATTTGAAGAAAACATTCTTTAAGAAAATCATATTTTTCCTTTAGTAAAACGGTAACCACAATAGTTCCTTCTATAATCACTTAGTTTATACAAGTTATATATAATTTAATATCAAACGGACAGTTAAATGTGTGAATCTGCCCTAAGCCCACAACCAAACAAGGAACATGAAGGAAGGCGGAAAACACACATCCAACTGTCTGTCGGATATTAATTATATATAACCCTCATGTATAAACTAAGGTATTATAGAATTAACCACTAAAGGTTCTTTAAGTTATACTGGTTTAATGAGAAGTATTAAACCCTTTTATAAGTAAGTTTCTAGTTTCACTAACTCAATTGTGAAACGTTGTTTTTGTTACAACGCTATTGTTCTCAGAAAGTATAATCAAAACTATTTACCTTTAAAAGAATGACGTTTACCATAGAAAATCCTATATTTTCTATAAAAAACGACTGGATGACCATGATGTTCTAAGTTTGAAAAGCACAAGTATACTCCCTATACTTACTACAATGATGTATGGTTTTGTTGATATGTTAAACTGAATAAAGACTTGGTTGTTCTGGATACCTGAAACGACGATACTACCCTCCTGTTATTACCTAATACATACGAGTTGCATATAACCGAGATCGAATAGACAGTTGAATGGGTGAATCTTCCTTAAGCCCACAACCAAACAAGGAACAGGAAATAAGGCGGAAAGCACACATTCCACTGTCTATCGGACTTCAGCTTTATGTAACCCTAAAGTACACATTGGGTAATCACATAGTTAGTATCCCTCGAGATTTGTTCATGAGAAGTGTATTACTACGTAAATATATCGGTGTTATCTATTTGTGAGTTTTACGACCATACTAATTGGACCGGTTAACCACGACGTATTGTAGACGTCGAAAAGAATATGACATTTGTCACCTGCAGACCTGCCGGCCCGGCTGTAGCTAACAGCGAGGTGCGGGATTGTCAATCTCGTATAGATCTATACACAAATTCACGCTCTCCCTCCAGGAGACTCTGGTCGCAAGGGTAGACTTTCGCTGGTACTTATATGAGTACTAGAAGACGTCTCTCACAAGATAGATTAACGACTTTACAAGTAATAATGTGGAAAACCCCTTTTTATAATTAACAGATAAGTTCATAAAAAGATCCTTTTGTTCCTTAAGTTAGGCTTATAAAAGTTTATAAGCTTGTTTCCATGTTCTATTCAAAGTTTCATGTTCTAATTACAGTTCATTGGTTCAAAGACTTAATAAGCTATAGTGACATTACCATATATATATATATATATATATATATATATATATATATATATATATATATATATATATATATATATATATATATATATGCTTAGGTTATTCTATTCAAACTAATTATTGTACATCTATCGTATGCTATGATAATTATTAAGAGAATAAGTTGTTTAGCAATGCGAATACGTTCAACCTTACAAGAATATCGTCATTTTCATGCATTCTCGTTAATTATTATTTTATTTTGTTCTCACACATCGTTTTTCACTCATTTTCATTATGACAGAATACGACACAATAAAACATTCTGACAACATTCTGACAGAAATGAGAATAATAATAATAAGTGTATAATAACCTTATAGACGATTTAATTAGTGAGAATGTGTGTTAATGACAATAGTTATGTAAGATTGAACGTATTTATATTATCAAACAACATATTTTCTTTATCATTCTCATAGCATACGATAGATGTACAATAATTAGTTAAAATACTTGAACCTAACTCTCTCTCTCTCTCTCTCTCTCTATATATATATATATATATATATATATATATATATATATATATATATATATATATATATATATAGAGAGAGAGAGAGAGACGGTTCACTTCACATTAAAAAAAAATAGAGATCTTGAGATTCAACCTCAGCCACAGATAATTATATGAAAGAAATATATATATATATATATATATATATATATATATATATATATATATATATATATATATATATAGGGTGAGGTTCAATAGCGAACCATAATTAACCAAGGAACCAATCTTTTTTTAAACTTTTACAACTTATTTTTTATCAAAAAAAAAAACTAAAAATACAGAAATTCATAACTTTTTATCCTTTTTCCAATGATATTAAATTCAAATTTTTTTTACGTCAAATTCACAATGTGAATCTTTGAAAATTCACAACGTGAATCCGGATTCACACGGTGAATCCGAAAAATACTTTTCACATTCACAATGTTAATATATGAATTTAGATATTTTTAGAATTTTTTTTCGATAAAGAATAAGCTCTAGAAATTGAAAAAAAGATTTGGTTCCTTGAAGAACCAAAAATTATGGTTCTCTATTGAACTTTTCCATATATATATATATATATATATTATATATATATATATATATATATATATATATATATAGGTAAGTTCAATTGAGAAAATAAAAAAGGTTGAGAATGGGGGAATCGTTCTCAGTCACTCATTTATTTTTGTCGCAAAAGCTTTTGTTGTACCAGCGGAAATGGATAAGGAATACACATGTGTTTCCAACTCCTTAAACTATGTTAATCATTACCTTAATATATACAAAAACATAGTTTTTTTTTTGTTTTTTAAATTTTTAAGAAGCTATTTATATCGAAAAATGATTTTAAATATACCAAAGTTTATGATTTTTTATTCTCTACAAATAGACATCCATATTGATATACTTTTAAGATAAAATAAAAAATTTATTTTTTTTATATTTTCAGCTATCGTTATTAATAAGTGAATAAAAATGCATCAGATTTTTGCTACAGTACATTCGTTATTCACTTATGAATAAAAATATATAATTAATTTTTTTTACAGTTTAAGTATCATTTATACTACTTATTCATATATGAATAACAAATTAATTGTAACAAAAATTTGATAAATGTTTTATTCATATATGAATATAAAATATGACGACAACTAATACACGTTTTATTCATATATAAATATAATATATGATGAAAGATGATGTAAAAAATATATTTTAAGTAAGAAAACTTTATTGTGTGTCATATTCATATATGAACGGTACTTAAACTATAAAAAAAGTTACGCATACGTTTTATTCATAAGTGAATAACGAATATACTGTAATAAAAATCTGATAGATTTTTTTATTCACTTATGAATAACGAGAGCTGAAACTCTAAAAAAAATAAATTTTTTATTTTATCTTAAAACTATATCAATATGGGTGTCTATTTATAGAGAATAAAAAATTATGAATTTTGATATATTTAAAATAATTTTTCGATAATAATGGCTTTCAAAAAATTAAAAAAAGCGAAAAAAAATATGTTTTTGTGTATATTAAGGTAATGATTAGCATAGTTTAAGGAAACATGTTTGATTAGAAAACACATGTTTATCCGTTATCAATTTCCGACGGTACGCCTAAGTGTTTTGCGGCAAAATAAATGTGTGGCTGAGAATGATTCCCCTATTCTCAACCTTTTTTTTCTCAATTGAACCCTCCTCTCTCTCTCTCTCTCTCTCTCTCTATATATATATATATATATATATATATATATATATATATATATATATATATATATATATATATATATATATATAGAGAGAGAGAGAGCTAGGTTCAAATGTTTTTAGCAACTATTGTGTGCATGAATGCACCAATAGGAATTTAGGAAATAATAAATCATTAAATAAATTTAAAAAGGGTATAATGGTAATTAGTATATATAATTATGGTAAAAAATATTTCATTTAATCTCTCCTTAATTAGTTAAACCCTACAAAACCAACATCACTAACCCTAAACCCCCCATTCCGAACTACCCATAAAATCTACCCACGACCAATTCATGAACCCTACAATTTGTTAACCCACCAAAGAGGACATAAAATCCTAATGAAGACCTCATGCTTCTTTCACCGTCGATTGTGCCTCCAACAGTGCACGACTGCTGCTTCTACGACTTCCTTCCCCAACTACGGTGCCCTGATATCCCTTGTTTCGACTGCTGCAATCCATTCCCTAAACTTATTGTTTTGACTGCTGTTCGTGCGTTTTTGAACCAACAAAGATCAATTTATGTTCATTGATCTATCATTCCATGAAATCGTTTATCGCTAATCGAGTCATCTGTCATCAAAATTGATTCTAATCTTATTAATTGATTTTTTGTTTGAACTAAATCAATCTGTTGAACAGAAATCGGGGTCAATTTCGGATCTTGAATCGTGTTTGGTATTGATTGAAATAGAAGGAATTAGTCGGATGTGGTTGTCTTGATTCGCATCGGGTGTGTGATTGCGAAAGGTCAAGGAATCGGGTTCGCACTCATGATCTATTGACTAGTTGTGAATCACTCACAATTGCTTTGAAGAACGACTCGGATTTGGAACTCAATCGGGATGATTTGAGCAGATATTCCTGCAAGTCAACCATAAAAGTCAAAATTGGTTTAAAAGTCAAACCTACGAACGTTCATTTACTTTGAAGGTGGGTAAAGTATTCACTGGATTTGGCAGGCTATAAATCTAGGTAATTGCTCTTCATCTATGTTTTTCAATAACACCATGAAATTTGGGGGAATTTTTAAACCTAAAGATGGGGAAAAACATGATACTAGTATGCTGTTTTTTTCAACTATACTGCATGTTTTGCCATTTTGAAATGTGGGATTGTTTTGTTATTGGATTTTGATTGCATTATATGTCCCTTAAAGATGTATTTATGTTCATTTGCTTACTCTATTCTTACTCATTCTATTACAATTTTGGATGCATTACTGGTTATGTTTGAATTTAACAGGTGCAATACCAGTATCAAATGAAGTAATGGGTGTTGCTAGAGGAGCAACAGTAATATAACTTGTTTGTTTTACCAAATGAATGTTACCCTGAAAATTCTTTCAGAATAAGGGCAATATTCTTTCAGAATAAGGGCAATATTCTTTTAGAATAAAGAGGGCTTTAGTTTGAAGAAGGCTACTATTCTTTTAGAATGAAGAAGAGAAATATTCTTCACTTGTAATATAGCAAATTGATCAGACCTAAACAACCAAAAAAGGCAGGGAAGCTTTAATTTTATTCTTTTACAATGATTGTTTTCTAAGAATGAACTCGAATTTTATTCTTTATTTTTTTTCATATCAGAATGCAACACACAAGTGTATCACTACAAATTACTTGGCAATGAATTTCTGATAGAAATGGCTTGAAGACCTGATGGGAAAGGCTTGAAGAATGAATTAAAGAATGATCACACTCATTGTTTAAGAATGTTGTTATTTTTTAAAAATTATACTTGTTATTCTTTCAGAATGTTTGTTATTATTCAATGAATCACAATCATACAATGTAATTATTTGGTATATTATTAGTTCAAGAATCGATTTTGTGTATTCTTTCAGAATGTATTAACTAGTTTATAGTTGACATTATGTCATTCTGACAGAATAAAATCGAAAAATATATTTACTAGTTTATGGTTAACATTCTATCATTCTGACAGAAAAAAATCAGATTTTTAATTTTAAATTAATGTAAAATATTCAGATTTTTAAAAATAAAGGAATTAATTATCCTTAAAAATTCAAAAATTTCCTTTTTTAATATAGTTTAATTGACTAAAATGCCCTTATGCTCAAATTTGTGTGATTATATAGTACATGTTATCCTATTCTACTATCATAGACCCTCAGATCATGACCTTTGATTATATTTCATCCAATGGTCAAGATCTGTGCATTCTGGCACACAATACTTACTAGAAACAAAATAACCTAACTATATATATATATATATATATATATATATATATATATATATATATATATATATATATATATATATATATATATATATATATATATATATGAGTACGAAACATTATTCACCATATCATATATTTTATATTCGTCCGTTCATCAATAAATGATTTTAATTACATAACCGTCTTTACATGGTATATATTACATTTTTGTTCACTAGCCTATTTCATCCCGATAGTCATTTTTATAATATAAAGTTTATTCGAATCATGAAGAACCTCTCCATCATAGTCCTCTTTCTTCTTGCTAATATATTGGCTTCTTCTTATGGTAAAATTTTATTTCGATTGATTAATTAAGAAAAGTCTATTTGTATTATTTATCTATTATACTTTAAAAATTAAAGCACTTTGTTTTCTAATTATAGGGAATGAGATGCCGAGTGAAGTAAATGAAATTTGTAAGAAAAGATTTGAAATGTTTTGCTTCCGTCGAGACTGTGTTGCTAAGTGTAAATATGATTGGGATAAGAATTCTACTGGAAGGTGCAAAAATCAATATGTTTGCGTCTGTACTAAACCATGTTAGCATTTTAGGGTTACTGTTGCAAATATAATGACAATATAAATCTCTTCTGAGTAAAATCAGTTATATAGTTATGGTTTAAAACCTACAGTTAGATTCCTTTGGGTCAATTTTGTTTTTCAATATAATTGGCTGTTGTAGTATAAATATGAAGTTTTGAAATTTTAAATTTCCTAAATAATTTTACATATTACACTTTTTTCTAACAAAAAACCTCTCGGCATATTTAATGGGTCTATCAGCAACCATTATAACTAAAGATGAGTGCCAATGTTGTTTTGGAAAAAACAAATTTATTAACATATGGTAAAAATATGAAGATACAAAAATTTAAATTACCAAGATAATTCTTTATTGTGGAAATATAGTAACGATTCGTTTATTTCAAGAGGTTCCAAGTAGTTGTTGAAAATTTGAAAGCAATGATGTTTATATGGTTTAAATGCACATGCAAGAGAAACATTTGTAGTTTGGTTGAATAGAATCATTTTTTTTTCTTTTTTGTAATTGACTATTTTATTTTGTTTTCTTTTCCGTTCTTAGTTTCTTGCTATGCGGGTTATTTTAATATATTGGTTGTTTCCAAAAAAAAAAAAATTAACTTGTTGTATGTCAAAGGCCTTGGCTTAATTGATGTGTCTACCAAGTACCAACAATCATAAAGTAGATATGAGTGTGTATGTAGTTTTGGAAAAACAAATTTATTAAGTTATGTCTAACAAATTTTTCTTTTTTAAACAAGTCAACATTTAATCAATGGACAAATAAATACATGATATAACATCGTATTTTTTATAATCGTTTTCTTCAAATTTATTTGAATAATAACAATTTGTGTAATAATCCTGAATGATGATATACGTTTTAGAATGATCATAAAACAATAATGTAATTTTAATTTGACCCAACATAAACTTGCTTTTATATTTAATCCAAAACAACAAATAGTTAATTAATTATATTTACATCACCAAAAAATAACAAAGATTTTTTTTAATCCAAAATAATCTATTGAAAAAATCTAATCGGGAAAAAGAGACTATTCCACACCGTGTATTGTGCATGTACCCCACTCGTATGTTATAAGTCACTTATTTTTTTTCCTTTTTTTCAAAACTTTGATCGTATTTTTTATTGAAAATTTTTTTAAAAAAAAAATTAAAGTTTGTTTTTGTATAAATAGAAATCCAAATTGATATATACTTTTTTTTAATGTTTTTTAACATGTATATTGGTGATATGCATATATGCACATTTATGTTGGTACACACATGTATGTATTTCGACATAAAATATGCACATTTGAGATTCATTTGAAAAAAAAATATTTTAAAATCCATTAGTCACCTTCTATACCAATGTCTTATCATTTTAATTTGTTTTTTCAAATATAGAAAACAACAAATAAGTCTTAGAATGATCAAAAACAGTAATTTTATTTTAATTTTAACCAACATAAGCATATATTTATTTTTAATCTAATACAACAAATTCTTAATTATTTATATTTAACCAAAAACAATAATTTATTATTCTTCTTAACAGAAAACTACTATATATAATTGTTTTTAACCCAAAAAAAAAATTAACTAAAAACTGCAACATATGCTTTTTTACCCATAAATAACATAGAATAATTTATACTTAAAATAACATATTAAAAAAATCAAATCGTTGTCAAAACTATTCAGTGATAAATATTATTACACACCGTACTACTCAGATACCTCACTTGTGTGTGTACATACACACACACACATATATATATATATATATATATATATATATATATATATATATATATATATATTCAAATGATTAAGATAATTATTGTGTAAATGTGAATGAATATGGATCAATCATTTTTATTTTTCAGAATTAATTCAATAATTAAAGTTATTACCTTGGAAAGACACATTTATCCCTATGGTTTTTTCCCTCTAACGTGCCCCACTAACGACTATTAGTTAGATGGACCAAAAACAATAATACAATCCAATTTTGGATCATTTATGAACCACGGAATTGTTTTGGACAAAAACACATAATTTTGGCAAACACATAAACTATTTTTATAATTTTGTCTAATCATTACTCCTTTTCTTTGTTTACTTTGATCTTTTTCCATTTTACAATATTGATGTCATATATGTATTTGATGCATATTTGTGGAAGTTTGTTTATTAAAACATAGATAATAATAACAAAGAATTGTTATGCTACTGTACTTGAGAATTAGACTATAAACTTCAATTGAATTACCAAAGGGATGGATGTTAAACCCATTACTTTGTTTTTTGAACAACAATATGATTTTTATGATTTTCCTAATATTCCTAATAATATGTATCATCTAAATTTTGATTATTATATTTTTGGACTTTGTTTTTTGGATAGTTAATAATGGTTAGCTTGGTCCATTAAGTACAGATTCACCAAGAATAATAACAAAATAACAAGAATATATGAACTATTTTGGAACTAATCTTTATTAAATAAGACTAGTTTCATAAAACTAAGAGGTAATCAGAGAAGAGACTTTGATTACTTACATACTCTTGATCGATGCCCATTTACACAAGAGGATATTGATATATCTAATAAAAGGCTAAACAGCATATCATAACATACAAGATAGGTACAAAAGGAAATATAATCGCACATAAAGTGAGAGTCTTCTGTTATATGGAAACCTATTCTTCATTATGATTCTTATTTGAATAAGTAAAGTATATCTTCAGTTGTAGAGCTCCATCCAATGTCAGATCTTCATTAAGGTTCCTGATGACATATAACACCCCCTTTTCACATTCCGATAAAATTCGCATTAGATATATATTAATTTTTAGCCAAAGTAATCATTATAAATACGTAGAAAACATATATACGATTTCCGTAGATATATAAAACGCTTGAATCTGACTTCGTATGAAAAGTTATGATTCTTCAACGTTTTGCATTTAACCCTATAAGACAAAACATGTCGTAAAATATGAATCGGAAATAATTGCTTATTAGACAAAGTAATCTAGACAAAATTCATAGTTTTCTTAAAAGCGAGAGAGTGCGTATAGAGAATGTTCAAATTTGACTTTGTATGAAAAAATTATGATTTATATACGGACTTTAACATTCTAATTCTGTTAAAAAATATAACTTTAAAATTAAAGTGAAAATTAGTCGACGGAGTCTAAATGAAAGTTTAATATTATGTCCATAACTAACTATTGATCAACTATCAATAAATTGTCAAACAACCCCTGCACTTTTAATTAAATCCTTTAATCCCAAAATTAATTCCAAATTAATTTATGATTAAAGATTAATTAAATAATATGATTTCTAATTATTATATTATTTTCATAATACATTAATAAATTATTTATTTCAATTTATTAATCAAATAATAAATTCAACCTCTCTCCAAAAGTCATCCTATCCAGTTGCTAGTTTTGAGGGCAACCCAAAAGGATTGTGCTACTATTAATTTAAGTATATACCAATTATAATTATGTGCTTATACACCTAATCCAACAGTCTCCCACTTGGATAACTCTAATAACTATAGTTGCCAATATAACTTCAAAAATTGACTAGCAAATTGTAGCTCTCAAAGCCGTTGTCGAACTCTAACCCAATCAGTTACGTGTCCTTAGATTAGTGATCAAATATTCCTCTATTCTACAAGATATCGTATAGACATGAGACATGGATTATAATCAATCTAATTGTCGAAGTTTTGTTTCCCAGTTTCTGATTTACGACGTCTGAAATCAGACTACCAATTGAACACATCAATTTAGTCATGGCTTGACCAAGCGCATAAGATGTCATCATCAAATCATCGAGGGGCCCACAAATATCGCTTTTCCCGTTAAGGAAAAAGGAATAGATAAACTTCGACTTATATGCTTTCACTATTCGCTTATCAAATCACGCACAATAATACATTTTATAACATCAAGTTACCAATGTGTTTACGTATTATCAATGAAAAAGTGACTTGTAAAGAACAACTCATATATCTCCATTTCAATAATATAAATATTATCATCTTAAAATTACTCGTGATATAATCCATGAATTAATTCTCTGAGCGTGGGTTTATCCAATACTCAAAATCCTCATTTCCAAGTACTCATGAACATTGCAACAAAACTATTGCTATGTTTAAATCCCTAGACAATCTACAATTCAATTCATGACAGTCTTAATTCGCTACTTACTTCCAAAAGTCGATCGACTGTGGACGTTTGAATAATCCAATTATTCGGGAAGTAAAACATGAGAAGTGAAACACAATGATAACCTAATTAACTATGGTCTTAAAACTATTGAATATAAATAAAACTCTTATTATTTAATCACCATATTAATTTGATTTTATTCATTGTATAATGTTTCGAGTAATCAACTAAACAGTTGAATTAAAACATCAATCATGTTATGTTATAAACATGCACACTATGTCTCTCTATGGTCCTTCCTTTGTGAACAGATCTATTCAACATTATTCCAATGATGTTCATTTCACAATTTGTTACTACTAAATGTGATAAAGTTCAACCTTACATGCAATGATCTTTTGTAATATCGAGGCTTCAAAGTCACTAAGACATAGCCAACAATATCACAAAATGTTCCATTGGAACTTTGTTACTTAAAACAATTCCATGGTAACGAAGTTTCAAATTCAAGGCACACTCCTTGAACACCTTCCTTGCATCAAAGTTCATAACTCACATGTAGATCAACTCCTATTATGGAACCCTTTCCATATTCCCATATGACCATCAATTTTGATCAAGAATCATCCTAATCTAAAACATGTCAATATGGTTATTCCAAACCAAATCATACTTCCAACTGTCCACAAGAAACCGATCCTTTGGTAAAACCTCAAAATGTTCTTGACAGTTGTTTCAACAACTTTAGTCACATCCTGTTTTAGTCATTTTCCCTCTCAATGCCCTAGGAATTTGGAAAAATGAGAACAAGTGAATATTATAGCATATGAGATCGATCCTATATCCAAAGCATATGGGCCTCAATTCATAATGCCTTACATAAAGACTTGATATCTGATCAGTCTCCTGCTATAATATTTCCATATATTGAATTTCCTATGTTGAATCATTTCAACATGATATTCATATATGTACAAGACTAAGTTTTTATTAAAGCTTCAATCTAAACATTTAGATTTGAAATGAAGTATGAGTGCCCTCTCCCCTAATTTTTTTTGTAGCGAAACAATTCCAAAACTTTGCAATTTGCAAATTTGAAATCTTTGTTTCCTATAATTAGTATTGCCAACTTGCAACATTTAGCATAACAACTACGCTCCCAATAACACAACAATAATGCTCCCACTAGCTTTTACATGTATCCAGGAATCAACTGAACTTCTTGAAATCAATACTCTTTGACTTTCTTACTAAAGTATAGATTTCTGGTATGTGATGCTTCGATAAGTCTTCATCTAGACTTCTCAAGCTTATACACCTTCATTAGATAGCATATGTGTGTTTATACCCTTTCAGAACTTATAGCTATAAGTCCTGAACATTCAAACAGTTCCTTGCCATTTCTCATAATTCGAACTATGAAAAGGAATGTTGTAATCATATTGTGAATTTGAGAATGCAATCATCACAATCACTAATCATGATGATAGTTATCAGATCTTTAAAATCTATTAGCGAAAGTGTCTCCTTATAATCATTTTCATGAATTAGAGCGAAACCTTTTGCCACCTTGATTTTATGGTGTATGTGTTTCTATCCATGTGAATCTATCACTTTCCACCTACAATCATAAGATAAGGTTTATGAAAAATTCAAATTTAACTTTCATGGATTGAACTTTACTTATTCATATTTTTCCTGCCATCTCGCAGCACAAGGGCCTACCCGTGCTTCCATGTTGTTTAAGTAGTTCACCCATATTGATCAATGTACATTCATTGACCAACGTGCTTTGCCTTTTGCAGTCAAATGAGAACCATAGACCTCATAAGCATTGCCAAATCAACTGGAAGATTCACAAAAACAAGAATGCGTCAACTTAACACGATAGGTTATCAACCTCAAGTCGTGTGCTAGTGATTACTAAAAGGTTTATTCTTGACTGGCTCTTGAAACTCTTCAAGCTCATTAAATCTCCCACTGACTTCTTGACATATAAAAATTTTCTTTTAAGGACCATTCCTCTACAAGAAAAACCAAATATTCAAAAGTTAGCGTGGATTCTCAACAAGACAAACACTTCACAAAATTGGTCTTAGTTTATCCTTTGTTTTAACCAAAACATCACAACTACCAATTCCAAATGTGCTAGAGTAAGAAAACATTATTACTCCACATTTCATGAGGTGTTATAAACCTAATTCTTATGAAACAAGCTTCAAGATACGATTGGAAGTAACTAGAGTATAACTCTAAAACTTGATTGGCAACAAAGTATGACACATCTCTCCATTGAACTATTTCAACAATATTTGATTCCTCTTCTTAGTCAAATAATTGCACTAAGATGTTCTTCGAGGATCAATTATGATATAGTTTCATAACCATTAAGATGATCATAAAACAAGATACTAAAGTAATCTCTTCTCCTTTTAGATTGGAGAAACTTTTATCTTTCCGCGTAATGGTTTATTCGTTCTGTCACTCTTAAAACTTATCAAATATCAGAATTATGCTTAATCTTATAAACACAACCATATTTACTGAAAGCATCAGTAAATCATGACAAATAAAGTTATCATCATTTGTGGTGGATCTGAATAGTCTACATCAATGTGTACTAGATCCTTTAGTCTTTCACTTGACTCACATAAACAAGTGATCAACGAATTAGTCATAATCTTCCAACAATCAAGATTCGCATACATTACACTATTCAAATTGCATGACTCCAAGTTTCTATCTAATTGAAACTTGGGTGATGAGAATTCCTTTTCACTTGGTCAATTATGACATTACTACAAATGATATAACAAGAATCAAATCCACAATTAATATTGCTATTAATAGAAATTTAACCAATACTCTCATAAATGTCATTGCAAGGAAATAGAAAGTAAACTTGATAATTCAATAATTCACTTCTATTCGATAATAAGCAGAAAAATTTATCCTTACAATGAAAAATATGAAAACAATGTATCTAGACATTTCTTACGCAATCTATTAATCTATCATAACTCCTAAGCAGTAGCTCAAAAATCTGACCATCGAACCATGCGATAGAAATCCATCTCTCACGATCAGATTCAGCTTAACTCTTCTTAAGCTTCCTTCTTTCTCTTAGATCCTACAAAACATCAAAATGTCATTATCACATCATGTATTAAGAATCTATGAATAGGAACTTATTAAAATAATGGAGTTTGATAATGGATATACCTGAAGTGGAGTCATAAGACTTGAAATTAGTATCTCTAAGATCTTTCACGTAGTCAGGACAGCTTCGCAACCAATGCCCCCCAATTGGCAATATAAAAATATAGACCTTTTTGGATTAGCACATGGAACTATCTCAAAACTTGCCTTTCTCTTTACCGTATGGTCAAATGATTTGACCTTGGTCGATACCTTTCCATTGGGAAGAGAAATCTGTTTTGGACTACCATTATTGCCATCGTCAATGTCCATGGAAATTTGGGAGATAGATCCTTCAAACACTTTTGCTTGACTTGTGCTTTAAGCATTTCTGCTTCAGCAACAATCAACATATGTGTTAGATCAATTAGGGCCACGCAGTGGTCTCTTATATAGTAGTCTTTAATGAACTGACTATATGATTCAGGAAGTGAAAGTAGAACAAAGCCAATGGCTAGCTCCCTTGGGAAAACGACACCTAACATCCCTAATCTATCAATGTATAATTTCATTTTCAGAGCATGTGCACATACAAATTTTTCGTCTTGATGTTTACATGCCAACAAGGCTTGACTAACTTCATACTTTTCAGCTTGAAGAAAGCATGACTTAGGGAGAGTCATTGGAGGAGGTGGAGGAAGAGTTTGAGAAGCATGATCTCGATTTCCACCATTGCTTGAAGAAGGGAATATTCTTTCACCTTGATCAACATGTGGAAGATCATCTTCAGAAGGAAGAGGAAAACCATTTCCCAAAGAATGAGGAAAAGCATTGTTGTCTAAACTTGACATCTGTAATAGGAGAAAAGAAAATTAAAGTTAGTTGATTTTAATCCTTAATTATTAACCCATAAATTTAAATTAAGGCTAAGATCCATATTTTCGATTCGAACTTTGAAGAGGGATGTCGTAATCAAATTCGAATCTATTTTAGGTAGGTAAGGCTTTTACCAATATCAATCTCTTGAAACTCCAAGATCTTTGAGATTCGTTAAACTATTCAATGACATGTTTAATCTCGATTATGTTCTCACCTTGTGACTGGGATGCTGAGGATCACAAACGAGATGTGAATAACCATACAAATTAGCTTGGTACTCTGGATGTCATTTATCATCTAATCAATGTGTCGGTTAACCACACACGCTCCATTAACAAATGATAATTTACAAGACACCCATTGCCACCTATTGTTAGTCCATATTAATGTGCTAGTTAACCATACACGCTCTACTAACGACTTATATAAAGTGCAATGTGCAATTTCATGGATTAGCATCAAATTCACATTTTTCCTAAAGTAACTAAGATTGAGAATTTTATAAAAAACATTTAGTTACTTTATTAATTTCATTATACTTATTAATGAAAATTATTTGTCCAATCAAACCCGTTTGGCTAACGATCCTCCACCATACAAGAGAGCGGTGAGTAAGAATGGATACCCAATGACAGTCATTTTATAGGCCGCTTCCTTAAACTTCCCTTATAGTATGGCTTTGTGAATGAGGCGTATTAGCGGTTTGACTAACTTTTTATATACATATAATATATATTAAACCTTTTAATTATATACATAGTATAAGGTGTATTTTAAAACATTTAAAGTACTAGGTTTAATTACTAAATTTCAAAAATTAAAACAATTTTAATTTAAATTTAAAATTAAACCAAATGATTTAATAATTATTTATTAATTAAAAATTTAATTAATTGATTAAATCAATTTTAGGATTATACATTAATTTAATCAACATAATTTAACCTAATCCACTCCCCTAATAATTTTCGAAAATATGGGAGTGATCCACAAAATCTTGCAATTATCTAGTTAAAGAAGTAAAAAGATAATTACCAAAAATAAAAAATCTCTATCATATCTAGCAATTTTCAAAAATATGGAAGGGATCAAACAAATTTTGCAATTATCTAGTTAATCAAATAAAGAGATAATTGCCGAAATTAAGAAATCCCTACCAAAACCTTAATTTCCAAAATTTAGCAAATCTTGGGGAAGAAGGCAAGGATTTCAAATCCTTGACATAAATTTCAAAAATTCATAGGGTTAGGAAATCCTAAAATCAAAATCTTGTAGGCCAAAGGAAAGGGTTACAACCCTTTTCCAAATTTTCGAAATCCAGGGTTAGGAAACCCTAAATTGCGAAAACCATAAGTCCAAAGGGTTTAATTGCCGTAAACCCTAATAGATCAAATTCAACCAATTGCATCAAATTCAATAGAAAACAAATCTAGGCTCTGATACATTTGATGAGTTTTGAGCAAAACAAATAATCGTATGTGTGCATGCAACCCTAATATACTTGGGTATATGTTTTATCTAATTGAACATACAAGTATTAAACATCAAAAGGAAAACCCTAGGAGGTATCTACTATTTTCGAAAATCATAATAAAAGATAGTAAACATACCTTTAATTGTTATGTAGTAATAAAAATTGGAATCCTTAGTGTTGTTGAAGCTTCGAGAGCAAGCACCACAAATGTCGTGCCTCTAATGGTTCACACCCAACACTAGCAAGAGGATGATAGAGGAGATAGGAGGAGAAGACGTGAGAATTTTGGCTATCTTTCTTAGGGTTAGAGTGGCCGAAATCATGACAGGGTACAGCTCCTTATATAGTTGAGGTATTTTAGACCCAAAGCTAGGGTTTGCTGGAGGAAACCCTAATTCCTTAGCTTAAGGCCTAAGCAACTGATAGACTCCATCCAAGAGGCCCTCAGATGAAATTTCTAGGGTATTCCTAGAAGATTTCGTACAACCCATCTAGGAGGTCCAAGAGCCCAATTCCTCAACTATCAATAAATTGCCAAACAGCCCCTGCACTTTTAATTAATTCCTTTAATCCCAAAATTAATTCCAAATTAATTTCTGATTAAATATTAATTAAATAATATGATTTCTAATTAACATATTATTTTCAAAATACATTAATAAATCATTTATTTCAGATTATTAATCAAATAATAAATTCAACCTCTTTCCAAAAGTCATCATGTCTAGTTACTAGTTTTGAGGGCAACCCAAAAAGGTTGTGCTACTATCAATTTAAGTATATACCAATTATAGTTATGGCCTTAGACACCTAATCCAATAAATTTATGGTGGTTTTGGTCCCATGCATGTATTAAGTTAAGTATTAAGCTCCTTTGAGCTCTAAAGTCTCATTTAGCCATGCATGCACATAAAGTTGGCAACTTTATGTGATTAACCACCTTGGGGAAGTCAGATCTGAGTTTGGATCAAAGTCTTAATGGATTAAGAGTTGATTTTGGAAATTTGGCCATGATTGGTGAGTACGTTGGGCATACAAGTTTGTACGCTGCACCTACAAGCCTTTCATGCAGGACGCTGAGCGTACAGGTTGAGTACCCCCCGCGTACTCAACAAGTTTGGACTTTTTCGTTTTGGGCTTGGTTGTCTTGGGCCATGTTGGGCTATTTGGATTTTATGGTTAGGCTTTTGTGAATATATTGGATTTCCTTGGGTGAAGGCCCATGGAAGGAATTGGGCCCAATTTGGAAAATTGGGCCATATTTGAGCCTTAGATGCTTAATTTGGATTTTGGGCTTTTGTTCTAGTTGGGCCTTGGCATTGGGCCAAGTTTGGGGAAGGGTAAAAAGGTCTTTTACCCTAATTTGGACTCATGATGTGAGTCAGGAGCTAGTTATTAATGGGTTGTCAATTGGTGTTTGATAGCAGGTGGATTTTAGAGGATCTGCAGACAGAGATTTATTCGTAGGTTCAGCTGTTGAGGTGATTCTTCCTTACTGTACTTTTGGATCGAAGGCACCATGGCCAACCCATTAGATTGTATCCTGGTATATCGCTTGATGGTTTTCTACAGTGGTCTGTTAGATTTGTATCCTGGTAAATAGGATGATGTTATGCTTAGTGATCTGCAAGATCTGCCTGATTGTCTGATGACTAGTTATATGTTTAGTTGCGTATATGTCATTATGGTGTGGGTGGGTTGAGATTGTACTCCTCTGTGTTTTCAGTCAACAAACCCGATAATGTTTATATCGATATGTCACTATGGTTTACTGGGTTTATATGTGTTTTGGATATGTATGTGTGGATATGTTGTGTGTAGTTGGGTTGAGGCGGTCCTGCTGTGTGCGGAAGGCAAGCAGACCCAGGGCGTCCCAGATAGACTGAAGGCCAGTGGGGTCGTACCAGTCAGGCCGAAGGCCTGGAGAACGTTCCAGATAGGCTGAAGGCCCAGTGAGGCGTACCAGTCATGTTGAAGGTTCTATGAGTGTAACATATAGATTGTAGGCCGGTGGGGTGTTCCAGTTAGACTGAAGGCTCTGTGGCGTACCAGATGGTCTGTAGGCCGGTGGGGCGTTCCAGTCATGCTGAAGGCCTTATATGCATGTTGTTATTTGTATATGTTATATGTTCGTGTGTTGGTACTTTGGGGCAACTCACTAAGCTTTGTGCTTACAGTTTTGGTTTATTGTTTCAGGTACTTCAGATGATCATGACAAGGCGAAGACGTGACCGTGCACGTCTTGATTTTAGGTCATTGATCTTGGGAGACACTTATTTTTAAATAATGTTTTGGAAACACTAATTTTTAAATAATATTTTGGAAACACTAATTTTGTAAACATTTTTATTAGTAAAAGGGTTATTTTGAACGGTTTAAAATTGTTGAAATAGTTGGGATGTTACACAAAAGGTTCCCATACGTTTGTCCCTCCACCATTAATAAACAAACAAATGGCTCTCATACTTTGTTCATTCCACCATTAATAAGTGTGTTTTGACTTAAGGCCTACTTGTCATTTCGTCGTCAACACTCGGGTCTATAGGCTCCCGACCCAACCGTCGTTCCGCCAACAACCCCTACACTACTATTAATATAATAACACATATACACATAGATACACACAAAATACATGAAGACATAATGGAATACATAATATAATGAGATAACTCACTCGTTTTGCAGAACAACAACACGAACTATTGAAAATAACTTATCGGGTAAAATCGTCTACCGACTTCTTGAGAGTTAGCTTCTAGCTAATTATGACTAAAACATGACTTAAACTACTAGAATATCGAGAGAGTATTGAGATGATTGGTGTAGGAAATGAGTGACTTAAGCCTCGTATTTATACTAGTAAGATTTACTATTTATATATACATCTTTAATAATAAGTGCTAAAATGTTGACATTCTCCATTAACTAGTATGACGTATTCAAGATGTAATCATGACAAATGTTTTTAGAAGATGGTTAATAGTAATTGGGTAATAATAGTAATTTGTAAAAAGTACATATTAAATAGTAAATACAAAAAATCAACTTATTCATACGAGCTCCGTTTTCGTCGTTCTTTATATGTACGCGTAGGTATTAACGTGTACGACAACTTTCATTTAGAATACTTTTGTTAAAAACGATTATATTTTTAATTCCAATTTTGTAAATAAATTAATAAATATAAAATCATAATTTTTATAAAATCGTTTGCTATTGAAATAAATTGAGGATTTCATTGGTCTCTTCGATTATATTTCCAAATAATATAATATTTAACGGTTGTTACAATCAAAAGGTACTATACACATTTTATATATCTAATACATATATGATATTATAATAATTTATGTTTCTTTTATCTTGAATTCAAATTTTTTTCTTAAATTTATGTTTCTTTTTTATTGAATTTAGATTTGTTTTATATGAAGAAATAAGAATTTTAAAATTAGAAGGAAATCAGACTTGTAGAAGCAAAATTTGTCAATCCAAAAATTTCTATTGAATTTATGATCCTATTTCTTTGAATTCGGAAGAAAAATATTTCAATCCATATTCTAGTGTTCAAAGTTTCTAATTCTGAGTTGTTTGAAGTGCCGAAAATTACAAGATATTTTTTTTTTCTATCTTTTATTAGAAGAAAATTAGACATAGGACTATTTTTGTAATTTACTTTCTACACATGGGCCAAATCTCACAAAATAGAAAAATGTTAAACACAAGGACTATTTTGTGAAAAAAAAACTTATAGAGACCTTTTTGTAAATTACAAAGTTACAACGCCTATATCTGCAAATATCTAAAAAGTTTGTGGCAAAACTCCAAAATTAAAAAGACTATCGGCAAAAGTCCACAAGTCCAAAACTCCCAAGGATATTGTTTATTGAAACTTTCTAATTATTATTATATATATATATATATATATATATATATATATATATATATATATATATATATATTAAAACTGTGGAAGAAAAAAATAGTAAACTCTTTAATTAATTAATTTATGTCCTTTTGTTTGTGTTCCATTCAACTTCTTATTTTTTTGGCAGAATTGGTCCCTGTATTATTGTTGGAAGTTAGGAATACTAAATTTGGATGTTTTTTGGCAACTTTGGTTATTATTCTTTAACCATTTTGACACTTTTGGTCCTTGCAATCAATATTTTTACACTTTTTTGGAACCTGTTAATATTTAAAGTTTGGCCACAAAACTTTAACGGTTTGACAACTTTTATCACTTTTCTAAAAAGTTGTTAATTCCTACCCCTTTAATTCTTTAGCCATTTTCACACTTCTGGTCCTTGCAGTCAAAACTTTTACATTTTTTGTCCGGGGCAAAGCCCGGACTTTTCATCCTTGCACTTTCTATGTCTGTCATATTTATCAATTCGGAAACAACATTGAAAGCTTCTGGCCCCCGCGTAGCGGGGGTAACCTTTCTAGTTAGTATATATATATATATATATATATATATATATATATATATATATATATATATATATATATATATATAATGTAATATAGCATTTTAATTTCTAAACCATTTAGGTTGTGATGACTTGGTAAGGTACGTGAAAGATATGATGAATAATCTATTAACTAATGTTCAAATTATGTTACTACTCAGCCTTTGTGGTCATGGAGGTTTATCTGCAATGACTTCAGGGCATGATGCACAACCTTATGTTTGTAGCCGAGAATTAGTCGGTGTGCGGAAACTGGCCGGAACCTTCGTTATGGAAAATCATTTTATTTTCTGATCTTTTTCTTTATGATTCATCTTTGATTTTTTTTTATAATTTTCTAAAGGACAATGGTATTAAAACTTTACTAATTGAATATTAGAAGGATGTTATAAAAGAAATTATTTCAACGAATGTTAGAAGGATGGTTGTTTTCAAGTAGAAGAAAAGATTTTTGTATTATTTTGAATGAAATTTTAATTTATGTATTTTGCAGTAGAATATGAAAAATTGTAAATGTTTTGCTTAAATTTTTATGTATTTCAAATTTTAGGGCTTATTATTATTATTATTATTATTATTATTATTATTGTTCTTTTAGATGCACAGTCCCTCTGAAATCTCGCGGTAGCCCCTAATAACATTATTGTTTATAGTAAGAAACTTATGTTATTTTATTACAATGATGCTAAACTTTAGTGTCGACTTATACAACAACAACGATGATTATCCATCAATTCAAATCTACACACGCCTTCAGCGAATCCTGCTCCTTTGCACTCGGTTAAGCATATTGAATCATTATGGCATCGTAAGGCTGTACAAATAAAATATACTTTTTCCGAGGACACTGCCAAGTTATAATAAAAATATATAAGCATAAGCATGTTGGCATTTCTAAAAAATTGTTCCCAAAATGTTTTAAACTATTTCAAATGATGTAATTTTTAAAACATTGTGTAAGTTGTATTGTATCATAACTAAGATGCATAATATTTTACTTAGTCTTGAATTCATTACTACGTTTAATTATAAAAAAGACGAAAAAAAGAATGATAATAACCACCATTTTAATATTACATATATGTTTTATAACATGAATTCATATCTTAAACCACCATTTCAATTAGTAAACTCAAGTGTTAGCAAATAAGGAAAGGAAAATATGTTTCACCAAAAGCTTTGTTATGCATGATGTGTATTGCAGCAAGAAGACCCAAAACAAACATGAATTTTGCAGCATCCATATCTTTGTATTTTAAATATTTTGTTGAAGAACTGTGTTTCACCTACCTAGACTACGAGACCCTTTATATAGAACTAGGTGGGGAACCCCTGCGTTGCGGGGGTCGGATGCGATGAAACACACAACCCCATGAGAAAAGTTAGGAGTGACGAACTAAATATATTCTTAACAATTGAGTGAGAATCGTACACAACACCAAGAAAAATAGAAATCCATAAACATTTACGCTTCTTGAATGGAACCTGATTTGAAAGAAAAAATGAATCTAGAAATCATAGATGTTGTTTCAATCAGACGGCTGACACCGAATCAGGATTTTGATATAATGAAAGTATCAATCGATACCAACCTAGTCAAGTAAGAGGCCAACAAAATTTATAAATAAAAAAAAAAACTCATAGAGATCTTGTGGAGAGGTACTTGGGAACTGTTTGCTGAAAATTGTTAATGTCTTCAACATGAAGTACCTGAAATAGAGGATTAAATAATTGGGGTATATAAGAAGGGCAGATTTGTAACCTTGTAACAATAAGAATTGAAAAGGTTATTTCCACAGGCAGACAACAAAACCCAAGTAATTTCAGAATTTATACTTAGGGTTTACAACTTACCTCTCAAAAGTTTTTCCAGCAGAACGAAAGACTTGAAGAAATTAGGGCTGAACAGTATCAACGCAGCGACAAAGGGCTAGCTCTTTCTGTATCGGTGGCTGACTTCCCCTTTTTCGTTTCTGTTAACACACAGAGTAACTTAGCCTTGACAAAGTGTCCTTCAAATCTCAACTGATTTCTATCTCATTAATCCAATTGGACCAAATATCAGAGTACCGATTTAGGGTTTGATTGCTTGGGTGAAGGAGTAGCACATATAAAAAAATACATATTAAAAGAAAATTATTTTTTTATAAAAACTCACCTGATCATCAGCAACAGGACATAAACTTGCAATAATACATGGTAAACAGCAGCAAACAGCAATGCCAACAACACATGCCACAGCAACACAGATAACCAGAAAAAACACATCAAATGCCAAAAACGTTATACAAAGCCTGAAAAAACAAAAACAAAAACAATACATATACAGAGATTAGTTAAACAGAAGAAACGTAAAAATTGGGAATTTTTTAAAGGGAAAAAAGGTAAAAACGAACCAGTATAACTGAGGTGACTCAGAACTCAGATTTTGACCACCTGCTGACAACCAACAGAATCCGATAATCCATCAAATAAATGAAAACATTGTATTAGCAGACTCCAGATGCTTTGCAACACTGCCACAGATAAACATAAATGTTTGTTATTAATTATATGTTTTCTGTTACTAATTATTTGTTCAGATTAAAGGATTAAGTTTAAATTGTTATCGATATTGTGATTCAATATTCAAGAAATGAAAAGTAAAAATGTGTCGTTCATTTGAAGTAAGAATAAGAATTAGCACAAGCTGATTAACAACTTTACCTAGTCTCATCATCATTCTGTAACCTACTCGAAGCAAAATCAACATTCTCGTGACCTTCATTTCCAGAAGTTGCAGAACTGGAATTGCCATTAATAGCTTCAAACGATCGTTGTTGGTACCGATGTTTATACTCAACATACGCACAGACCATATGGAGCAGACACTGCAACGCATACCCAACAATCCAAACCCTCAATGGCATCACCGGAGACTCCTTCAAACTCATAACCAAAACCGCAACTGAAACAGTAACAAACGCAAGGTTCCAAATTAGGTCTAAGATAACAATTGGGCGAGAATTCGGCCAATGACTCTGCCATTCCTCAGTACGAATCTGTCATTGGGTTATAGAGGCGGTGAAGAAATTGAAGGAACAGAGGCGTACAGCAATACCCCCCAAAAAATTAAGGAAACACACCTGTGGTCGTAGTGGTAAAAGCTCCCATTCCCGTCGTCAGAACCGGAATCGGAACCCACTCGATGGTCATCTGCATCGTCCTGTCTGTAGATTGGATAAGAAAAACAAAAGCAACGATCAACAGAAATTTTTAGCTGATGATCATCTGATAAATATAGAGAAAACGATAAAAAACTTTAATGATCATCTGATACATATACAGAAAAACGATAAAAAAAAAAAGAACAAATGCTACCGCGTATGGTGCTTCATCTGTTGAAAATAAGCAACAATGGCCTTAGAAGGTGAAGAGGTCGACTCCGATTCTGATGGACGGCGGCACCCAATCCCTAATCGAACATAGAAATACACAGAAAAGGAAACAGAAAATTGAGGATTCGAAGAGCAAGTTGTAATCGAACAGAAAAGAAAGCAGCGAACCTGGTGGTAGACGCGAAGAAGAATAGGATGCTCGAGGCCTCGGAACTTGCGCCACCGGAGATGAAGATTTATCAGCGGTGATAGACCATATGCGACAGCTCTGTATATCATGTAAACCATTTCACCGCCTTTAATCGCCCCCATTTTCGAATCCGTTTTGAGTTCAAGCGGCTCTTCACTGAAGTCAGTGGAGTGGATCTATAAAGCTTATCGGAAGCTCTGCTTGAGGCTGCAGCCGGAGAGGTGGTGGGCGGCGGACAAAACGGGGTCGGGGCTCTGTGGAAGGAGGAAGGGGACGTTGTCGTTTGAGAGAAAGCAAACAAAATCGAGAATATCCAGGATGAAGAGAGGGATGGAAGGATCGGGAAACGTAACCGACAAAGGTTGTGGAAGGATCTGGAAAATAAATATGTAAATATGAAATACATAAACGAGGACACAAAATGTCGGTATTGACAAAAAAAATTGCCACATTTGAAGTAAGAATCCAGAAGTTAAAACATTAGTGGCAAAATTAGAAGCTGAAAACTTTACTTTACTTTCCTTCGTAACTTTAATATATGTATAATAATTAAAATTTGTCTTCTTTCGTTAAATGATCATTTAATATTATCTATTGGGCCATTATATCTTTATGGTAATTGTATTGTTTTTTGGCCTCATATAAATAATTTGTATTAATTTCAATTTACTTCCTTGATTTATTTATGTTTTTCAAAATGTTTCGGTTGAAATGGGTTGCTATCTATTTTTTTTTGGAAGAATTTCATATATATATATATATATATATATATATATATATATATATATATATATATATATATATATATATATATATATATATATATATATGTCATTTTTAAATCACAAAAAATCATATTTATCCATCTTAATTTTTTAATATCATATTTACCTTTATAAACATTCAAAATATCATATTTGTCCAAAAAGAAAAAATTATAATGTTTTGAATCCATTTGATAAGCCTTATGAACTAATACTTTATGGACTCTCACATAAACTTAGCCCATCAGTACTAATCAATCATGGATCATTGGCCCAAACTATATGTATAACTGATTTACTTAATCAGTCTCCGTTAATTTAATCAGTCTCTTTTGATCACTAACTTAATTCAACATTAATTCTTGATCAATACTAATTAAATAATATGATTTCTCAATTTAATATATTATACTTATAATATATTAATAAATCACAAATAACCTCTTTCTCAAATATCCATCTTATCAAAATGTTCTGGTGAATGTAACCCAAAATGGAACATGCTACTCTCGGGTCAAGTACATACCAATTATAGTTATGGGCTTAGACACCTAATCCAACAGTCTCCCACTTGGATAAGTTTAATAACTATAACTGTAAGTACGGCTTGAAAAACCGACCAGCAATCGTAGTTCTCAAAAGCCGTTGTCGAACTCTGACCTAGTCAATGACGCGTCCATTAGATAAGGGATCATATATTTCTCCATTCTACAAGATATCGTATGAACTAAGACATGGATTATAATCATTCTCTCTATTCATGTGTTGTTTCCCGATTTCCGATTTATGACGACCGACTAATTGAACAAATCAAATCGGTCTAGGCTTAGCCAAACACTTAGGTTTATCATCACTAAATCATCGAGGGGCCCACTGTAACAACGTAAATTTCCAAAACAATTTTTCATTTTTAAATCATACTTTCAGTCACACAATAACATCAAAACATAATGTATCCAATGTTGTCATAACAAAACATATCCCAGAATCTCAAAACATAACTCCATAAGTGTGTACGAATCATGTCGGCGCTTTCCTGCGATCCTCGCTAGTACCTGAAACACATAACATAACAACTGTAAGCATAAATGCTTAGTGAGTTCCCCAAAATACCACATACGCACATACGCCACTCAAGGCTATAAGACCTTCTGGTCACTGTGTCTCAGAGGACTTCCGTCCCACAACCCCAGTTGTCACACCCCAAAACCAAAATGGCGGAAACGTTCTGGGGTGAATGACGTCATGTAAAGCATCACAACCAATGTATAACAACAATCATAGCAACACAACCATTACAATGAATACTTAATAAAAACGTTTACATCAATTTGGAAATTGTCTGAAACTTGTTTGAATTACATCATGTAGTTTGTATAAATATTAAACTCTTATTGCTTCAACTTCTCAAAAACCCAGCAGGTACCTGTCTACTGATTTCCTGAGAATACAAGCAGTTTGAAAATATCAGCATAAAGCTGGTGAGTTCATAAGCAGCAATTTGTAATGAAAACTTGTTGATGAGTTAGCAGAAATGTTTGTATAGTTTCGAGAAAATCTGATATTTTCTTTAGTGAAAATGTAGTATTATGAGTCTTGTAATGAACCATGAATGTCTGTATGTTTCCAAGAAAATCCGATATTTTCTTTAATGAAAATGTAGTGTTATTAGTCTTGTAATGAACCATGAATGTCTGTATGTTTCCAAGAAAATCCGATATTTTCTTTAGTGAAAATGTAGTGTTATCGATTCCCGTATAAAACCATGAATGCTCGTTACTGAAAACCGTAGTGACATGCGAAAATTCTACCTCATGTGACTAGCTAAAGCTAATCATGAAGTATAGGTATTTTGTATGTGAAACCATCGCATAATTGGTTCTGTTTGAAAACCCTGGCTTTAGCCAGTATACATAGTGTGTATTAGTTTTATTTGGTATAAATAAAACCGTTGAAGAATGTCAGGTTGTAAACTAAAGGTGATTTATACATAATGTGAGTCGTATAACCATGCTTGATGTGACTAGTGACCTTTCCAACGTTCTTCAGGCGTTGAGTTAAATGACATTTGTCACCCTAGGCATGCCTGCCTAACTGTAGCTAGCAGTTCGGGTGTGGGATTGTCAGTCCCGAATAGATCTATTCACAAATCTCACGCTCTTCCCTCCAGGAGACTCTGGTTATACTATGATAGGATTTATCCCTGTACACCTAAGGGTACAATAGTGAAGTAGCGCCTCACAGTATCGTACAATCTAGTTTACATGTAGTGTCATAGCGTTTTATCGTAGTGAAAATCCGTATGTAGTGAATGTTACAGTTATGAATACCATGATGATGCAGTGATGTAATCTGTAAACCATTTCTGTATTAGTGCATACGTTTAGTAGTGAAAGTTTCTGTACTTGTTATGTTTTAGAAAAATCCCAAACTATACCGATTATAGTTTGCATGTATAGTGTAGTGAATATAGTGTCATGGAAAAACTATGCAATTTTAGTGAAAACGTCCCTTATGCTCAGCACAATACAAAAGGGTTAATGTATGAGAATTGCATGAGTTTTATACTTGTTAAAAGCTCTTTGTATTAACAAAAGCATTTATGGTTTAGCTTGTATTCCCTCGCTGAAAACGTTTGAAAACCAGAAAATGTAGGGGTATGAACTCACAGTTTGTCGTAAGACTTGAGTGTAAGATCGGTGTGGATACTGAGTGTTAACTGATGTTTCGTATGCAAGTGGATCCTATTACATATGATAACACACATATGTATTAGATGAGGACATAACATTATCTGTTATGGAAGGAAAACACCTTAGGGACTAGGAATCACTTGAAACTAGGTGTTAGAATCGCACGTGATTTGAAGATAGGGAGTTTGCGGCCCAACAGGGTTTACGTCCCAACAGGGTTTACGGCCCAACAGTGTTTAAAGACTAGTATATATATATATATATATATATATATATATATATATATATATATATATATATATATATATATATATATATATATATCATTGCAAACATTAATAATTACGTATATATCTTTCTTAACCTATTAAACTCTCATTTATATAAAATCTTATAATTTAACAAGATATAAATCAATTTAATAAAAAAATATATATTTAAAAATCAAAAATACATATAAAGTTACCAAAAGACCCTTTAAAAATAAAAGATAAAATTTAAATCATTGTTAATTATGATTAATCTTAGCAATGTGATTCTCTTTATCATGTGATTCTCCTTATCATGCCCCGGCATCCTGATTACTCTTGATCATACGTCGACCTGCAGTTTGGGTCTTCCTCATCGAGTCTGCTACCTTATGCGAATGGCTAGGTAATCGTCATCTGGAGCAGATATGATTGAAAAGGGATGCATAAACATGATATATACAGATTAGTAGCATATATATATATATATATATATATATATATATATATATATATATATATGTGTGTGTGTGTGTGTGTGAAATGAATCGTTTTGGAAATCATTAATTATAAAACTACCATTCAACTGGAGATACAGTCGAGCATTGGACAAACATGCACTGTCCACTGTTGTGACGAAACTCTGGAGGTTTGGATATTTGCAACGTGAGAAAGCTTCTTGGATAAATTGCAGCCTTTAAAAGGCGTACACTGTAAGAGCCTGATTTGAAAAATCTTAGGGTTTTTTCCCCTGTGTAAAGCAATACATGAAATGCAAGATACATCAGTTATGTAAACCATGTAATTTCATTGTTATGATATGAAATTGTTGAATTGAGAAGAAGTGAAAGATAGAATTTAGGTAGTATTCAATTTTTTTTTACCATATTTTGAATGAATAAAGGAACCATCCATGGACTAAGATCAAAATGTAGACACAACAAACATGTGATGTTTGTTTGTAGTTTACATGTAATTTCAAAAACCCGAAAGTGAATAAAATTAGGGCTACAATACAAGTAAGGATAACGAAATTAAATCTTGTTGAAGTTCATATTATATTCAAAAGGTATGAACTCGAGGGCTGATGCAGAAATCGTGCACCCTTGGCTTACCGGTGTTAGCTTGAGTGGTTTGTTCGGACTCGAGGGATTCTACCATTAAATGTCCTACTTTTTGGTCCGCATATTTTTTTGTCAGCGTTGTGGCTTACCGGTGCGCTAAGAGGGAAGGAGGAGGAGGGAGACCAGAAAAAGCAAGGGAGAGATTGCACTTGGTTTTGTCGGGTGGTAGTCGATGAATAGTGTTGACGATGGATTGAAGGAGTTAATTAATATATATATATATATATATATATATATATATATATATATATATATATATATTAAAAATGACCACCTTTTTGCAATAGTGAACCTGGGTCCTTTTTGGCAAAAATGGTCCCCTCATTATCGTTTAGTTGTTGTTTTCGTTTTGTTTTTGTATATGGGCATTTTATGGAAATATTTACATTCTTTTATACAGGTGTTGATCATCGTTTGGATTTATCCCTGGATCCTTCCCACCGCCTCCTTATCCAATATCTTCCGATTCCAGCTCCATCCCCTATCCCCTTTCATTTCTTCGAAATTTCACTTCTGACCTCCACCGCCTCCTCTCACTTCCGCTGTGGTGCTTTGGAGTTTCGGTGGGTAATTAACTATATGCTTCTCGCTTCTTCTTCACCACCGATTTAGACTGACCCGTTTTCTACTTGCTACAGGTGATGGCGAGGCCGACGATGATGATTCACTTTGAATCGGTGTCGATTTTCCATCTTCCCTTCATATTCAGTTTCTTGATTTTGTGTTTTCCCCGGTCCCTTCGTCGATGCGGCGTCTAACTCCTCAATTCATGTCGTCGGCGTCAGGTCTCCGATTTTCGTTGGTCCTCTGAGCATACAGTACATGTTCGCTTCAGTGTATCTAACGTCTGGGGTTGGAGAGGGGAGAAAAACAGATAACCGGCGACGACGTCTCATCCCACCTATATCAGCCACAGGTTGATCGAATTACGGCTTATTGGTGTGCCGATTCCGACAATCCCGCCTTGAGCAGCAGTCAGAACTAGAAGGTAATTTCCTTGCTCTTTCACGTTTAAACTTTCTCCCATTATTCAGTCTCGATTTTCAGTTTATTGATGATACAACTTTTTTGATTAACAGGAGTGAATTGAATTTCCAGATGGAGGCATAACATTCGATGATGTGGTAGTCATTGATTTTTTCTCAACAATGGCGGAAGCATACAGTAAATGAGATAAAGGTAAGAAATTGGAGATACTACTAATTTACAGGAAGTCAGGAACAATTATAGTCTAGAACAACTAAAGGATTTAGAATTAGTTAAGTATAATCTAATAGGAAAATTAGATGTAACCAATGCATTTGGGAGGGGTAACCAATACATTTTTTTTTTCTGTTTTTTTCTGTTTTTTTTTTTCACTTTCTTTAATTTCTTTACCAAAGAACCAAAATACATTGCCATTTGGTTCATTTTCCATTTTTGGTTATAAATACAATAAATAGCATTGCACTTTCAATTTACAGTTTTTTTCCTTTTTAAAAAAAATTTGTTTTGGGTTACTTCATATATTTTTTAATATAAAACAATTAATGTGATTTCAATGGTGGATGTGATATGGTTTTCATTCCGGGGCAAAATTGAACCAACTAACTGAACCAAAAAACAAGGCAGGGGCAAAATTGTCCGACTTATAGGTATGTTGCTCAAAATCTCAATGAATTATGACCCAAGAAAGAAAGACTTAATGGATGGTTTTAAGATTAAAGGATTTTTTCTGTTATTAACCTTTACACTTATTAGTTAACTATTACAATTTGATCAATCTTTACAGCAAATTAAATTATTTTATGGCTTAATTTGACTCTTCTATTTTGCAAAGTTTTTGCAGCCTGGTTTAATTCTTTGGATTTGGAGAATAAACTCGAAACAAAATTGTCGCATCCGACCCTTCTACTTTTCGTTTATTCATATTATATATTATGAAGCAAAAAATTGGAAGTATGATGCAGGTCAAATGGAAGGCTTGCAATCTTGGGTCTCAAACCACAAGCTCACCAGCATTGGTTAGTTTAATTTATAAACTTTAACTTTTATTCAATATAATCACACTGTTGTTACAATTTATAGTAAATAATCACAATGCAGCAATCTCTTTTGTCTGGTAGGCAACCACCCACTCAGTAAAATGTTTATCCTTTTTTTCTAATAGGTCAACTCAACCGTTGATTTTCACTTCACCATGTAATTGATATTCATGGTTTGATATCAATTTTCTGTTTGTATATTCAGGGAAATAGGTCAAACCAGTATAGCAAACTAAATCTTAATAAATATTATTATATTTATAATAATTTTGTTTTTTGGTGTAGCAGGTGGGCCTGACAACATGAGGTTGGATATATGCTTATGAACATCTTTTGGGGGCTTGGAACCGGTGGTTTCACAATGCCAAACAATTCAAATGGTAACTAACTTATTTACCTATTATTTAATCTGTCAAAATCATCACTCATATCTCACAAATAAACAAACTCATATATTTTTCATTTTTTATAAATAAAATAAAAAAACAGTGCATCCGGAAGAATTGTATGCTACACAGCTGGCACAGCTACAAGAAATGGGATTCTTTGACACACGTGAGAATCGTCAAGCAATGACAGCCACCGCAGGTAATGTTCATGCCGCATCTGAGAGTCTATTTGGAATTCTCGGTTAATGTCAGATATGGAATACTGATTAAGTAATTGATGTCTTTTAGTTTATCATTTAAATGTAATGTCACATTTTAGTGTATGATTTATATGGATGTTTTTTCCTAGAGGAAGAAGAGCAATGTATTTGCAAACTTACAGGTAAGGCATTACATGCAATTGTTCTTCCTTTCATTGTCTGCAATTTTGCCCATTTGTATCTTTCTACATTTGTTTTTTGGGTGGAACATCTGTTTTCCATGTGTATTCGTAATACTTTGATTACACATATTTCCCTTTTTGCTTATCGTAATTGTTGAGGTTGGTGATGCAGTTTTTAAGGTGGAGATACACATCTTGGTGGTGAATAGTAATGGAAAAAATTGTCGCATCCGACCCCTGCAACGCGGGGGTCCCCACCTAGGTTTTATTAACAATTCCTAGCGAAAAGAAAAATAGAATTATACTTTGGATATAATTTACAAAGGGTATTTTGGTTACTTTATATGTATTTTTGATTTTTAAATATATTTTTTGATATTAAATTGATTTATATTTTATTAAATTATAAGACTAGATATAAATGAGAGTTTAATAGGTTAAGGAGGACATATAAGTAATTATAAACTTTGAAAGAATATATACGCAATTCTTAATGTTTGCAAAGATATATATGAAATTTTCTCAAAAAAATTGTTATTATACATTAAAAGACGGTAAACAATAAAAAATCTCATATATAAAACGGAAATTATGCATGATATTGGCCATAAAAACATCAAAAATTTAAATAAAATGAGTGTTTGGATGACGTGTCAAAAAAGAAAATGAATGAAGGGATGATTTCTATATAATTTAGATGATTTGTGAATAACAAAAAAGAATATATAGGCCATTTTTGTAATTTTAGATTCCATATCAATAAACTCGGTACATTTATGATTAAAAAAAAGTTTATAAGAAAGCGGCCCGTGCAATTTGTAAAATAGGTAATAAAAGAAAACAACACGTAACACTAGCGCCTACAATAGACGTAACCAACTCAACTAATCACACATTTGTAAATATTTTAACAAAACTTATATATATATATATATATATATATATATATATATATATATATATATATATATATATATATATATATATACCAACAAGAAGTAATTTTGGCGCCCAAACCTTATCGAGGCCCGGGGTCGTCACTCAACTTACCCCTCTACTCCGGCCTACCAACCCTACTTACTTTAAAAATGATGGTAATTGGCACATATGCATGATTAATCATGTTATCAATAACATTACAGTTTGTTAATGGTTCCCTATTCAGCAACTGGATAACATGTTAGATGAGTTGAATGGTGCTTATGTCTTTAGTAAATTAGATTTGAACAGTAGATACCACCAAATCCGTATTCGCATGATGAATGGAAAGCTGCCTTTAAACCACTTGAATGCTTATATGACTTCTTGGTAATGTTGTTTGGTGTCTGTAATGCCCCTAGCATATTTATGTGTGTCATGAATCGGACATTACGACCTGCAAATTCAGCGGCGAAATCAGGATTTTGTTTTAGGGTAGGCCAAATAATATACAAAATATGAAAACGGTAATAAAATGTAATTATATATGCATTCTAAACTATATTGTTTATTTAAGTTGAACGCGATGTTGTCTTAAAACAATGTATCCCCTTCTACTAATTTTAAGTTTTGAATGGAATAAGGCCATATCACAACCCTAAATGCTTTTATTTAACAAAAATATATATTGTACATACCATATATATGTAACCTTAATTTTGTATGGGTGAGCCAAAACCCACTCTTGCCCTATATTGGCTACACCCCTCGGCAAATTTGTCATCTTTTATTTTGATGATATTTTAATCAATAGTACACTACAGTACACAAAAAGTGCCACTAAAAACCCCAAAAAAATGCCACTAAAAGCTTCTCAAAGAATGAGCGGCACACATAATAAATGCCACTAGAAACGCTCGTACTAAACCTTTTACTGACACTTTTTGTTTTTGCCGCTGCAACTTTTCAGGCTTTTAGTGGCAGTTTTTTATTTGTCACAATAAAAGAAAAGTTTTTTTGTGGCACATATTTTATGTCATTGAATGCTCATTTAATTCAAAAATTCATGCTATTTTTAGTTACATATTTTAAGATTTTAGTGGCACTTTTTATTTGCCACAATAAAAAAAATAAAAAATAAAATAAAATAAAATAAAATCATGAAACATTTTGCATGGGTATATACTCATAAGATTCTATATTTAACAATACAATAAATAATCAAATATAAAACTTTCATACATGAGACAAAATAAACAACATTTTCTTTTTCATCCAATGGAATGAAACATTACATTCCTTACAAGATTAATCATAACAAACAAACACTACCTAGGAAAAATTAAATGTTTTTATCCAATGGAATGAAACATTACATTCCTTACAAGATTAATCATAACAAACAAACACTAGCTAGGAAAAATTAAATGTTTTTCTAACCTTTGCAAAGATATTCAGTAATCTTTTGTTTGATTTTGACTAAGCTATAAGTGGTTCACTATCAAGCATATCTTCTACAACTATAAGTCCAATTCAACTTCTTAAATTGTTGTCTCTTCTTGTCTACCATGGCATATCATCAAGAAGCTCAAGGTAAACACATGAGTTGCTATATCTTGAGCATGCATATTTTTCAATCTCCTGATAAAAAAACATTTAAAACAAAAGTTTGAAAAATTATATCTAAAAAACTAAGATACATTTATTTTTCAGTTAAAAAGTTCATCCCTAATACTCATGGACCAAAAATGTAATTTAAGTGTTAATAAAAACACACCTTAATTCCTTATGTGCACGTTTCCAAATATTTTTAGGCATTCCAACATCTTGCATCTTTCTTTCAAAGGCAGCCAGGTCATCATCTTCATCATTATCTCCAAGTTCTTCTCTAATAGCCCTCATCTAGTTTATATTCAAGAAAATTTATATAAAAAGGAAACAAAATTTAAAACATACATGCCGGCATAAAAGAGACTCCTTCTACCTTTTGTGTAATCCTTTTTGCCACCTGAATAGACTTGCACAATTAATAATTTAATCAAAATTACTATAAATTGCAAAGTTTCTAAAACAAAAAACAATAAAAAAAAATTATACGTTTTACATGTAATGTCTATTAACTAATTATGTGGCTTTTGAAAAGATAATGGCATAATAAAACATATTATGCAAACGAGAAATTGTGGGGTGTTGGTGATTTTAGTGTCACCATGTCATTTTAAGTAACTGGAACTAACATGTGAGCTAAGGGGCTTCATGATTTGTACTCTAATATATGTACGGGGTTGTGCGGAGTGCACACATGTATAAGATCGAATCATAAGCCGGTTCGACGACTAGTCGGAGGTTCGGGGGCAGTGCCCCCGGGTCCGGGGTTTCCAAAGGGGCAGCGCCCCTTTGGCGGGGTCTAGGGGCAGCGCCCCTAGGGGGTCCAAGGGGCAGAGCCCCTGGCTGGTAAAACTAATCCGGATTAATATTACTTGCTTCTAAAGCAACTAATGACGACCCATCCCTAATGAAACCCTAATCGTGTTTATTATATAAACGACTCTTCCTTTCCAGAAGGGGTTACGTTCTTTAGCTCTCGTTTTTCATCACACATTCACATAATACTTTAGCATATTGGCTTATGTTTTCTGTGCCTAGAAACGTAAGTGTCCACTTGGATTATCCTAGGCTGAATTTCTTGTAACCCAGACATAGGGTAGAAATATCAGTTCGGAAAGTGATATCACGATCCAAGTTGGTATCCAGATCTCCACCACAAACCCTAATATTCCCAACATGGGGCACAAGAGAGTTTTGCTAAAACTTGGTCAGATATTTTTTATGCACGTATTACATGGCACTATTTTCGATTTTGTGAGTTTTCTTCCAATTGTGAAAATGGGTGATCAATATCTATTAATCAAAAAATCAAAATCAAGTCTAAGTCAAAGCACTTGCTACGAAAAAAAAAGAGTAAGCATATGTTTTAGTTTGACTTACAATTCCTTTATTTCTTCCATAATTTAAGAGCTCCCGCAAAAGATAACTTGCATCACACTTGCTAGAAAAATTAACAAATACCCATTTATGGATTTGAATGGGAGTGAAAAGCTTCTACAAGAGAAAAGAATTAAAACATACATAAGACAAAAAAAACAGATACTAGCAATTTACAAAAATACCCTGTCACACAAACCTTGTTATTAAACTAAAAAAATGAATAAGAAAAATATTACACAAACCTTTGGTGCCTCGAGGACATGACAATCAACTTGAGCAAGTTGTTTTGCAATAGTAATTCCACATGAAGCGAGTGAAGGGTCATCATCATAAATATAGCTTTTCATAGCCTAGTAGGTTAAATAAATATTAAATTTATGATAAAGGACACAAAGATAAGTAGTCTCAAAAGGCTATTATGGTAATATAACTCTACATCAGTTATAACTCACATTTTTCAGGAGGCTCGTATCTTGATTTTTCAACTAAAGATGTTCTTTGTAGCGCAAATAATGCACTCTTACAAGTAGTAAGTCATGGTCGTTGGGAGGTTTCCATTAGGCGGGACCAAGCACATGCACAAACAGAAGCAGGGGTAGATAGGTCAATTTGAACATCTTAGGTGGCTTCATCTCAATACACCAAATCTTGCATGCTGAGTTGGTGGTACTCAATTAATTCTCTCAAATGCGTGCGAATACTGAATTGTCATGTGCCAAACACCCTTTTTCTTATAATAACATCTCTAGCTGGATCTGTATCTACAAAAATAATCCAATTAACTTCTTTGAATAATTGTTACTGATTAAACTAAAACTTAAAAGACATACATACTAGGGTAAAGAGGTAATTGCATAAACTCGCAAACTTTATTATTGAAGAAAACTATCTCAAAAAACTCCAATATTTGATTACAGGATCCTATCTCATTATATACTATACAAAACATAATAGAATATAACTAGGATTCTGTTATAGGAACATTTATACTTTCCTAAAATATGTTTCCTTATGACTCAAGGACTCTAGAACTTGGACAACACTCCAAGTAACTGTGATCTGGACCAAACACGCATAACTCGCCACATTGGACTCAGATATTCACCAACAATCACCCCCTGAATTTCTGAGTCGAGGGTAATTCTTGCACGCCAAGCAACGCTCTCATCTCTGCGAACCTTATTCGAGCTAAGGCCTTTGTAAGAGGATCTGCTCGTTGCTTATCTCCCGAAACATGTTCAACAATCACTTGCTCGTTTTCCATACGCTCTCGAATGAAGTGGAATCGAGTGTGAATGTGTTTGCTTCTTCCATGAAAGACATGATTCTTTGACAATGCAATTGCTGATTTGTTGTCTATGCGAATCATCACCTTCTGTTTCTTCATTCCTGTCAACTCAGCTAACAACTCCCTTAACCAAACTGCCTGACACGCAGCTGCTGTAGCTGCCATGAACTCAGCTTCACATGAGGACAAAGCTACTGTATCTTGCTTCTGGGAGCACCAAGTGATAGGAGAGTCACCAAGGTAGAAAACATGCCCCGTTGTACTTCTACCATCATCAATATCAACATTGTGACTGCTATCACTATATCCTATCAAGCTCATATTATTACTTCGTTTATATACTATCCCAAAAGATGGTGTACCACGCAAGTAACGAAGAATTTGCTTAATAGCGCGTGCATGAGATTCTCTTGGACTTTGCATATAACGGCTAACGACTCCAACCGAATATGCTAAATCCGGACGAGTGTGTAAGAGATACCGTAAGCAACCTACTATTTTTCGATAATAGGTAGCTTCAACTTCTGGTTCATCTTCAGCTTTTGACAACTTTAGTCCTGGCTCCATCGGACATTGAGTTGCATTACACTCTTGCATGCCTGCCTCTTTTAGAATCTTCATAGCATAACTTTCTTGCTTCACCTTTACACAACCATTTTCTTGCAATACTTCAATACCCAAGTAGCAAGTTAGTTCACCAAGGTCCGACATTTCAAACTGTAATGCCATTAGTCTCTTGAATTGGTTTATAAACTCTAAACTTGTTCCCGTCACGAACAAATCATCTACATAAACCGCAACTATTATGTATTCTCCATTTGCAACCTTTCTATAAACCGCATTTTCTTGCATGCACCGTTTAAAACCCATATTTTTCAACGTGTTATTAAGCTTCAAATTCCATGCTCTCAGAGATTGTCGGAGACCGTATAAAGCTTTTGCCAATTTTTAGACTTTTGTTTCTTCACCTTGCTTCATGAAACCTTCCGGTTGGCACATGTACACTTCTTCCTTTAAATCTCCATATAAAAATGCAGTTTTTACGTCTAAGTGATGAATCTTCCATCCGTTCCTGGCCGTGAGAGCAATCAATAATCTTATTGTCTCGAGTCGAGCTACTGGCGCAAATACTTCATCAAAATCAATGCCTTGCTCTTGTACATAGCCTTTTGCTACTAGACGTGCTTTGTACCTTGTAATCGATACATTCATATTTCTTTTAATTTTATACAACCATCTTAACCCAATAGGTTTAGCATCTTTAGGCGGAGGAACTAATTTCCAAGTATTATTCTTCTCGATGGAGTCAATTTCGGCCTTCATTGCATCGAGCCAATTCTTGTTCACTTTGGCTTCCTTAAAGTTCTTTGGTTCTTCATCGAATGGTGTAGCACCTATCAATGCTCGAGTAGGTGTACGATTTATGATAAACGTTGCATGTCGTACCGCTTCGCCCCAAAAGTGGTTTGGAATATCTTTTGCTTTCATTAGGCACCGTGTCATCTCGAGTAACGTCCGATTTCTCCGTTCAACTATACCGTTTTGTTGAGGTGCATAAGGAGCCGTCAACATACGTGAAATCCCTTCTTCATCACAAAAACGATTCAACTCATTCGATGTGAATTATCCACCTCTATCTGTATGGAAAGTCTTGATCTCTTTACCGGTTCGTTTTTCAATTGATATCTTGAATCTTTTAATAATTCCGGATGCATCACTTTTGTGCTTCAAAAGAAAAGACCACATATATCTAGAATAATCATCAATAAGAACTAGAATATAAATATTATCTGCTTGGGTGGGGGGATCAACCGGTCCATAAATATCTCCATGCACCATCTCGAGAATATCTGTAGCTCTATAATTAGCTTTCTTTGCAAACGACTGCTTTGTTTGTTTTCCAAACATGCAAGATTCACAAAGTTGGTCTTGATGTTGGATTGCCGGTACCCCTTTAGCTAGCTTGTGCATCAAGTTTATCGCGCCAAAATTAATGTGGCCAAGTCGCACGTGCCATAACCAAGCTTCATCATTAAACTTGGCTTGTAAGCAATGTGGTTTTCCAACTTTTAACTTTATTTTGTAGAGTCGGTTTGCACTTCTCGGGACTTTCATAAGTAATCTTCCGTCTCCATCTCGCATGGTTAGGAAATCACCTCGCATCTGAATATCACAACCGGCTATTGTAGATTGCTCGAGGCTAATAACATTGCTACGAAGTGATGGGATATAATAACTATCTTTCATTAATTTTTGCTCACCGCTTTTCCCTTCGAACAAAATTGACCCTTTTCCTTTAATGCTAACACACGATCCATCTCCAAATCTCACTTTACCCGTTATGTTTTTATTTAATTCAGAAAAATAAGAGTAGTTTCCGGTCATGTGGTTACTCGCACCATTATCTAAGTACCAAATTCCGTCTTCATCGGCATTTGCTTCGACTTTTGGAGGGATGTATTTATCTTCATTCAAGAACAATGTTTCTTGAATTGTATTCATCATAAAGAACGTCCCTTCTTCATGATTTATATCTCCTTCGTGTGTCTGATTAAGGTTAGCCTCATGATTTTTTATTCGGTCCGGGCATCTTGAAGCAAAGTGCCCATATTTATCACACCGGTAACATTGGATGTTTGAGAGATCTCTTTGCTCGCGTTGTTTTCCTTTTTGCTTTTGATCTTCACGATTTTTAGAGGATTCCGAGTGACCGTGATTTAGGGTGTTACCCCGACCACGTCCACCGCCACGTCCACCACCACGTCCTCTTCCTCGGTTATTTGAACCCCTGCCTCTACCTCTTGATGAATCAGTATTTCTATTGGACGATTCGGTTTTGGAATAAAATAATTTACTTTGAGTCTCGATTACTTTCTCTTCTCCCTTGATTCTTTCTTCATAAGCTTTTAAGCGACCAACCACGTCTTCAAAGCCAATCGTTTTAAGGTCCAAAACTTGTTCAAGGGCTGCAACAATGTGGACAAATCGTCGAGGGAGGCTCGTAAGAAACTTCTTCGCAAGCTTCTGTTCAGTCATAACTTCTCCTAGTGAGGCGGATTTCGAAGCAATTTCGGATAATTTCGCAGCGAACTCATCTATCGTACTAGTATCACTCATCTTTAGATTTTCAAATTCCGTGATTAGGGTTTGGAGTCGGGCTTCCTTCACACGATCAGCTCCTAAGTTACGAGTTTTAATCGCTTCCCACATCTCTCTTCCGGTTTTTAAATTACCGATTTGAAGGATTAAATCCTCCGGAATCGATTGAAACAACAATCCTTTCACGATGTTGTTTTTCTTCACGTCATCTAGTCCGGGATCGATCACATCCCAAACGCCATGAATCCCGAGTAGCACCTCCATGCGCATCCTCCAAATTGTGTAGTTCGTCGATGTCAAAGTCGGACATTGGAATGTGAACGACACGTGTTCCTTAGCCGGTGGTTGGGACGATTCTCCTCCCGACATCTCGGTTCAATTTCTGATTGCTCCACACAAATAAAAAAAAATTGATTTGTTTTTTTTTTTAATAAAATGATTTTTTTTTTCTCCGAAAAATAAATTCTCACGTGAATTGAATTAAAGTAATTGTTCCTTTAATTCAAAGTTGGACAAATTTGGGCCAATTAGAATAAGCCAAACACGAATGAGAACAAGGCCCAAAGTCAAACAAAAAAAAACACGTTTGTATTTTTTTCTTTAGGGCAAAAGACGCCTTCTTCACCGATCTGTTGCAGGTTCACGATCTCTACAAGCAGGACCACACGAGGCAGACGCACGTAGACGATTTCACAGCAAGAACACCGAGTAGCGGTCGATTACTCTTGCTCCTGACACGATCAAGTTCAGATTTCAGGTTGGCACGAACAGGAATGATCAACAATTCACTGTTCCGAACAGGTTTTCTGCTTGATGTTTCCACACGGGATCTCTCTCTACCGCAGGTATACCATAGAAGAACCACAGAGTTCTGAATGTTCTGCACACGAACTCCTTCTCTGAAATCAGATTGTTACCTAGTCTGTCACAGGCTTACGAAAACAGCAAGGCTGTTACACTCGTAACTCTCCACACGAACAGAACTGCTTCAAACTCAAGCAGAAAAATCCGTAGATGGTGTTCACCACAGCAGAAATTCTCAACACAGGTTCCTTCTATCCCTTTTCTCTGATACCAATTAAAGAGATAATTGCATAAACTCGCAAACTTTATTATTGAAGAAAACTATCTCAAAAAACTCCAATATTTGATTACAGGATCCTATCTCATTATATACTATACAAAACATAATAGAATATAACTAGGATTCTGTTATAGGAACATCTAGAACTTGGACAGCACTCCAAGTAACTGTGATCTGGACCAAACACGCATAACTCGCCACATTAGACTCAGATATTCACCAACATAGGGTGTGCATCAAACCGCATAAACCGCGCACACCGCATAATGCGGTTTTGAACATTCGCGGTGCGGTTTGCTGTTTGTAATATATAAAAACCGCACACCGCATCAAACCGCACGTGTGTGTGTGTGTATATATATATATATATATATATATATATATATATAATTAACTGACTTCGTGTTAATTCAACTTAACCATCATAAAATGTAATGTCATTGTTTGCAGTTTCATTACAATACTGCTTGCAAGCAGGGCAGGTCCAAAGATATAGTGGGCTCAGGGCGAAAAGAAAAAATGAGCCCCTAAAATCAAAAATAGACAAACTGTTACAAAATTAACTATTAATATTAAAAAGCAAAAATATGACCACAACATTATAAAAACAACTAATTTAAAGAAAAATATTTTTCGTACCATTTTTAAATAAATTGATTTTTTTTCTCTCTCTATATATATATACCATATATTCTAAGAATTTTAGGCCCCTTAGAGACATGGGCCTTGGGCGACCGCCCGGGTTGCCCACCGTCTGGACCGGGCCTGCTTGCAAGTTAATATATTAAACTATCATAAACGATAAACACTTTTACTACTAATCTGTCAATTAAACACGTAACTAACTTCATGCATTCTTAAGTTAAATAATAGAAATGCTAATGAAAAAACTATTTTTTTACGATTATAAAGTGCATTTGTACTTATTTGTATTAGTTAATTTTACAATACATAAGCAATTAAATTATAAATTTTAACTAATTTAAAACTATATATACACCATTGTCCCAAAAAAATAATTACACCATAAGAATTATAAAATGGGAGAACCCGTACCGCATAATGTTGAACAACTAATCAAACCGCACAAACCGCATCTAAACCGGCCGCACCAAACCGCACCGTATAGTGCGCTTTATAGCTTCCGCGGTGCGGTTTGTGGTTTTTTAATAGTCCAAACCGTATATGCGGTGCGGTTTGCGGTTTTAACTCTAAACCGCACTTGGAACACCCCTAATACATACCATGTGATGACATCACCATCAGGTGGAGGGTGGTCGCCCTTTTCCTTTTCATTAACCTCTCGGGGAATTTTATTTTCTTCTTCCTGCTCACAACATAGTTTTTCCTTTTATTTTTATTTATTTATTATTATTATTATTATTTTTGCAGAATCCAAATCCTCCTTCATTATTTTTCAGCTCCCGAAAAGAACTTTTGCTTTGGCAGCTGTTGCAATTGCCACATGTCACCCAACCCAACAAACAAATACCATCATACATCAGTCAATACATACATACACACATATATCTCATAGATATGATCATGACATGTCCATCATGCATCCATTTTCCACCTTACATTGTGAGAAATCTTCATTTGAGTTTATGGATCCATCCACTCTTTCTCTTCTTCATTACCCTTTGTCCTGCTTCTTCTGTTCTGCATGATCATATCTTCACTTTTCATGTCTCTCATGGTTTTTCCTTCCTGAATGTACGAACACAAAGTTACTTTGATATCTAAAAAGACAAACCATAATTACTTATATATTAAAAATAAAGATTTGCAACTTCAATCCCTAAATAAATTATAATGCAGTTAGGTTGATCTCAAGCAAGTTCAGTTCAATGGAATTATTTGATCTTTAAGGGGATTTTCTTTAATTTCACATGTCAAAACTCAGAAATATGAATTTTTTTTTAATATTGTATGTTTTTAGTTCATGTGGACTAATTCTCAACTTGAAATTGGCCAAAGATTATTACTTGTTAATACTTTCTTTAAACTTTGATAACTTTATTAAACTTAATTCTCAATACCACCAGAAACCTGGATTTGATTGTATAGCATATAACTGCAACAAATAGTAATGTACATTTCTTTAAAAAAAAAAAAACTTTTACTAAAGCCACTATACATTTCAAATAATATTCTTGGAAAATCTTAACTGAATAACTGTAATATGATTTTGTGCCCGAATGAGTTTCAAAAATTTGAATTGTTTATATAATATTTTTCAAAAGTTGGATGGTTTTTAGTTACCATTTTTAAGTCTAGTTATCAAGTTAGAATAGAAACAAACATGCACTGTTATTCATTGCAATTTTAGTGTGAGCATAAATAAATAAAAAATTATTCTATATCTGTTGGTATGTGTGGGTGAAAGCAATTTGAAATCCACTAAGAAAAAAATGATATGTCGAACTATTCAAAAGGGAAAGTGGATCACAAATGCCATAAAATTCTTCAACATTTGAGAAAAATAAATGAAAAAATATATATTTAGAAACTAGTAAGTGAAAATCGGAAGTTTTTGGGGGTTTAAACTAGGGTTAGGGTTACAAATTGAATTACCATGAGTTAAAGCACAAACTATCCCGCCATGACGACCACTATAATCTTTAACGATCTCTTCTACTGTATGAGGACTCGAAGAAATTGAAGCCATTTCTGTATGAAATAGAATAAAAGCAAGGATATATCAATATAGTAATTTCAATTTAAAGTGCAGAATATTGATCATACACTCTGTGTTTTTGTGTAGGGATTGAGTAAGGCAATATTCCCTATTTTTGGCAGTCGACGAGATAAAAAGACAAAACACACAAGCAGGAATGACGGAATTACCATAGGGATTGGGGAAAAAACCACAACGAAGTCGAAGACCTGTTTTTTAATTATATAAATATAAATATATACAAATACAAATCAGAGGGGTACAAAAATTAAGTGACATAAAAAATGTGTGCCATATTTGTAGTGGTACCAACTCTACCGTACACCTTAACACTTTTGATTGAGAGAGATCTTATTGGTCCTTCATAACAAATTCTATGTTAATGCTAAATGTTTTGTTTAATTGTTAAGTTCATTTTTGAGAAAATTCGGACAATAACCAAAAAATGAGATTGGTTTGAAGAAAATAACCAAGGAAAAATCAAATTTTGGAAAATGACCACAGGATCCGCAGAGCACCCTCTGCGGAACCATTAAATGCTCTGCGGATCCTCTACAGCTCTGCGGAATTGCTGTTTTTTGATTTTAAATTTTTTTTTCGTTTATTTTTGTTTATCAATATTAATTTTTTTTAAATACACTAATACCTTATGTGATTATGTAAATAATTTGACAAAAAAAGTTAAAAATAATGAACTTATGTTTGATATCAGTCCACAGAACTCTTTGGGAATCCACCTTTTGCGGATCCATTAAAGCCTCTGCGGATCCAGCTACAGCTTTGCGGAATGTTGGTTTTTTAATTTTTTTAATTTTTTTTTCGTTTTTTTGCTTTCATTTTCGTTTATTAATATTATTTTATTTTAAATACACTTATACCTTATGTGATTATTATGTAAAAAATTTGACAAAAAAAGGTTAAAAATAATGAAATGTTTTATGTAATACGTTTGCTACTTATGTATCTTTTCATGTATTTGTACTTATAAATAACGTAATACAAATTGGTGCATATAAATAACCTAATTAAAATTATATAAATATTCCATGTTTTTTATAGGTTACAAAACATACCTTAGAAAACATAAACATACAACCTTCATAATAAACATACTTTGAAATAAACTTCATTCATTCGAATCGAACCACGGAAACTTTGATCTGTTTTCATATTCCGTCAATGGGTTATCTGTTGCTTGTGTCCCTAGGTTTACTGTCTCTTGCGTCCATTGGTTATCTGGCTCTTGCTGCCATTGGTACTCGGTGCAACCCTGCCATTGGTTCTGTGGCTCTTCCTGCGGTTGGTATTCGGTCTCTTGTTTTGAAATACCAATTATCTTTTTAGAGGATGTTAGGGTATATTGATCAGTAACATATGAAAGAACAACTATGAGAGTAATCATAAGATATTGTGAGCTCATTGTATATGCTGATTATTCACATGTGAATTCTAATATGGGAATTTGTCATGTTAAATATTCACATTTGATAGATCAACAACAATATCAAATATGTCCTTACAAATACTGAATATAAAATCAATGCATATAATATAGTTCCACTGTTAAGTGTAAGTTATGGTTAATTATTACAATTACAGACACATTGGTGGTAGTTATAAATTAATTTTTGACACAATCTTGTCCTTCTTTTACAGGTGGAGGGTATGTGATCTTTCATGTAAATAAATAAACAAAAATCTCCAGGTTAATGCATCATAATTCATGTGCTGGGGGAGACTTGTTGGTTTCTTCTTTACATAACTCTGTTTTTTTTTATAGACAAAATTGTGTAGACTATACTGATGTCAAACTATGTATAGGAAAAATGGAGCCTTGTCATATGATGATATGGCGGGTCAAATAACACTTGAAAAGAATGGGAATGCAAAAAGAAGGTGGTGCAGGTCCACCACCTCCACCATTAGCTTCAAAAGGAGGCGGTGTAACTGCTGTGAAAAGTCAACCAGGAAAAAAGCTTAAGCCTTTACATTGGTCAAAAATAAATGGAGTAGGAAAAGGAAGCTTGTGGGCTGAAGCAGGAAAAATCTGGTGAAGCTGCAAAGTGGGTCTTTTTTTTTTTTGACATATTGACATTGAGCCGAGAGATTGATATGTCAGAACTTGAAACACTCTTCTCAGCATCAAATCCAAATTCTGACAAGACATTAAAAACAAAATGCAAAGCAGCCAATGGACCCGAAAAAGTACAACTGGTAATAATTTATTTTCCTTGTTTATTGCATACAGAATATTTAAATGTACTTATATTTGACCTCACACATCTTTGTATGGAAGATTTGTTCATATTTCACTCTTGTTGCAGATTGAGCATAGGCGAGCATATTACTCTGAAGTAATGCTTTCAAAGGTGAAGACACCATTGCCTGAATTGATGGTAAGCTGCAAACATTATGCATTTAATCACAAATTAGGTTTTCTGATAATTGTTTTTAATTCTTGAGTTGTGAAACTTAACAGGAACATGTCCTTAATTTGGATGAATTAGCAATGAATATTGAGCAGGTGGATAGCCTTATATTGAGCAGGTGTATTTACATTTTACATTAGAGTACAATAGTACCATTTTTCTGTAACTTACTATTTATATGCTTAGGCTTATCAAGGAGAACCTGAAATGTTGGGAAAATGTGAACAAGTACACATATTTTTCTGGATTTATATCATTATTATGTCAATAAATTCGGGGATTAAAACACAAAATTTTTAATATCTGATTTATTGTAACAGTTCTTCTTAGAGCTAATGAAAGTTCCACGTTCAGAAGCAAAGCTTGTAGTTTTTTCATATAAGATACAGTTTAGTGCACATGTCAGGAGATATTATTCTTGGAATTTCCTGCTTTTGTTGTACTTACATTATTCTAACTTTACTGTTCTTTTGCAAATTTAGTTTACAGAACTTAGGGAAAAGTTAAGCATTGTATATCTATCAGTAGAACAGGCAAGTTATTAGTTATCTGTCACTTTAATTATGCAGTTATTCAGTGACAATAAGATTGGATTACATTTTACTTTTTTTTATATATGTTGATGGTGGTTATATCAGCTTGTTAGTTCTGTAAAGTTGAGGAGAGTCATGCAGACAATTCTTTCTCTTGGAAATGCTTTGAACCAGGGAACTACAAGAGGTGAGTTACTGCTACTAGTTTTATTTTATTTGTCACATGTGGATACTATTTATTTCAAAAATACTATAAAATGACAAGTATAACTATTATTTGTCAGCATTTGATTTCCACAGCTCTTGGGTGGTACCAACAACTGTATTGATAAGGTTAGTTCTGTAATTTTCTATCCTAATTAAAAATTGTGCATCCATTTTTATAAATGCTTAATGTGCTATTAGTTTTGGTGTGTAGTGGATGGTCTATAATGGTCAATACAAATGTTCAAAGATCAAATCCCAAAAGAGAAATTTCTGAAGACCAATATGCAAACATAGTATTTTCTTTCACCAACATGTGTTTTCATATAATTTTTGGTCGGAATTGGAATTCAATTCCATTCTAGTCCTGCATTTAGTTTAGCTTCAAATGAGTCGACAATAATGTCCATCATCAACAGAAAAGCATGCTTCCAACAAATACAATGTCTCCTTACATTGCAGGAAAAAGTAAGTAGAACTTGGTTCGCCTAATTCCATGGGAATCGGAATCCAATTCCATTATGGTCATTTTTTCGGATGCAAGATATGAAGCAATGGAGAATATGTATGTTGAAATGCAAAATATGAGACGGAATTGAGATTATGGTACTTTGATGATTTTGATCGTTTGGTAAACATTGATATTTGATGTTTTGATTTGATAGTTGATTTTGGTATTTTAATATTAGTGTTTGGTTTGGATTGTATAATTATTTGATTCCTTTGGTATTAATTTGTTATTGTTTAGTTTGGGATTGTATAATTATTTGATGTTTTTAGTATTTTTTGTTTTAGATTTGTAATAAAAAAAATTAGTATTATATATTTGCGAGGGATCAGCTATGGAAACAAAAAAAAATCAAATCTAAAATTTGCTAGTGATCAGCGACGGAATATAAAAAGACAGATATAGAGGTTTGCAAGGGATTAGCGACGGAATATTTTTGTTGTTGATGTCCTAAATAACGGTATTAAGGGACCAATTTGCGACGGATATTCCGTTGCTAAAGTCATCGCAAGGAAAAACAAGTCCATCGCTAAATCTCTCTCTAAGTCATTAGCCACGTTTTATTTGGCTATGGAGTAAGTCTGCCACAGATCCGTCGCAAAAGAGCTTTAGTGACGGAATAGCGACGGATTTATACGTCGCAAAAACCCATGTTTCTAGTAGTGATAGGAACAAATTCTATGTTAATGCTAAATGTTTTGTTTAATTGTTAAGTTCATTTTTGAGAAAATTCGGACAATAACCAAAAAATGAGATTGGTTTGAAGAAAATAACCAAGGAAAAATCAAATTTTGGAAAATGACCACAGGATCCGCAGAGCACCCTCTGCGGAACCATTAAATGCTCTGCGGATCCTCTACAGCTCTGCGGAATTGCTGTTTTTTGATTTTAAATTTTTTTTTCGTTTATTTTTGTTTATCAATATTAATTTTTTTTAAATACACTAATACCTTATGTGATTATGTAAATAATTTGACAAAAAAAGTTAAAAATAATGAACTTATGTTTGATATCAGTCCACAGAACTCTTTGGGAATCCACCTTTTGCGGATCCATTAAAGCCTCTGCGGATCCAGCTACAGCTTTGCGGAATGTTGGTTTTTTAATTTTTTTAATTTTTTTTTCGTTTTTTTGCTTTCATTTTCGTTTATTAATATTATTTTATTTTAAATACACTTATACCTTATGTGATTATTATGTAAAAAATTTGACAAAAAAAGGTTAAAAATAATGAAATGTTTTATGTAATACGTTTGCTACTTATGTATCTTTTCATGTATTTGTACTTATAAATAACGTAATACAAATTGGTGCATATAAATAACCTAATTAAAATTATATAAATATTCCATGTTTTTTATAGGTTACAAAACATACCTTAGAAAACATAAACATACAACCTTCATAATAAACATACTTTGAAATAAACTTCATTCATTCGAATCGAACCACGGAAACTTTGATCTGTTTTCATATTCCGTCAATGGGTTATCTGTTGCTTGTGTCCCTAGGTTTACTGTCTCTTGCGTCCATTGGTTATCTGGCTCTTGCTGCCATTGGTACTCGGTGCAACCCTGCCATTGGTTCTGTGGCTCTTCCTGCGGTTGGTATTCGGTCTCTTGCACCCATTGGTTATGTGGATCCTGCTGCCATTGATGTTCGGTCTGTTGTGTCCATTGGTTGACTGGATGCTGCTGCCATTGATGTTCGGTCTGTTGTGTCCATTGGTTGTCTGGCTGCTGCTGCCATTGTTGTTTGGTATGTTGCGTCAATTGGTTCTCTGGCTCATGCTGCCATTGGTTTTCGGTCGCTTGCGTCGGTTCCTCTTCTGTCGCTTTTGTCCCACTCCCTGACGTCCCGGTACGTTTTTTAGTTTTACTTTGGTTCTTTGGAACGATTTCCTTACACGTCCTTGCATTATGAGTTGTGCTATGGCATCTAGTACACCTTCTTATTTTTGGTTCCTCACCTTGAGATGGAATACGATTGGTTTTTTTGGTCTACCAAATTGACGTATTTCCATCACAGGAGGGTTAACAACCATAAGGTCATCTGGAACCTCCCAATCACTAAGTTTTGAAAGAGGGTATACGACCTGCTCGTACGTTCTTCGATATTTTTCAATTTTATAAGCATCTATAGCCATATGCCTACAATGATCATTTTTCAAGTGCGTTAAAACCATTATCACATGACCACATGGCAAACCAGTTAGTTGCCAATATCTGCAAGAACAAGTCTTTTCCCTCAAATTCACTATGCCGCCGCTTTTGAAGTCATGCACTTGATATGTTGTATTGTCAACACCGGATACCGACCATCCTTGAATCCCCTCTTTATTTTTTTAACCATATCTTCAGCCCACTTCGTTAGTATTGTTTTACTTTTTTCTGTTAAAACAAACATATATTATTATATATGACATTTATCATATAATTTAAAATTAAACATAATCATACCTGCAGCCATCCGCTGTTTGTAAAACCATTTCTACATAAGTGCGCGAAAGAACTCAAGAAGTGGTAATATAGGCAACTTCCTTGCTTTATTTGATACAACATTCATGGACTCCGCACTATTTGAGGTCATATAATCATACCTCGTTGTAGGGCAATACGCTCTGGTCCAATTCTCACGTGGAATTTGACTGAGATATAATCATACCTCGTGGTAGGACAATTAATTTATCATTCGGACCTAAACTGTGAAACGGTCCAGGTTCAAGAATAGGTTCTGGACAATCAGGAATAGAAGGAATACAATACCATGGATTAAAAGCAGTTTTTCGTTGCGTGTACTCATCATCCGACCACCCTTCATTTGATTTTTCCTCACATCTTCGATCATCAATTTCAGGAACTTCTCCAAACTCGAACAAATTTTCACGTTGTAATTCAGTCATGCCCACTTTTGATTCTTTATCATTATCTGATACAAAAGTGTTATTTCCTCTTCCCCTTGAACGGTTTCCGTCACATTGGCTTTCTCTACGACCTCTATTAGTTTTTGTTGGATGAAACTGGTTGTTAACCACTGCTTGTTCTTCATCTTCTTCACCTACCACCGTTAAATACAAATGCACTGTCTTCTTTGATTCAGACATTACATATCTCAATTGAAATACATCAGTTTCATCTCCAAGCTCCATGACATACCCTAACTCCGGGTGTTTAAAAGACAAACATATATGACTGTTTAACACACCCGCCTTACTTCTAACCATTTGCAATAACATTTCATGGTCAATGTTAGGAGGAAGATTTAAACCATAGTTTTTCACATTATTTCTAACATAAACCTTAACTCTATTAACTAACTGCCACGACCCTCCTGTACACAAAATAATAAAACTCATTTTACAAATCACTCTCTACAAACACAACGAAAAAACAACTTCTACTAGTAATTGAAACTCACAAACTCACAAATAACCACTTAAATACGTCTATAACTTCTATAACTGATCCGCAGAGGTGTACATTGATCCTTAGAGGTGTGCACTGATCCGCAAAGGTGTACACTGATCCTTAGAGGTGTGAACTGATCCGCAGAGGTGTACACTGATCCTTAGAGGTGTGCACTGATCCGCAGAGCTGTACACTGATCCTTAGAGGTGTGCACTGATCCGCAGAGGTGTACACTAATCCTTAGAGATGTGCACAGATCCGCAGAGCTATACACTGATCCTTAGAGGTGTGTACTGCTCCGCAGAGGTGTACACTTATTCTTATATATATATATATATATATATATATATATATATATATATATATATATATATATATATATACTAACCTGATCAATATCCTTCCAATGTGGTTCATCAACCATCCCGGTTATTTACAAAACCAGAGTTAACTTTTACTTTATTTCATAGAACATAAAATACAAAACAGTACAAATACATGAAAAACATACATCAGTAGCAAACGTATTACATAAAACATTTCATTATTTTTAACCTTTTTTTTGTCAAATTTTTTACATAATAATCACATAAGGTATAAGTGTATTTTAAAAAAAATATATTAATAAACGAAAGTGAACGCAAAAAAAAAAAACGAAAAAAATTAAAAAATTAAAAAACCAACATTCCGCAGAGCTGTAGCTGGATCCGCAGAGGGTGGATTCCCAAAGAGTTCTGTGGACTGATATCAAACATAAGTTCATTATTTTTAACTTTTTTTTGTCAAATTATTTACATAATCACATAAGGTATTAGTGTATTTAAAAAAATATTAATATTAATAAACGAAAATGAACGCAAAAAAAACGAAAAAACGAAAAAAAAAATTAAAAAAATAAAAAAACAGCAATTCCGCAGAGCTGTTGAGGATCCGCAGAGCATTTAATGGTTCCGCAGAGGGTGCTCTGCGGATCCTGTGGTCATTTTCCAAAATTTGATTTTCATTGGTTATTTTCTTCAAAACAATCTCATTTTTTGGTTATTTTCCGAATTTTCTCTTCATTTTTTTGGTTATGTGGTGTGGCGAGATGGACTTCGTGCTGACCAGTAAAGTTGTCGTTGTCAAGCACTAGCCACACCGATGTCAAATCGATCACACTACATAAATTTTTTTTGTCGTTTTATTGCTTTTGTTTGATTCCTTCCATAACAATTGGCAATAAAAATATTAATCGTCCACATATCATATATATAGACTATCAACAGATACAAACTAAGACATAACAATCGTACATCTTGAAATGAATGTTACAGTTAAACGACAAGGTATTAGTGCTTTGGATTTTGATAGTAAATCTTTAGCTTTTCTGGCTTGAAGAGATTCTTAGAAGTATACGTTGAGTTATAAACATCCCCCAGAAGATCATACTGAAGTCTAGCATATAAAATAACCGGTATGGAAGCAATTGCACTGATAACAATAGGTATCCATATCATGTTTTGATAAAGGACGAAAAAACTAACACTAAAAGCGACCATCATGGCTGCGATAGAAAAGAAGAGTGTTGTAAGGCCTCTCATCAGCCTTTTGGGTAATAATTCCAAGAAATCATCTTCAGCATAGCGAGATGTGAGGATAGATAAAAATATTAGGAGTGAAACGGACGAGAATGTCAAAGAAATGGCATCCGATATGACAAATACTATGAAAGATCTTTTATGAAAGAACATAGGAACACCATTAGTTTGATTATAACCACCAGGAACTGTAAACGCTGCTGCAAAAACAATGGTAGCTATAAGAGCTGCCACCACCATACTTTGACTAGCTGTCTCTTTCATCCACTTTTCACCTGAAGAGAGTAGATCTTTGTGCTCCTTGCTGAACAGTTCATGTGGTGTTAATCCATCATTGTTCTTCCTTTCTCGATAAGAAGGAGGAATCATACCTTCTACTTCCTACGTACACAAAAGAAAGGTTAAATCACTTTTGTTTGGTTTGTCCACTTTGAAACTTTCTATTTTAAAACAATTGTAGCTATTCTTGGATGATAGAGTAGAAGCAACTTCAGTAATAATAACTTCTAGTTGTATGAAAGACGAAAGTACAGAGATGTAAAGAGAGAGCTAATGTCTTAAAAAGAAGGAAGTACCTTGAACCACAACAACTCTCGTTGCATTTGTAGAGCAACCCCTGAAATTACTTGAAGTCTCTTTTTCTTTGCACACTTCCCAACTAAATGTAACATATTATTTCCTTTCCGATCCTTCATAGGTGTTATCATATCTTTCATCGAGCCAATCTCATGTAGAAGATTGTAGATACCCTCATGACGATGTGAGATAGCAACATGAAATATAGTTTGCTCGTTATCATTTGTCTTCCATATTAAATCTGGATATTGCCGAATTAGCTCCACTAGAAATTCAGTGTTTCCCATCTCTGCAGCGACAAATAGTACACGTGAAGAGAATGTTTGATTTACACCTTTTACTTCTTGATCACCTTGCCTTCTACTCCATAGGTTATGAATTCTTGTGGGCATCTTCGCAACATTTTCCAAGATGGACCCAAGAAGTTGCTCGACATCTTCCTTTTCCTTTCCACTATTTGTTGGTAGGTCAGCTGGCCCTCTGATAATACCACTGATTTCATCCTTGGATAATTTCACAATTTCTGACCAAATAATTTTTAGTAATTCCATGGCATCAGTTGCTTTTTCAGAAGGCCCAACCTTCACATGAATCAACGCCAAAACTGAAACCCACAACCAAATAAGAAATCAAATAGGTGGATAAAAATGAGTTGATAAGCAAAATATAAGAGTAGAGATTTTCACTTGGACATATGATTCGCCAGATAAAATGCGGTTTTATCCCCTTAAATGCGTCAGGTTTTCGAGCCAAAACTCCAAGTAAAATCCCACTTTTTGCTAGCAATGGCCATCGGGACACTATTTTCAATGCAATATCTACATAATTAATTTGTTTTAACATTTAATCAGGGAAAGTATTACATCAAACGCAACAAATATCATACAACTTTTTTTTAACAGAAGCACATATGAAAACATTTATAGAACAACAAGAAAGGAGCAACAACTACACACCATATTGATCAGCTTCCACGCATTTCTGTAGAACCCAACTGCGATTCTTATCTGTCCAACAATCTCCATGCATCTCCCCAGATTTATCATAAAGATAATTCACCATTTCATGTTTTCCAAATAATGATGCCATATAGAGTGGCATCATTCCATTACTACCAGTGATATCCCCAAGGGTCCCGTTCTTTTCCAACATAGTCATAACAGTTTTGACATTTCCCGCAGCTGCTGCTAAACAAAATGCAGTATTGTCATTATCATTCTTGAGTTCTAACTGTTCCCTTGTCATCTTGTTCACCAGATTTTCTACAAACTTTTCTATCTGTTTACTGCATTTCGCAGATGCTGCAATGTGAAGTGCAGTATCATAGTTTTCACTTATAGCATATCCTACCAGATCTAGATATTGATGTTTATCAAGAATGATTTGAGCAGCTTCCCAATCACCATTGATTGATGCATTATAGAGAGGAACGCAAATGCTGAGGTACTGCGCTCTATTTCCTATTAAGTAACAAAACCGATGTTAATTAAGAGTTGACAATTAGGCATCTTTTTTCGACCACATGAACACTAAGCCCATTGTATTTAGTTTTTTTTTTTTTATTAAATCTCCAAAAAAACATCATTTCTACGATCTTCGGCCTTGTAATAAGGTCCAAACTAGCTAATAAAGGGTGTTTATCATCAAGATTTAGTGAGTGTAGTGGTGGTATCCCTCTTGGTCTTAAACCGATTTGTATCAGATTAATGGGGTAATGTTGTTATTGTTTAAAAGAAATTTTTCAAAACAAACAATCTTTAAAAATTGAAAAACTTATTGGAGAAAATTTTAAATTAAACAAAAGCTTTTTCAATACACTTATAAATTTACAAGTTCCTGCCGTGAGCCTTTTCGATGATTGTGGTCGTTCTCATAGAATTTAAACCAGTTATAAAGAGACGACTTAAAGTAACACATAAATATTCAAAAAAAAAAAAAAAATCATCTTTTATGGGGATATAATGAGTTTTTTCATTTTAGTATTTTCCATGAAGAAAATTCCTATTAAAAAAACCCTGCTATTTTGGTTGCTCTCAATTAATTAATGTGTAGCACTATTCAAATGATTAATAATGATAAGTAAACACATAATGGCATATATAAAAGTTTACCAAGTAGATCTCGAATAGGTAGGTTCCGAATTATTGTTTTTGTTCTTGTTGGTTGTGGTCGTGGTGTTGCACCTCCATTGGCCGTTGTGTTTGTGGGGTTCATTTCTGGGAGTTCTTACTTACTCCACCTGCATACTCATATATTAGTAATATGCAGCCAAAATAGACACCATGAAGATAGCAGTTGGTGTGGTTGAAGCTAATTCACATCATAATTAAGAGAAATTTGCACATATAGCTTCCTTTTGAATGTCTCTGAATTAATGCACAGTAGGAATGAGGAGTTAAAGACATGGATTTATATATGCAGAACTTGATGGACTATGTCTGTAAGTCATCGTCAACGCTTTATTATAAAAAACAAAGTCATCTCAATAGATCTGAAATAGAGCCAAAGAGGCAATGTTAGGTATATAATTTGAAAGGTGACAAGTTAGTGGGAAAACATAAATGAACTGTCGACGTTTCCATATGTCCTCTTTAATATAATTTAATGTTTTCATAGTAATAAAATAAATACTAAAAGTTGAATAATTGAACTTTTTCATATAGTTTGAACGACATAGCTATAACAATAATAAAATATTTGTTATTACTGAATTACATTAACAAAAAATATTACCCAAATAATCCTTTTGCAGAACTATTTAAAATCCTCATACTCAAAAGAAAAAGAAATAAATAATAAAAATGAAAGCGAAATAGATGGTGTTAAATTGGTAAGATCTTCAAATCATACAAGCCCAAAAATTATATCAATCATACTTGGATTTATCTTAAAGATCTATATTGGGATCTTAAGACCCCTTTTAAGATTTTAAAGTTTTGTGCTCATTTCATCTTACCACTTTAGTATTTATTAATTATTATTATATTGTTGAGCCTCAAAATTTATTCATTTAACTTTGAAATCATACATCTCATGTTGCAAGAAGTGTTATAGAACATCATCGATTCATCTTGAATTAAAAAGAGTATCATGACATTGTTGTGTGGCACATGGTAAATATAATATTGTTTCTTTTTCTGCTTAATATGTTTTCTTTCTAACTATGATGATTTGAACCAAGAGGAATTATTGTTAATACGTTAAAATGAATTCTATTATCGATGTCTTAACCAACATCTATTTTAAATGGAGAAATTAAATATCATTTTACTTTTCTTCCTAATTATTTTCATACCGATATAAAATAATGATAAGTTTCTTAAAAAATTATTAATTTATTAAAAATATAATATTTATTATCATTTCATAGGAATAGAAAGATAAGTAGGAAGAAAAAGTAGGAGAATATTTAATTTCTTTTTAAAATGAGATACCTCACAAACAAGACTTTACAAACAAGTTTAAAGACTAATTTATTTTAGTAGAATTTTTCGATTTCAATTCGATCTAATCTTATGATCAAAAATCTTGGAAAACATAAAATGATATTAGCTAAAATCTCGATCTTGAAAATCTTAATTAAAGTTATTAGAAATAAAACCTAATAAATAAAAATAATTTTTGACAAATGTCATGTTCTCCTTAAATTTGCCACGTGTCATTTTCTAGGATTTTAAAAATTTTCCACTTTGACATTTTCTTGTGTTTTCTAATTTCATAAATTTAAAATTCACATTTTAACAAGGTTTATATATATATATATATGTAAGTAGATTCATTGTATTAAATTTTAGAATAAATACAACCGATTCGTTCCTTCTTTTTCCACCTAATATTTCTATGTAAGTTAATTCTCCTTCCAATTTAAACATATAATTTAGCTCCATTACACATAAAGTTTGTTGGATTTTTGTATATATGTTATGATTAACCTGAAATCACGAGTCCATAATTTTGTGGTTTGTTCTATCCAACTTGAATGATCAATCAATTTTATAAATAATTAAATTTGATTATTAACATTCGTATATTAATTTCATTATTAACATAAAATAATTTACATTAATCATCTACAAAGAAATAAGAAGATACTCTCATTCTAATATAACTCTCTAATATAATGATTGAATCGAAATTAACCAAAATAAGGTTATCGTGGAATATAGATATGCTAGCTTTGAAAAATTAGAGAATTCATTATATATAACGATTGTTTCTTTTTTATGCAAGAAAGTGATTTTGCAAATGTATCCAATGTTGGGAATAATAGACAATAAAAAATTTCAGAACACAATATTTAACGTGGTTCGGTCTAATCTGACCTACGTCCATGGGCCAACGAGAGAGAGAGAGGATTTTATTATCTCCAGAGAAAATTACAATCATACAAGGCTAAACTGCACTTGTAATTTGATCACTCAGTATAAGGTATCACTCGTGCTTTTGGCTGCCGAATTAAAGGCTCTGCACAAAAGGCTACCTCACTATTTCTACTGGATATATAAGAGAAGTTACTTGACTCTTATATATGTTTTTGTTGTGTTTTGGTGCATCTTTTCCCTTCAACATATGCTTCCTTTTATAGTAGATGAAAAGGAATAAATAGGAGAAATTAGTGGAGCAAATCAAGGAGTAATTTATGGAAAGAGGAGTAGGTGGGAGACAATGGTGAGTCTCCACCAATTAACTCAACAATCTCCCACTTGGAGACTTGAACCATACAGTCTTCTCTATCATCCAGCTCTTGCAACACACACACACTCTCTCTCGTTATCTGCCATGCCTTCCTCCTCAAACTTCTGGAAGGCCAGTTGAAGTCATGCACAACTTCAACTTCTCAGTGGTAACCACCTTGGTGAACATATCTGCTGGATTCTTCATTCCAAGGATTTTCTTCAGATGTAGAGTTCCATTACTGATTAACTCTCGAATGAAATGGTACCTCATCTGAATGTGTTTCGTTCTACTGTGAAACACCGGATTCTTAGCTAGGTGAACTGCACTTTGGTTGTCACAATGCAGTACACAATCCTCCTGTTGAAATCCAAGTTCTAATAAGAACGTTTTCAACCATATAAGCTCCTTGGCCGCTTCTGCAATAGCCATGTATTCTGCTTCTGTGGTTGAAAGAGCAACACTCTTTTGTAACCTGGACATCCAACTGATTGTCGTACCTCCGATTGTAAACACATAACCTGTTGTGCTTTTACCCGAATCCTCACATCCACCCAAATTTGCATCGGCGAACCCTTTTAAGACCACCCCCTTTATTCTGTAACATAGGGCAACCTCAACTGTTCCTTTCAAGTAGCGTAACAACCACTTTACTCCTTCCCAATGCTCTTTTCCTGGATTCGACATGAACCTGCTCACAACTCCCACTGCTTGAGCAATATCTGGTCTGGTGCAGACCATTGCATACATCAAGCTACCTACCGCAGATGCGTAGGGAACTTTGGCCATCTGTTCTTTGTCTTCTTCCGTCTTTGGGGATTGCTTCTTTGAGAGTTTCTGACTTCCCAAAGGCGTACTTCTTACTTTAGCATCTGCCATGCTGAACTTTTCTAAAACTCTCTTGATGTACTTAGATTGAGAAAGTTTTAGTGTACCGGTAACTCTGTCCCTGGCTATGCTCATGCCCAATATTTGCTTAGCAGCCCCTAAGTCCTTCATCTCGAACTCTCTGGACAACTGCTTCTTAAGCTTGTCGATCTCCTACATGTCGGATCCAGCGATCAATATGTCATCAACATATAATAACAGGATGATGTAAGAGGAGTTGAATTTCTTCAAGTAGCAACAGTGATCCATCTCACATCTGTGATACCCACTCCTCTGCATAAAGCTATCAAACTTCAAGTACCACTGTCTTGGAGCTTGCTTCAATCCATACAGACTTTTCTTTAACTTGCACACCAGGTTTTCCTTGCCAACTATTGGGAAACCCTCTGGTTGTGCCATGTAGATGTCTTCTTCCAGGTCACCATGAAGAAAAACTGTTTTCACATCTAGCTGCTCTAGATGGAGATCTTCAGAGGCTACAATACCCAAGACCATTCTGATTGTAGTCATCTTCACAACTGGAGAGAAGATCTCATTGTAATCAACACCCCTCTTCTGTTGGAAGCCTTTTACCACCAACCTGGCCTTGTATCTTTTACTGCCATCAATCTCATCTTTGACCCGAAACACCCATTTGTTCTGCAATGCTTTCTTCCCTGCTGGGAGCTTGACCAAGGACCAAGTGTGGTTCTGGTCAAGTGAGCTCAACTCGTCTTCCATAGCCCTTTTCCACTGTATGGAATCTTTCATCCTTAAGGCCTATGGATAAGACTCAGGTTCACCATTCTCTGTTAGCAATAAGTAATTTGCTGAAGGAGAATACTTGTTTGGAGCCTTTCTTGGTCTAGTGGATCTCCTGACAGTAGGAGTTCTAGTCCCTACACCTTCTTCGACTTCTTCTTCAAAACTACTGTCTTCTTCGCTCCCACTATCTCCAATATTATCAGAGCTCCCACTGCTTCCTAAACTTTCACCTATCTCCGGAGTACTGATAGGTCTTACTACGTCGTCTTCAGAGATTTCTTCAAATTCGACTTGACTCTTTGTTTTCTCTGGTTGCTTCTTTCTGTTAGAGCTTGCTGCAAGTTCATCCTTGTATAGAGCATTCTCGTTGAACACTACATCCCGACTTCTGATAACCTTCTTTGTCTCGTTATCCCAGAAGCGGTACCCCATGTCATCCAAGCCATAGCCAATAAAGGTACACTTTCTTGCCTTCGCTTCTAGCTTGTCTCTTTCAGAATCTTTCACCTTCACATATGAGACACAACCGAAAACTTTCAAGTGCCTGAGTGAAACCTCACGACCACTCCATTCTTCTTCTGGAATTTTGAACCCTAGGGGGACTGAGGGTCCTCTTTTGATTAGATATGCGGCTGTGTTGACTGAATCTGCCCAGAACATCTTGGGCAAGCCTGCATGTAGTCTCATGCTCTTCGCCCTTTCGTTTAACGTTCAGTTCATCCTCTCAGCAACTCCATTCTGCTGAGGTGTCTCCGGAACCGTCTTCTGCATTCTGATTCCTTGGTCAGCACAGTAATCAACAAATTCTTTGCTACTGTATTCACCCCCATTATCAGATCTGAAACACTTGATCTTCAAGTTAGTTTCATTCTCAACAATAGCTTTCCATTTCTTGAAAGTACTGAAAACTTCAGACTTATGTTTCAAGAAATAAACCCAAACTTTCCTTGTGCAGTCGTCAATGAAAGTAACATAATACCGGGATCCTCCCATTGAAGAAACTGTAGTGGGACCATAAACATCTGAATGTACTAGCTCCAACTTCCCAGACTTGGGTGGACGACCAGTCTTCACGAAAGTAACTTTCTTCTGTTTACCAAGAACACATGGCTCACAGAAATCAACTGTTACAGTCTTCAGATCTGGAATTCTTCCTTTGGAGGCTAGCATCTTCATTCCCTTCTCACTCATATGCCCAAGTCTTTGGTGCCATAGAGTAGATGCCCCAACTTCTTCTACAGCATGTACTTCAGAGTCATCAGCTTCCACCATGTAAAGTGTACCCCGCTTCTGACCTCTAGCAATAACTAAGTTTCCCTTCGTTACCTTCCATTGCTGATCACCAAATGTAACATGGTGACCCTCGTTATCAAGCTGCCCCACTGATATCAACATTCTCTTTAGGTCTGGAATGAACTTCACATTCTTTAAAGTCCAATTCGTGCCTAAACTTGTCTTGAGAACCACGTCTCCGACTCCCGTGATATCTAGACTCTTGTCATCAGCCAATCGAACATTTCCTTTGTAATGTCTAAAATTATGCATCACATCTTTGGAATGAGTGGCATGAAACGACGCACCAGAATCCATGATCCAGGATTCAATTGAGTTTTCAACCGCACAAATGAGCGCGTCACCTTCAAAATTTGCTGCCATATTTACTTCCTTCTTGCCTTTATCCGCCGAAGGCCTCGGGCACTGATTTCTGAAGTGACCTTTCTCCTTGCAGTTCCAACAGGTAATATCCGACCTGTTCTTTGACTGACCTCTCTTTCTCGACTTTGATCTTCCTCTACCGCCGCCTCCTCTATTGGACCTCCTTCCCCTGTCTTCAGTACTAAGAAGACTACTGGAAGATTCTCCGGCACTCCGTCTGCGTACATCCTTACCAAGGATTAAATCGCGAATACCTTCAAATGTTAGCTTAGCACCTCCGGCTGAGATGCTAACTGCTGTCACCGTACTGGACCAACTTTCGGGAAAAGATGATAATAGTAGCAACGCCTCGACTTCATTCTCGAATCCAATATCAACCGAAATCAATCTTGAGATGATTGAGTTGAATTCATTCACATGATCTGTCACCGAGCCACCTTCCTTTATCTTTAGATTTACTAACTGTCGAATCAGAAAAACCTTATTTGCTGCTGAAGGTTTTTCGTACATGTTAGATAGCGCCTTGATCAACCCGTGAGTAGTCTTTACATTGACAATATTGTAAGCTACATTTTTTGTCAATGATAATCTCACCACACCAAGTGCCTGCCGATCTAACAAGTCCCAATCCTCCTCCTTCATATCGTCGGGTTTCTCTCCGGACAGTGGTTCATGTAACTTCTTCTGGTAGAGATAATCTTCGATTTGCATTCTCCAGAAACCGAAATCGTGACCATCAAATTTGTCGATCTTAACCTTCCCATCTTCCGCCATAACTTCGAAAGAACAATATTGTATACTAGAATATAAATCTGTCGTACACAAAACGGTCAACCTTGTTTCTGATGTGGCCGATCAGACTAAGCTGCAACCACAGAGCATACTACAAGATATGACATCCTTCAACCTTGGGCTCTGATACCAGTTGTTGGGAATAATAGACAATAAAAAAATTTCAGAACACAATATTTAACGTGGTTCGGTCTAATCTGACCTACGTCTACGGGCCAACGAGAGAGAGAGAGAGGATTTTATTATCACCAGAGAAAATTACAATCATACAAGGCTAAACTGCACTTGTAATTTGATCACTCAGTATAAGGTATCACTCGTGCTTTTGGCTGCCGAATTAAAGGCTCTGCACAAAAGGCTACCTCACTATTTCTACTGGATATATAAGAGAAGTTACTTGACTCTTATATATGTTTTTGTTGTGTTTTGGTGCATCTTTTCCCTTCAACATATGCTTCCTTTTATAGTAGATGAAAAGGAATAAATAGGAGAAATTAGTCGAGCAAATCAAGGAGTAATTTATGGAAAGAGGAGTGGGTGGGAGACAATGGTGAGTCTCCACCAATTAACTCAACATCCAAGAGTAAATTACAAGAATGGTCCTTATTGTTTGGAGTAATTTGCGCGCTTGGTGTCTAACTTATTTTTTTTTAACACGGAAGGTCCCTAATATTTGTTTTTGTCACGCATTTAGTCCCAACTGCTTGTTTTTGTTACGCGCTTGGTCCGTGTCTTACATAAAAGACTATTATTTAAATAGGAAAATGTCACACCGCGGTTCGACGGAAACGTCCGAGGGCTTGCGTGACTAACAATTGAATACCATTACAATGAATATACATGAAACAAACACATACATCACCAACATTACATAATACAACTTACATAGCTCACATCAAGTACATTGAACAAATATTACATAATTAAAACGTATATCGTTTGAAAGTCACAAAACATGAAATCCTAATACACTTGACAATTATCTTCTGCTTATCTGTTACCTGAGAATACAAGTTATTTGAAAAACGGGTCAACATATATAATGTTGGTGAGTTCATAAGCATGTTTGATATAAAAATGATTTGTATAGTTGTATAACCCAAAAAATCCGATATTTTCTGAAATTTAATCTGTTTACGACGTGATGTGATGATCCAATATATGTAAATGTATACGTGGTTTCAAAACATGTCTGATTGTATGACTTTCTCAAAAGTGCTCATTTTATTGTATTTGATGAGTTAAAATAAATGATATAAATTTCCCAGAAAATCCGATATTTTCCTATTCAGAACAGTAGTATGATTTTGTATTATCGCATAACCACATTAAATAGCCACCATGTATGAAGTCGATTTCCCATGATTGATAAAATGGTAATGGATCTCTTTGTGAGACGTTATAACCATGCATGATAATGACTATTTCACCTGTCTTGGCATTTTTACAAATACCGGTTTTGATTAAGATTTTGTCACCCTAGACTGGCCGAGTTTAACTGTAGCGAACAGCTCAGGTGTGGGGGAGTCACCCCCGTATAGATCTATACACAAACTATCGCTCTCCCTCCAGGAGACTCTGGTTACAACTTACAGACTACGACCGACACTTATTGGTGCCGACCGATATTTTCTCACTAAGTCCCCAAATATTACCCCATGAATTTGAATGAAATTGATTACAACACGTTTGATGTTCACATAGTATAGAGTAAAGCCTAACCAACACGAAAATGGACATTGTGGCCCACTAATCATGTGTGTCATTTATAGGCTGTCGAGTATGCTTATGGACACGTTAGCCCATCAAGCATATGATTGATTTGGACCATACTAGCAATGCAAATGGGCCAGTAAGGCCCAATAGCATGTAAAAGTCATAGAGGGTCCCGTAGGCATGTAATTGGGTCACCGGAAGCCCAATAAACATGTTTTGATTATATTGGGCCTAATAATCGTGAAATTGGACCACGAAGGCCCAATGGACACAATGAGTACATTAGGCCCAATCATTGTTTCATTTCTCCGTTCTTCGATATGTTTGTAATATAGAATTCGTTTTACGCTTAGTATTTATTTTCAATAGTAAAACACTTGGCGTTGGATTGTAACGACACTTTGGTTATAAACATATATATCTTTGGCCCAATTGTTTTAATATTAACATATTTCACCCCAAAATATTTATTTGACCATTTCAGCCCATTTTCATATAAAGTTACATTTTTAGCCATTTCTTAATAAAAATGACATTTTTAGTCGCTTTTGATGAAAAATAACATTTTTGGTCCTTAAATCACTATTCTTGGCATTTTCGGCCCAAACATAATTTATATTACAATTTCAGCCCAAAAATATATTATTTGATATTTCCAGCCCTTATTTGTATAAAGTTTACACTTTTGGCCCAAATTTCGTAAGTTTTCATTTTTGATCCAAATTCGAAAAACTTTGCATTTTAGTCCAAATCTTGCAATAAAGATCATTTTCAGCCCCTGAAATAGTTTGTTTGTGTTTTAGACTCATACTTTAAGTGAATTTACAATTTCAACCCCAAAACTTTTCATTTTTACAATTTTGGGCCCAAAAACCCGTGAGGCCCAAATGTAAGCCCAATAAGCTATAATTTATGTTTTTGGCCCCTTGAGAAGTGTTATTTTCATAAAAGTCAGATTTTTATGTAAATAATACTATTTTATCCTTATAAAACCGAAAATATCATATTTTACCCAAATCTTTGTTATTTTTGCAAAAATGACACTTATAAAGATTTTTGGCTTTGTTTTCACTTCTTAAGCCTAAAGACTCTTACATCTTTGAAGTATGTTGTCTTATTATGTTTTTTTTGTTTATGAATTTTTCACACTTTGGCTATAGATCTCGTGATATAACATGTATTAACACAATTTTTCACAACATAAATCAAAGAAATCACATATAACATGCAAGCATACATAGATCAACACATAACACTTGTATTCTCCCCCCCCCCCAAAAAAAAACAAGTAAAAACCGAAAAAAAGGGGGTATGAACTCACCTTGGGTTTGTGGTTTCGGTTTTGAAGAAGAATGGAAGAAGATGGTGTGGTTTTCGGCCTTAGAGACTTCGTTGAATAGAACTTTCGAACTTAGAGGTTTTCTAGGAAGTATGATCACCAAATGAAGTCATATAAGGAGTTGTTCTTAGCTTAAGAATGGAAACCAAGACTTATGTATAACAATAACTTACCAATGATGGTGATATAAGTGAAAGATCTTCTTGAAGCCACACGAATTTTCAAGATTTTGAGGGAGGTAAGAAGATGTTCTTGAAAGGTTTGAGAGAGTTTGAAATGAAAGTTGAAGGTGGTGAGGGTGTGTGTGTTCGGTCGAGGGTAGAAAAGAAGAGGGAAGAAGAGAGAGGGTGAGGTGATAGATGCATGGGGATGTGAGAATGGTGCATTGTTATCCTACATACAATTTTGAGGTGTCAACCCCCCTTAATCTCCCATTAATATCATTTCTCTTTTTTTTTTTTATCTTGGGCCGAAATGGGCCTAATGAAAGAAGATATGGATTAATTTGGCCCACTTCTGGCCTTAGTTCGAAACTATGAGGTTCATAGAGAAGGTTTTCGGCCCATTGGGCTCCTTTGGATAGTTCACGACCCAATTAGCATAAAAGAATGGGTTTTATGGTCCATTAGGGTTAATTTATTTTGTTATGGCCCAACAAGGCCCATTAAGGAGAGGCTAACACATGTCCTATACGTGTTTTGCAAAGTTAAAAGTCAGAAGATGAATCACTCAAACGAAAACAAGACAAATCAACACTATTGGATGTGGCATTAGACAAATCTGTTGGGTTTTGAGCATAACAACATTCCTATGGTGTACATGCAACCCTAATTGCTTTGGATATAGGTTTTTCTCTATTGAACATACAACTATGAATACCAAAGCAATAACCCTATGAACTAGCATACACAATTCGAAAATCACATATGATTAGGGTTAGGAACTTTACCTTACTTGTTATGTAGCAATAACAAGAACAATCCTTCTTGATCTTGACTTCTGAAAGCCTAGTGCCCCAAGTGTTGCACCTCTAATGGATTCACAAACACCAAATGCAAGAAGAATGGCTTAGGAGAGGGAAGGATTTTGCCACCTTAGGGTTTCTTAAAGACTTGGACGAAAATCCTTTAATATTGGGGTCTATTTATAGTTGAGGCTGCTAGGGTTTTAGGTGGAAACCCTAATTATCTGCTTAGGCCTTAAGCAACCCATGGAACCCTTCTAGAAGGCCCCTTGGACGAAATCTATATGGGCTTCCCATAGATTTCGTCCATCCCTTCTATTAGGAGTCCATAGCTCAACTAGCAACTAACAATTGATTGCAATATCAGTCCCCTTAATTTAATCAGTCTCTTTTGACCACCAAATTAATTTCCGATCAATACTAATTAAATAATATAATTTCCAAATAATATATTAATCTTGTAATATATTAATAAAACCATTTCGAGTACTAATTTATTATTCAAATAATAAATCCTACTCTCTCTCCTCTTGTCATCCTATCAAGTTGCATTAGTGAAGGCAACCCAAAAGGACCATGATCATAATCAAATCAAGTACATACCAAAAATAGTTATGGGGTTAGACACCTAATCCAACAGTCTCCCACTTGGATAAGTCTAATAACTATTATTGCAAGTACGCCTTCAGAATCTGATTAGCAATCGTAGCTTTAAAAAGCCGCTGTCGAACTCTGATCTTATCAGTAACGCGTCCTTTAGATAAGGGATCATATATTCGATATTGTATGAACTGAGAAATGGATTATAATCATTCTCTCTGTTCATGTGTTGTTTCCCGATTTCTGATTTATGACGTCTAACTAATTGAACATATCAAATCAGTCCAGGCTTGGCCAAGCGCTTAGGGGTGTCATCACTAAATCATCGAGGGGCCCACAGATACGGATAAACTTCGATTCATATGCTTGCACTATTTACTCATCAAATCACACACAACAATACGTTTTATAACATCAAGTTACTGATGTGTTTAGGTATTATCAATGTGCAACCGAATTGTAAACACCAACTTATATCTCTCCGTTTCAAGAATATAAGATATTATCGTCTCACAATCACTCGTGATAAAATCAATGAAGTGATTCACGTGAACGTGGGTTTAATCCAATACTCAAATCTTATTTCATGAGCACTCGTGAACGTTGCAGCAAACTTTTGCTATGTCTAAACGCTTTAGACAATCTACAAGCCAATTCATGACAGTCTTGCCTCAATACCTACTTCCAACGTATGATCGATTGTGGATGTTTGAATAATCTTATTATTCGGGAAGTCAAAACATGCGAAGGCGAAACACAAGAATAATCTAATCTAATATGATCTCAACACTTTTGAGTATAAATAAAACACTTGTTATTTAATCACCATATTGATTACACATTATTCATTGTATAATGTTTCGGATAATCAACTTAATACTTGAATAAAAAACAATAGTTATCCCATGCTCCAAGCATGCATACTATGTTTACCTATGGTCATTTCTTTGTGAAATAGATCAATTGAACACACTTCCAATAACACTCATTTCACAATTCCCAATCCTTGTCACAAGTGTAAGAATATCAAATTCTTGCCACTATTAGAATGTGTTAGATTCTAACATTTTACGCAATGATCCTTTTGTAATGTCATAGCACCAAAGTCACAAAGACTTTGCCAATGATATTAAAAAGTGCTCTATTGGAGATTGTTAGAAGACAACTCCATAGATATGAAGTTTCGCATTCAAAGTACATTCCTTTGAACATCCTTTTCGCATAAAAGTTTCTAACCTACTCATAGATTCTTAATATCCAACTCCCATTATGGAAACATTTCCATATTTTCCATATGACAACTCATTCTTAATAGAATCCTATCTATTCGTAATAATGTCAATATGGTCCATTCATTACCATACTTCCAACTGCTCATAATGTGACATCCCCATTTTCACGGCCAGAAAAGACCGATTTTGTTTATGCTTTGTTTAAAAATCAGAGTAACATTTTAAATAAAAGTGTTGCGGAATTTGTTCCCAAAATAAATTATGATAAAGATTTATCAAATCATTTCCATAGAAATGTATTTCATTAAAAACCTCGGGATGTCATGTTCGATACAGATCAAAAGCATAAAAAGTACAATATAAGCCTTACTACATTTATTCATATCTACAGGCCTATATCCGTAATCTCTCATCCCAAACATCATATCTATGCTCGTGCGCCACTACCTGTAATACAAGAAACTGTGTGGGTCAGGCTTGGGAGCCTGGTGAGCACATAGAGTTTTCAACCCACAATAAATAAGTTTATTAATTTCCTCAACCAACAATAACCCGATTACCCGTTCCCGTTATCCTCACATTACGTCCCTAAAACACCTATCATAAGGGACCTAGCCTAAGGATCAACATCGGGATGGACACTACTTCCAAGGGGTTTCCTAAGCAATAAATGTCCTAAAGGAAACCATGAGGGGGATGGAGTACACCGGTGAACACATCGTTCACAAACACCTACATGTTGAGCAGTTGAGCAGTTGTAGAAAATCTAGTGGACAAGATGACAAAGGAACAGTTAGAACTCAAGAATGATAATGACAATACGGCATTTTGTTTAGCAGCAGCCGGTGGAAATGTCAAAACTGTTATGACTATGTTGCAAAAGAACGGGACCCTTGGGGATATCCCAGGCAGTAATGGAATGATGCCACTCTATATGGCATCTTTATTTGGAAAACATGAAATGGTGAATTATCTTTATAATAAATCTAGGGAGATGCATGGAGATTGTTGGACAGATAAGAATCGCAGTTGGGTTCTACAGAAATGCGTGGAAGCTGATCAATATGGTATGTAGTTGTTGCTCCTTTCTTGTTGTTCTATAAATGTTTTCATATGTGCTTCTGTTAAAAAAAAGTTGTATGATATTTGTTGCGTTTGATGTAATACTTTCCCTGATTAAATGTTAAAACAAATTATGTAGATATTGCATTGAAAATAGTGTCCCGATGGCCATTGCTAGCAAAAAGTGGGATTTTACTTGGAGTTTTGGCTCGAAAACCTGACGCATTTAAGGGGATAAAACCGCATTTTATCTGGCGAATCATATGTCCAAGTGAAAATCTCTACTCTTATATTTTGCTTATCAACTCATTTTTATCCATCTATTTGATTTCTTATTTGGTTGTGGGTTTCAGTTTTGGCGTTGATTCATGTGAAGGTTGGGCCTTCTGAAAAAGCAACTGATGCCATGGAATTACTAAAAATTATTTGGTCAGAAATTGTGAAATTATCCAAGGATGAAATCAGTGGTATTATCAGAGGGCCAGCTGACCTACCAACAAATAGTGGAAAGGAAAAGGAAGATGTCGAGCAACTTCTTGGGTCCATCTTGGAAAATGTTGCGAAGATGCCCACAAGAATTCATAACCTATGGAGTAGAAGGCAAGGTGATCAAGAAGTAAAAGGTGTAAATCAAACATTCTCTTCACGTGTACTATTTGTCGCTGCAGAGATGGGAAACACTGAATTTCTAGTGGAGCTCATTCGGCAATATCCAGATTTAATATGGAAGACAAATGACAACGAGCAAACTATATTTCATGTTGCTATCTCACATCGTCATGAGGGTATCTACAATCTTCTACATGAGATTGGCTCGATGAAAGATATGATAACACCTATGAAGGATCGGAAAGGAAATAATATGTTACATTTAGTTGGGAAGTGTGCGAAGAAAAAGAGACTTCAAGTAATTTCAGGGGTTGCTTTGCAAATGCAACGAGAGTTGTTGTGGTTCAAGGTATTTCTTTCTCTCTAAGACATTAGCTCTCTCTTTACATCTCTGTACTTTCGTCTTTCATACAACTAGAAGTTATTACTTAAGTTGCTTCTACTCTATCATCCAAGAATAGCTAAAATTGTTTTAAAATAGAACGTTTCAAAATGGACAAATATTTAACCTTTCTTTTGTTTACGTAGGAAGTAGAAGGTATGATTCCTCCTTCATATCGAGAAAGGAAGAACAATGATGGTTTAACACCACATGAACTAGTCAGCAAGGAGCACAAAGACCTACTTGCTTCAGGTGAAAAGTAGATGAAAGAGACAGCTAGTCAAAGTATGGTGGTGGCAGCTCTTATAGCTACCATTGTTTTTGCAGCAGCGTTTACAGTTCCTGGTGGTTATAATCAAACTAATGGTGTTCCTATGTTCTTTCATAAAAGATCTTTCATAGTATTTGTCATATCGGATGCCATTTCTTTGACATTCTCGTCCGTTTCACTCCTAATATTTTTATCTATCCTCACATCTCGCTATGCTGAAGATGATTTCTTGGAATTATTACCCAAAAGGCTGATGAGAGGCCTTACAACACTCTTCTTTTCTATCGCAGCCATGATGGTCGCTTTTAGTGTTAGTTTTTTCGTCCTTTATCAAAACATGATATGGATACCTATTGTTATCAGTGCAATTGCTTCCATACCGGTTATTTTATATGCTAGACTTCAGTATGATCTTCTGGGGGATGTTTATAACTCAACGTATACTTCTAAGAATCTCTTCAAGCCAGAAAAGCTAAAGATTTACTATCAAAATCCAAAGCACTAACTGTAACATTCATTTCAAGATGTACGATTGTTATGTCTTAGTTTGTATCGGTTGCGAATCTATATATGATATGTGAATGATTAATATTTTTATTGCCAATTGTTATGGAAGCAAGAAAACAAGCAAAGAAAAAGCCAGCCAATGAATTTACGTGGTGTGATCGATTTGACCTATGTTCTTCAGTAATAGAAGTAAGGTGTGGCCGGTGTTCGACAACAACTTTACTGGGTCAGCACCAAGTCCATTTGGCGACACCACATAACCCAAAAAGTGAACTTAACTATTAAAAAACACATTTAGCAGGGTATTACGTGTTGTGGGCTTAAGAAAAAAAGATGCATATGTATTATGTATTATATGGTTGTTATTGCCTTATTGCCTATTAGATAAAGAAAAAAAAATGCATGAACTTGGAACGCAAGGTTATAAAAACCGCCATTGGCTTGTATGACGGATAAGAAAATCGATTAAAACTAAGGCCATCGACAATGCATTGAATTTTATAGAGCTCAATGGATTGTCACGTCATGTTCTACATTCCATACAACTCCATCAATATTTTTCCTACAATGTATATTGAACTCTATAAAGTTTAATAGAAACTTACAAAAAAGCTAATTTATAGTATGTAATTAAGATTAGAAAACTTTTCTTTTCCCCATTGAAGAGTTCAAGTGTCATTGAACTTCAAATCTATTGAATGACAAGATGACATCTCACTATGATAGAGTTTATCTATTGAATAACAACTAGACTTATCACATCATTCAACCGTCTCATTGAACTCACCATTATTGATGCTCTAAGAATGTTCATTAATTAGTATTATAAAGTTATTAGTGATTTTCTGATTTGGGCCATCTTTGGCCCTTTAACCTTATACCTAGGTTTGACGTTTCAAATTTTCTATTTATATTATTTTTCTTTTTCTTTTGTAATGGTACTCTTTTTTATGATTCAATAATGAAATTCTAGCAATATTTTGTTCATTAATTACATGGTATCAGAGTCGTATTCAGTATGTCGTTTATGATTGTTGGAAGCGAGTTGTACGTAAAGTAGCGGCATTCCGCGTTTTGAAAAATTTGATGAATTTGGTATGTCTTTCTGATCTACTTATGTACTTGGTTTGTTTTGTTTTGTCAGAATTGTTCGAGAGTTCCAATTATTGTTGGTATTCGTTTGATTTTGTGGTTTTTCGACTTTTTTTGAGCCGCGATTTAGGTTTTGCCACCACAAAATTAACCTTTTCGTCGATATCTTATTGCTATCCATCAATATTTTTCCTACAATGCATATTGAATTTTATAAAGTTTAATAGAAACTTACAAAAGCTAATTTATAGTATGTAATTAAGATTAAAAAACTTTCATTTTTCCCATTGAAGAGTTCAATTGCCATTGAACTCCAAATCCATTGAATGAGAAGATGACATCTCACTATGGTAGAATTTTATCTATAGAATAACAACTAGACTTGCCACCTCATTCAACCATCTCATTGAACTCACCATTGTGGATGCTCTAAAAATGTTCATTACTTAGTATTATAAAGTTATTAGTCTTTCTCTGATTTGGGCTATCTTTGGCCCTTTAGCCTTATACGTAGGTTTGACCTTTTAGATTTTCTATTTATATTGTTTTTCTTTTTCTTTTGTAATTGTACTCTTTTTTATGATTCAATAATGAAATTCTCGCAATATTTTGTTCAGTATTTACATGGTATCAGAGCCATATTCGGTATGTCGTTTATGATTGTTGGAAGTGAGTTGTACATAAAGTTGCAGCATTCCGCGTTTCGAAAATTTTGACGAATTTGGTATGTCTTTCTAATCTACTTATGTATTTGGTTTGTTTTGTTTTGTAAAAATTGTTCGAGAGTACCAATTATTGTTGGTATTCGTTTGATTTTGTGGTTTTTCGACTTTTTTTGAGCTGTGATTTAAGTTTTGCCGCTGCAAAATTAACCTTTTATTCGATATCTTATTGGGATTTTATTTTCAGCCCGCGATTTAAGATCAGAGCACCGTTTCGTCGCTATCTCGTCGTGCCGTTATTTTCAAGCCGCAATTTTTAAACAGAAAGTTTTTTTCGTTTTGGTTATTGTTAGAAATTTAGTTCGGTTGTTACTGCTGATATTTGTCGATTTTGAAGTGTTGGTATTCAGTTTGACTGTTGTTGTTCATTATTGCTTTCGACGGTTTGATTTGGTCGTTTGTTGTTGGTTTGGGGTTATTGCTTGATTGTTTAATGTTAATATGGATGCAAATGATAGACCAGTTCGAAAAGTTAATTTTGATGAATGTGCTTACTACACACAGAAGAACCATTAGAAGTTTCAGTTCTCATTGTTTTTGAACAAGGCAAAACAACAACACGGTAGATCATTTGGAATGTTTCAGTCATTGTTTCACCCTACAATAGAAACTAATGTTCAAGCTACCACTACGTCATCTTCTGCGTTGGATGCTCAAGTTCTTAAGTAGTTCAGGCAGTTCCTTGCTCTCAATTATGCAACTATGGTTGCATCTGCATCTCATTCAAGTCTTTCCTCATCCAGTACTACAAGTACTCCTTCATCTTTATGGATCTTGGACTCTATTGCATCTTATTATATGCCACTTTACTTGTCATCCTTTGTGTCTTTATCTTATGGATCGTCCATTTTAGTCTTGTCAGCCAGCTCTTCACCTATTCCTAGAAATGGTGTTGGTTCGGTTGTCACTCCTTATGTATCTCTTAATGATGTTTATTATATTCCCACACTTGCTTTAAGTCTTGGCTCAGTTAGTCAATTGTGTAAATCTGGTTATTGGGTTTTCTTTTCCGATTCTGTTTGTTGTGTTCTTGATTCTTACTCTCAGAGATTGATTAGGACCAACCATAATTTAGGAGAACTATATGTTTAAATCAACTCAAAATGTCTGATGTCACTGCCAGTAGTGTTGATTTTGTTGGATTAGGTGTCTAAGCCCATAATTATTTTTGATATGTACTTGATTTGATTATGAGCATGGTCATTTTGGGTTGCCTTCACTCATGCAACTTGATAGGATGACAAGAGGAGAGAGAGTAGGATTTATTATTTGAATAATAAATTAGTACTCGAAATGGTTTTATTAATATATTACAAGATTATTATATTATTTGGAAATCATATTATTCAATTAGTAATGATTGGAAATTAATTTGGAATTAATTTGATGGTCAAAAGAGACTTATTAAATTAAGGGGACTGATATTGCAGTTAATTGTTAGTTGCTAGTTGGGCTATGGACTCCTAAAAGAAGGGATGGACGAAATCTATGGGAAGCCCATATAGATTTCGTCCAAGGGGCCTTCTAGAAGGGTTCCATGGGTTACATAAGGCCTAAGCAGAGAATTACAGTTTCCACCTAAAACCCTAGCAGCGTGTGTGGTTAACTGGCGCACTAATATGGGACTAATGAAGGATGGCAATGGGTAGCTCGTAGATTATCATAGATCAATGGAGCGTGTATGGTTAACCGGCACATTGATTGGGTGATAAACGTCTTCAAGAGTACCAAGCTAATTTGCATGGTTATTCACACCTTGTTTGTGATCCTCGGCATCCCAGTCACAAACTTGAAGGGCATAATCGAGATTAAACATACCATTGAAAAGTTCAATGAATCTCAAAAGATCTAGGAATTTCAATTCATTTAAAACCTAATGTTCTTTTTCGTTTTTCATGGTGGAAATTGGTAAATCGTCATTTACCTACCTTCAAATATTTTACAATTGGATTACGGCATCCCTATTCCGAATTGTGGAATATTGTGTTGGTTCCTAGCCTTAATATTTCATTTGGGTGTTATATTAAGGACTTAAATCAACTAACTTGAATTTCTCCCTTTTGTACATGTCAAATTCTAACAACTATGGTCTTCCCGAATCTTTTGGAAAAAGCTTTCCTCATGTAGATGATGTTCCACGATTGGATCGTGGAAATGGAAATCATACTTCACTTCCTCCACCTCCTCCAATAATTCTTCCTAACCCATGTGTTCGAAGACTTGAAAAGTTCAAGGTCATTCAAGCCCTATTGACAAGCAAACACGAAGATGGAAAGTCTGTATGCGCTCACGTCTTGGAGATGAAGTTGCATATTGACAAGCTAGGGATGTTGGGTGTCGTTATCTCCAGGAAGCTGGCTGTTGACTTGGTTCTTCAATCACTTCCTAAGTCATATAGTGAGTTCATTAATGATTACTATATGAAAGACCACAACGTGACCCTTATCGAACTTACCTATTTGCTAATTGCTGCTGAATTAGCAATGATTTGGCGTACTGGTCAAGCAAATTCGTCTGGTAGATCAATCTCCCAAACTTCCATGGAAAGGGATCGGCCAATGTCAAACCGTTTGACCACCTGGTAAAGAGAAAGGCTAAGTCTGAGATTGTCTCGTGTGCTATTCCGAAAGAGTCCGTTTGTTTTAATTGCCAAGAGAAGGGGCATTGGTTGCGAAGTTGCCCTGACTACCTGAGAGATCTAAGAGATGGTAAAATCAAATTGTATGGTTCTACTTCAGGTAAAAGTCCACTATCTAACTCTGTTAAATTCCTATTTGTTGATTCTTAATACATGATGTGATGAGATTGCATTTTGATGTTTTGTAGGATCAAAGAAAAGAAAGGAACCTTAAAGGAAGAGTGAGCTGAGTCTGATCGCGAAGAGATGGATTTCTATCGCATGGTTCGATGATCGGATTTTTGAGCTGCTACTTAGGAGTTATGATAGATTGCTTAGGAATATTTAGTAACATAGTTTTCATTTGTAATTGCGTTGTAAGGACTAGTTTTTCCGCACTTTTATAAATAAAGAAAAATTTTGATTTGTCTTATTTTATATTTCCTTGCAATGGCATTTGTGAAAATTGATGTTTGTATTGTTAGCAATATTGAAAGTGGATGTGATTCTTAGTTATGCTATTTGTGGTAGTGTCAGGAATTTACCAAATAAGGAAAGATTCTCATCACCCAAGTTTCAATTGGACAAAAACTTGGAATCATGCGACTTGCATTGTATGATGAATGAGAGCCTTCATCTTTGGGAAATTAAGACTAATTCCTTGTTCACATATATATGTGAGTCAAGTGAAGGACTAGTGGATCTAGTACACATTGTTGTGCACTGGTCAAGTCCACCACAAAGAACGATAAGACCATTCGTCATGATTTACTAAAAGTTTAGTAAACATGGTTATGCTTACAAGATTAAGTGTAATTATGAATCATTGTAAAAGTTTTCAATGTATAGCAGAACGGATGAGAAGAATCAATTAGGCAGAAAGATAAAAGTTTCTCCAATCTGAAAAGAAAGGAGAGTACTTAAGTATCGTGTTTTATGATCATCTTAGTGATTATGAAACCATATCACAATCGATCCTCTAAGGACACCTTAGTGCATTAGTATGGCTAAGAAGAGGAATTCCTCTGAAATGGTTAAATCAAAAGGTGAATCATACTTCATTCCAAAACCGAGTCTTAGTGTCATACTCCAAGATTGTGACTTGAGTGACAAAATCTTAAGGAGGTTTATAACGTACCCTCATCAAATGAAGAGTAGAAATGTTTCTTACTCTTGCACATTTGAAATTGGTAAGTTGTCATGTCTTGGATAAGACAAAGACCAACTAGGACCAATTGTGGGAAGTGTTTGTCTTGATAGGAATCCGCACCGACTCTTGAATATTTGTTTGTCAAGGAATGTTTCTTGACAAGAGAATCTTATATGTAAAGAGGTCAGTGGGAGTCTTAATGGTCTTGAATAGCTTCAGGAACTAATCAAGAATAAACCTATTGTCTATCACTAGCACACGACTTGAGGTTTGTAACCTATCGTGTTGACATATTCTTGTTTATGTGCGATTCCAGTTGAGCTGACTATGCATGTGAGTTCTACGAGTTCTCAATTGATTGCATAAAGGAAAAACACCTTGATCAATGAAAGAACATTGATCTGTATGGGTGAGCTGCTGAACAATTTGGAAGACATGGTAGGCCCTTGTGCTACTAAATGGCAAGAAATTAAGATTGGACAAGTTCAGTCCATATGAGTTTGGATTTGTCACAAACATTGTCTTATGATCATGGTTATGACAAATTCACATGGATAGGAACACATACGCCATAAAATCTAAGTAGTAAGGTTTCTCTCCACTTCATGAAAATGATTGTGAGGAAACTCTTTCACTAAGTGGGTTTTAAGGAGATAGTTGTTGTGTAAATTGCGTTCTCAAATTCGATTATGATTACAACATCCCTCTTCATAGTTCGAATTGTGAGAAATGGCAAATAGTCTGAACATTCGGGACTTATAGGTGTGGGTTATGAATTAGTTTAGACACACATATGAGCTTTCTAATGAAAGGTGTATGGGCTTGAGAAGCTTAGATAAAGTCTTATCGAAGAATCTTGTATCAGAAATATGAACTTTGGGAAAAAAAAGTCAATAAATATTGATTTCTAGAAGTCCAGCTGTTTTCGGGGTACATGTCAAAGCTAGTGGGAGCATAAGTGTTATGCTGGTAATTATTAGGCTAGTGGGAGCATAATTATTATGATAAGTATTGCAAAGTAGCAATACCATTTATAGGAAACAAAGTTTTGATTTGCAAAGTTGCAGAGTTTGAAAAGTTGTTTCGCTATAGTGAGGGAGAGGATACTTATACTTTATTTCGAATCTAAAAGTTTAGATTGAAGTATTAATTGAACTTAGTCATGGACATATATGAATATCATGTTGAAATGTTTTAACAATGAGAATTCTATATAAGGAAATATTATAACAAGAGACTGGTAAGTATCATGTATTTATGTACGACATTATGAATCGTATCCCATACGCTTCGGGTATAGGATCGATTGCATATCCTATAATATTCGATTGTTCTGTCTTTTCGAAATGCCCGGGGAATTAAGAGGGAAAAGAGACTAGAACAAGATATGACTAAGGTAGTTAAACAACTGTTAAGGACAATTTAAGGTTCGCTAAGGATTGGTTGCTTATGTGTAACATCCCCCTCTGGCACGTATCACAATATTGTCCGCTTTGGGCCACTCGGCACGAGGACTTCCCAGGGGGTCACCCATCCTGGTACTACTCCCGCTCGAGCACGCTTAACTGCAGAGTTCTTATGGGATCTGCTGCCCTCACGGCTTTAAAACGCGTTGTGACAAGGAAGGTATCCACACCACTTTTAAGGTAATGCTTCGTTCTCCTTCCAAGCCGATGTGGGATCAGATCTAACCCACTTTCACCCCCTATTATAGGGTTCGACGTCCCCGTCGAACACATCGACCCGTGCCTTGGCTCTGATACCATTTGTAACATCCCCATTTTCACGGCCAGAAAAGACCGATTTTGTTTATGCTTTGTTTAAAAATCAGAGTAACATTTTAAATAAAAGTGTTGCGGAATTTGTTCCCAAAATAAATTATGATAAAGATTTATCAAAGCATTTCCGTAGAAATGTATTTCATTAAAAACCTCGGGATGTCATGTTCGATACAGATCAAAAGCATAAACAGTACAATATAAGCCTTACTACATTTATTCATATCTACAGGCCTATATCCGTAATCTCTCATCCCAAACATCATATCTATGCTCGTGCGCCACTACCTGTAATACAAGAAACTGAGTGGGTCAGGCTTGGGAGCCTGGTGAGCACATAGGGTTTTCAACCCACAATAAATAAGTTTATTAATTTCCTCAACCAACAATAACCCGATTACCCGTTCCCGTTATCCTCACATTACGTCCCTAAAACACCTATCATAAGGGACCTAGCCTAAGGATCAACATCGGGATGGACACTACTTCCAAGGGGTTTCCTCATCAATAAATGTCCTAAAGGCAACCATGAGGGGGATGGAGTACACCGGTGAACACATCGTTCACAAACACCTACAGGTTGCGAGCCTGCTAGCGTTCCACTGGACTGTCTAGAAGAGTCCGTGGTCGTCATCCATACTCCGCTAGATGACATAATCAACAACAACAACATCGAGGCCTCTCATCATTTTATCACACATCGTCTTATTACATCTACCCATGTTTTACCCCAACATTTTCGTAGATATAAAATATATATACAGTTTAAATTATTTAAAACATGTATAAAAATCTTTCATCAGCATAGGCAGCAAGTATTCAGATAATATGCACACATAACACGTAATTAATATAAAATACTTCATATCTATGTGTAAGATGAAAGTAACTATGCACTCACTTGATAAGGTGATGATTCTGCCCTTGAACAGCGCTTTGTTATCTCAAAAACAATTATCCCTCGATAAAACAGCGAGTTTTTCTTTAAACCGGGCTTCTTGTGGGCAGAGCTTCAGCTTGAATGGATAGAGAGAGTATAGAGAGTGAAAGAATGAGTTGAAGGTGTGAAGAATGAGGCAGCCCCGAGCCTCAATTTATAGTGCTCTGGGTGCTCCACTAGTGCTCCACTACCTGCTTAGTGCTCCACTACCTGCTCCACTAACTGCTTAGTGCTCCACTACCTGCTCCACTAATTGCTTAGTGCTCCACTACTTTCATTTAGACTCTGTCGGCTAATTCTCGACCGATCTTAAATTTAACAGTAGGAGGAGATTAGACTGCTAAATGACTGCGAAGAATTCGTAACTCCTTCATACGGACTCCGTTTTCGTCTGTCTTTTTATCATTGAGTTCCTATTAATGAGATCTTCAACTCTCATTTAGGTCGCGTAAGCCAAAAACCGCTCGAACTAAAATTCGAGTTTCGGGCTGTACACTGCTAAGCCGAAACTTTGAAAAATCATAACTTCCTCATACGAAGTCAGATTTGGGCGTTCTTTTTATGGATTTTCTTGGTTTAACATATACTACAACTTTGGTTTAGATCACTAAGGCTAAAAGTCGCTCCATCGTAAATTCACTATTTACGCTTCCCGGTGCCGTGCCGGTTTTGCCATAAAAACTTCGGCGGGTCATAACTTCTTCGTTATAAATCGGATTTCGGCGTTCTTTATATCCCTGGAATCCTTGTTTCAACCACTACAACTTTATGTAAAGATATCAGACTTATTTCACACTTCAATTTTGACGCTTATTTTTATTCTTTATTAATTATACATTTATAATTAAATAATAAGCACATAAATACACATAATTCACATAATACTCAAATATTTCATCTTTATTACTTCAAAATGAGTTACAATAGTTGACCTAGACTATTACATCGTCTAAAAATGCTTAGCCCCGAAACCCGGGCGTTACAATTAAAGTGAGTAGTACCAGGATGGGTGACCCCCTGGGAAGTCCTCGTGCCGAGTGGCCCAAAGCGGACAATATTGTGATACGTGCCAGAGGGGGATGTTACACATAAGCAACCAATCCTTAGCGAACCTTAAATTGTCCTTAACAGTTGTTTAACTACCTTAGTCATATCTTGTTCTAGTCTCTTTTCCCTCTTAATTCCCCGGGCATTTCGAAAAGACAGAACAATCGAATATTATAGGATATGCAATCGATCCTATACCCGAAGCGTATGGGATACGATTCATAATGTCGTACATAAATACATGATACTTACCAGTCTCTTGTTATAATATTTCCTTATATAGAATTCTCATTGTTAAAACATTTCAACATGATATTCATATATGTCCATGACTAAGTTCAATTAATACTTCAATCTAAACTTTTAGATTCGAAATAAAGTATAAGTATCCTCTCCCTCACTATAGCGAAACAACTTTTCAAACTCTGCAACTTTGCAAATCAAAACTTTGTTTCCTATAAATGGTATTGCTACTTTGCAATACTTATCATAATAATTATGCTCCCACTAGCCTAATAATTACCAGCATAACACTTATGCTCCCACTAGCTTTGACATGTACCCCGAAAACAGCTGGACTTCTAGAAATCAATATTTATTGACTTTTTTTTCCCAAAGTTCATATTTCTGATACAAGATTCTTCGATAAGACTTTATCTAAGCTTCTCAAGCCCATACACCTTTCATTAGAAAGCTCATATGTGTGTCTAAACTAATTCATAACCCACACCTATAAGTCCCGAATGTTCAGACTATTTGCCATTTCTCACAATTCGAACTATGAAGAGGGATGTTGTAATCATAATCGAATTTGAGAACGCAATTTACACAACAACTATCTCCTTAAAACCCACTTAGTGAAAGAGTTTCCTCACAATCATTTTCATGAAGTGGAGAGAAACCTTACTACTTAGATTTTATGGCGTATGTGTTCCTATCCATGTGAATTTGTCATAACCATGATCATAAGACAATGTTTGTGACAAATCCAAACTCATATGGACTGAACTTGTCCAATCTTAATTTCTTGCCATTTAGTAGCACAAGGGCCTACCATGTCTTCCAAATTGTTCAGCAGCTCACCCATACAGATCAATGTTCTTTCATTGATCAAGGTGTTTTTCCTTTATGCAATCAATTGAGAACTCGTAGAACTCACATGCATAGTCAGCTCAACTGGAATCGCACATAAACAAGAATATGTCAACACGATAGGTTACAAACCTCAAGTCGTGTGCTAGTGATAGACAATAGGTTTATTCTTGATTAGTTCCTGAAGCTATTCAAGACCATTAAGACTCCCACTGACCTCTTTACATATAAGATTCTCTTGTCAAGAAACATTCCTTGACAAACAAATATTCAAGAGTCGGTGCGGATTCCTATCAAGACAAACACTTCCCACAATTGGTCCTAGTTGGTCTTTGTCTTATCCAAGACATGACAACTTACCAATTTCAAATGTGCAAGAGTAAGAAACATTTCTACTCTTCATTTGATGAGGGTACGTTATAAACCTCCTTAAGATTTTGTCACTCAAGTCACAATCTTGGAGTATGACTCTAAGACTCGGTTTTGGAATGAAGTATGATTCACCTTTTGATTTAACCATTTCAGAGGAATTCCTCTTCTTAGCCATACTAATGCACTAAGGTGTCCTTAGAGGATCGATTGTGATATGGTTTCATAATCACTAAGATGATCATAAAACACGATACTTAAGTACTCTCCTTTCTTTTCAGATTGGAGAAACTTTTATCTTTCTGCCTAATTGATTCTTCTCATCCGTTCTGCTATACATTGAAAACTTTTACAATGATTCATAATTACACTTAATCTTGTAAGCATAACCATGTTTACTAAACTTTTAGTAAATCATGACGAATGGTCTTATCGTTCTTTGTGGTGGACTTGACCAGTGTACAACAATGTGTACTAGATCCACTAGTCCTTCACTTGACTCACATATATATGTGAACAAGGAATTAGTCTTAATTTCCCAAAGATGAAGGCTCTCATTCATCATACAATGCAAGTCGCATGATTCCAAGTTTTTGTCCAATTGAAACTTGGGTGATGAGAATCTTTCCTTATTTGGTAAATTTCTGACACTACCACAAATAGCATAACTAAGAATCACATCCACTTTCAATATTGCTAACAATACAAACATCAATTTTCACAAATGCCATTGCAAGGAAATATAAAATAAGACAAATCAAAATTTTTCTTTATTTATAAAAGTGCGGAAAAACTAGTCCTTACAACGCAATTACAAATGAAAACTATGTTACTAAATATTCCTAAGCAATCTATCATAACTCCTAAGTAGCAGCTCAAAAATCCGATCATCGAACCATGCGATAGAAATCCATCTCTTCGCGATCAGACTCAGCTCACTCTTCCTTTAAGGTTCCTTTCTTTTCTTCGATCCTACAAAACATCAAAATGCAATCTCATCACATCATGTATTAAGAATCAACAAATAGGAATTTAACAGAGTTAGATAGTGGACTTTTACCTGAAGTAGAACCATACAATTTGATTTTACCATCTCTTAGATCTCTCAGGTAGTCAGGGCAACTTCGCAACCAATGCCCCTTCTCTTGGCAATTAAAACAAACAGACTCTTTCGGAATAGCACACGAGACAATCTCAGACTTAGCCTTTCTCTTTACCAGGTGGTCAAACGGTTTGACATTGGCCGATCCCTTTCCATGGAAGTTTGGGAGATTGATCTACCAGACGAATTTGCTTGACCAGTACGCCAAATCATTGTTAATTCAGCAGCAATTAGCAAATAGGTAAGATCGATAAGGGTCACGTTGTGGTCTTTCATATAGTAATCATTAATGAACTCACTATATGACTTAGGAAGTGATTGAAGAACCAAGTCAACAGCCAGCTTCCTGGAGATAACGACACCCAACATCCCTAGCTTGTCAATATGCAACTTCATCTCCAAGACGTGAGCGCATACAGACTTTCCATCTTCGTGTTTGCTTGTCAATAGGGCTTGAATGACCTTGAACTTTTCAAGTCTTCGAACACATGGGTTAGGAAGAATTATTGGAGGAGGTGGAGGAAGTGAAGTATGATTTCCATTTCCACGATCCAATCGTGGAACATCATCTACATGGGGAAAGCTTTTTCCAAAAGATTCGGGAAGACCATAGTTGTTAGAATTTGACATGTACAAAAGGGAGAAATTCAAGTTAGTTGATTTAAGTCCTTAATATAACACCCAAATGAAATATTAAGGCTAGGAACCAACACAATATTCCACAATTCGGAATAGGGATGCCGTAATCCAATTGTAAAATATTTGAAGGTAGGTAAATGACGATTTACCAATTTCCACCATGAAAAATGAAAAAGAACATTAGGTTTTAAATGAATTGAAATTCCTAGATCTTTTGAGATTCATTGAACTTTTCAATGGTATGTTTAATCTCGATTATGCCCTTCAAGTTTGTGACTGGGATGCCGAGGATCACAAACAAGGTGTGAATAACCATGCAAATTAGCTTGGTACTCTTGAAGACGTTTATCACCCAATCAATGTGCCGGTTAACCATACACGCTCCATTGATCTATGATAATCTACGAGCTACCCATTGCCATCCTTCATTAGTCCCATATTAGTGCGCCAGTTAACCACACACGCTGCTAGGGTTTTAGGTGGAAACTGTAATTCTCTGCTTAGGCCTTATGTAACCCATGGAACCCTTCTAGAAGGCCCTTTGGACGAAATCTATATGGGCTTCCCATAGATTTCGTCCATCCCTTCTTTTAGGAGTCCATAGCCCAACTAGCAACTAACAATTAACTGCAATATCAGTCCCCTTAATTTAATAAGTCTCTTTTGACCATCAAATTAATTCCAAATTAATTTCCAATCATTACTAATTGAATAATATGATTTCCAAATAATATAATAATCTTGTAATATATTAATAAAACCATTTCGAGTACTAATTTATTATTCAAATAATAAATCCTACTCTCTCTCCTCTTGTCATCCTATCAAGTTGCATGAGTGAAGGCAACCCAAAATGACCATGCTCATAATCAAATCAAGTACATATCAAAAATAATTATGGGCTTAGACACCTAATCCAACAAAATCAACACTACTGGCAGTGACATCAGACATTTTGAGTTGATTTAAACATATAGTTCTCCTAAATTATGGTTGGTCCTAATCAATCTCTGAGAGTAAGAATCAAGAACACAACAAACAGAATCGGAAAAGAAAACCCAATAACCAGATTTACACAATTGACTAACTGAGCCAAGACTTAAAGCAAGTGTGGGAATATAATAAACATCATTAAGAGATACATAAGGAGTGACAACCGAACCAACACCATTTCTAGGAATAGGTGAAGAGCTGGCTGACAAGACTAAAATGGACGATCCATAAGATAAAGACACAAAGGATGACAAGTAAAGTGGCATATAATAAGATGCAATAGAGTCCAAGATCCATAAAGATGAAGGAGTACTTGTAGTACTGGATGAGGAAAGACTTGAATGAGATGCAGATGCAACCATAGTTGCATAATTGAGAGCAAGGAACTGCCTGAACTACTTAAGAACTTGAGCATCCAACGCAGAAGATGACGTAGTGGTAGCTTGAACATTAGTTTCTATTGTAGGGTGAAACAATGACTGAAACATTCCAAATGATCTACCGTGTTGTTGTTTTGCCTTGTTCAAAAACAATGAGAACTGAAACTTCTAATGGTTCTTCTGTGTGTAGTAAGCACATTCATCAAAATTAACTTTTCGAACTGGTCTATCATTTGCATCCATATTAACATTAAACAATCAAGCAATAACCCCAAACCAACAACAAACGACCAAATCAAACCGTCGAAAGCAATAATGAACAACAACAGTCAAACTGAATACCAAAACTTCAAAATCGACAAATATCAGCAGTAACAACCGAACTAAATTTCTAACAATAACCAAAACGAAAAAAACTTTCTGTTTAAAAATTGCGGCTTGAAAATAACGGCACGACGAGATAGCGACGAAACGGTGCTCTGATCTTAAATCGCGGGCTGAAAATAAAATCCCAATAAGATATCGAATAAAAGGTTAATTTTGCAGCGGCAAAACTTAAATCACAGCTCAAAAAAAGTCGAAAAACCACAAAATCAAACGAATACCAACAATAATTGGTACTCTCGAACAATTTTTACAAAACAAAACAAACCAAATACATAAGTAGATTAGAAAGACATACCAAATTCGTCAAAATTTTCGAAACGCGGAATGCTGCAACTTTATGTACAACTCACTTCCAACAATCATAAACGACATACCGAATATGGCTCTGATACCATGTAAATACTGAACAAAATATTGCGAGAATTTCATTATTGAATCATAAAAAAGAGTACAATTACAAAAGAAAAAGAAAAACAATATAAATAGAAAATCTAAAAGGTCAAACCTACGTATAAGGCTAAAGGGCCAAAGATAGCCCAAATCAGAGAAAGACTAATAACTTTATAATACTAAGTAATGAACATTTTTAGAGCATCCACAATGGTGAGTTCAATGAGATGGTTGAATGAGGTGGCAAGTCTAGTTGTTATTCAATAGATAAAATTCTACCATAGTGAGATGTCATCTTCTCATTCAATGGATTTGGAGTTCAATGGCAATTGAACTCTTCAATGGGAAAAATGAAAGTTTTTTAATCTTAATTACATACTATAAATTAGCTTTTGTAAGTTTCTATTAAACTTTATAAAATTCAATATGCATTGTAGGAAAAATATTGATGGATAGCAATAAGATATCGACGAAAAGGTTAATTTTGTGGTGGCAAAACCTAAATCGCGGCTCAAAAAAAGTCGAAAAACCACAAAATCAAACGAATACCAACAATAATTGGAACTCTCGAACAATTCTGACAAAACAAAACAAACCAAGTACATAAGTAGATCAGAAAGACATACCAAATTCATCAAATTTTTCAAAACGCGGAATGCCGCTACTTTACGTACAACTCGCTTCCAACAATCATAAACGACATACTGAATACGACTCTGATACCATGTAATTAATGAACAAAATATTGCTAGAATTTCATTATTGAATCATAAAAAAGAGTACCATTACAAAAGAAAAAGAAAAATAATATAAATAGAAAATTTGAAACGTCAAACCTAGGTATAAGGTTAAAGGGCCAAAGATGGCCCAAATCAGAAAATCACTAATAACTTTATAATACTAATTAATGAACATTCTTAGAGCATCAATAATGGTGAGTTCAATGAGACGGTTGAATGATGTGATAAGTCTAGTTGTTATTCAATAGATAAACTCTATCATAGTGAGATGTCATCTTGTCATTCAATAGATTTGAAGTTCAATGACACTTGAACTCTTCAATGGGGAAAAGAAAAGTTTTCTAATCTTAATTACATACTATAAATTAGCTTTTTTGTAAGTTTCTATTAAACTTTATAGAGTTCAATATACATTGTAGGAAAAATATTGATGGAGTTGTATGGAATGTAGAACATGACGTGACAATCCATTGAGCTCTATAAAATTCAATGCATTGTCGATGGCCTTAGTTTTAATCGATTTTCTTATCCGTCATACAAGCCAATGGCGGTTTTTATAACCTTGCGTTCCAAGTTCATGCATTTTTTTTTCTTTATCTAATAGGCAATAAGGCAATAACAACCATATAATACATAATACATATGCATCTTTTTTTCTTAAGCCCACAACACGTAATACCCTGCTAAATGTGTTTTTTAATAGTTAAGTTCACTTTTTGGGTTATGTGGTGTCGCCAAATGGACTTGGTGCTGACCCAGTAAAGTTGTTGTCGAACACCGGCCACACCTTACTTCTATTACTGAAGAACATAGGTCAAATCGATCACACCACGTAAATTCATTGGCTGGCTTTTTCTTTGCTTGTTTTCTTGCTTCCATAACAATTGGCAATAAAAATATTAATCATTCACATATCATATATAGATTCGCAACCGATACAAACTAAGACATAACAATCGTACATCTTGAAATGAATGTTACAGTTAGTGCTTTGGATTTTGATAGTAAATCTTTAGCTTTTCTGGCTTGAAGAGATTCTTAGAAGTATACGTTGAGTTATAAACATCCCCCAGAAGATCATACTGAAGTCTAGCATATAAAATAACCGGTATGGAAGCAATTGCACTGATAACAATAGGTATCCATATCATGTTTTGATAAAGGACGAAAAAACTAACACTAAAAGCGACCATCATGGCTGCGATAGAAAAGAAGAGTGTTGTAAGGCCTCTCATCAGCCTTTTGGGTAATAATTCCAAGAAATCATCTTCAGCATAGCGAGATGTGAGGATAGATAAAAATATTAGGAGTGAAACGGACGAGAATGTCAAAGAAATGGCATCCGATATGACAAATACTATGAAAGATCTTTTATGAAAGAACATAGGAACACCATTAGTTTGATTATAACCACCAGGAACTGTAAACGCTGCTGCAAAAACAATGGTAGCTATAAGAGCTGCCACCACCATACTTTGACTAGCTGTCTCTTTCATCTACTTTTCACCTGAAGCAAGTAGGTCTTTGTGCTCCTTGCTGAATAGTTCATGTGGTGTTAAACCATCATTGTTCTTCCTTTCTCGATATGAAGGAGGAATCATACCTTCTACTTCCTACGTAAACAAAAGAAAGGTTAAATATTTGTCCATTTTGAAACGTTCTATTTTAAAACAATTTTAGCTATTCTTGGATGATAGAGTAGAAGCAACTTAAGTAATAACTTCTAGTTGTATGAAAGACGAAAGTACAGAGATGTAAAGAGAGAGCTAATGTCTTAGAGAGAAAGAAATACCTTGAACCACAACAACTCCCGTTGCATTTGCAAAGCAACCCCTGAAATTACTTGAAGTCTCTTTTTCTTCGCACACTTCCCAACTAAATGTAACATATTATTTCCTTTCCGATCCTTCATAGGTGTTATCATATCTTTCATCGAGCCAATCTCATGTAGAAGATTGTAGATACCCTCATGACGATGTGAGATAGCAACATGAAATATAGTTTGCTCGTTGTCATTTGTCTTCCATATTAAATCTGGATATTGCCGAATGAGCTCCACTAGAAATTCAGTGTTTCCCATCTCTGCAGCGACAAATAGTACACGTGAAGAGAATGTTTGATTTACACCTTTTACTTCTTGATCACCTTGCCTTCTACTCCATAGGTTATGAATTCTTGTGGGCATCTTCGCAACATTTTCCAAGATGGACCCAAGAAGTTGCTCGACATCTTCCTTTTCCTTTCCACTATTTGTTGGTAGGTCAGCTGGCCCTCTGATAATACCACTGATTTCATCCTTGGATAATTTCACAATTTCTGACCAAATAATTTTTAGTAATTCCATGGCATCAGTTGCTTTTTCAGAAGGCCCAACCTTCACATGAATCAACGCCAAAACTGAAACCCACAACCAAATAAGAAATCAAATAGATGGATAAAAATGAGTTGATAAGCAAAATATAAGAGTAGAGATTTTCACTTGGACATATGATTCGCCAGATAAAATGCGGTTTTATCCCCTTAAATGCGTCAGGTTTTCGAGCCAAAACTCCAAGTAAAATCCCACTTTTTGCTAGCAATGGCCATCGGGACACTATTTTCAATGCAATATCTACATAATTTGTTTTAACATTTAATCAGGGAAAGTATTACATCAAACGCAACAAATATCATACAACTTTTTTTTAACAGAAGCACATATGAAAACATTTATAGAACAACAAGAAAGGAGCAACAACTACATACCATATTGATCAGCTTCCACGCATTTCTGTAGAACCCAACTGCGATTCTTATCTGTCCAACAATCTCCATGCATCTCCCTAGATTTATCATAAAGATAATTCACCATTTCATGTTTTCCAAATAAAGATGCCATATAGAGTGGCATCATTCCATTACTGCCTGGGATATCCCCAAGGGTCCCGTTCTTTTGCAACATAGTCATAACAGTTTTGACATTTCCACCGGCTGCTGCTAAACAAAATGCCGTATTGTCATTATCATTCTTGAGTTCTAACTGTTCCTTTGTCATCTTGTCCACTAGATTTACAAACTTTTCTATCTGTTTGCTGCTTTTCGCAGATGCTGCAATGTGAAGTGCAGTATCATAGTTTTCGCTTATAGCATATCCTACCAAATCTAGATCTTGGTGTTTGTTAAGGATGTCTCGAGCAGCTTCCCAATCACCTTTGATTGATGCATTATAGAGAGGAACGCAAATGCTTAGGTACTGCGCTCTATTACCTATTAAGTAATAATCAAAAGATTAATAATGATAAGTAAACAGATAATGGCATCATGCTCAATATAAAAGTTTACCAAGTAGATCTCGAATAGGTAGGTTCCGAATTATTGTTTTTGTTCTTGATGGTTGTGGTCGTGGTGTTGCAACTCCTTGGGCCGTTGTGCTTGTGGGTTTCATTTCTAGGAGTCCTTAATTACTTCACCTGCATACTCACATATTAGTAATATGAAGCGAAAATGGACACCATGAAGATAGCACTTGGTGTGGTTGAAACTAATTCAAATCATAATTAAGAGGAATTTGCACTTACAGCGTCCTTACGAATGTCTCTGAATTAATGCACAGTAGGAATGAGGAAGACATGGATTTATATATGCAGATCTTGATGTACTTAGTCGGTAACTCATAGTCAACGCTTAAAAAAAATAGAGCCTATCTCAATAGATCTGAAATAGAGGTATAATGTTAGGTATATAATTTGAAAGCTGTCAAGTTAGTGGGAAAACATAAATGAAGTGTCGACGTTTCCATATATCCTCTGTAATACTATAATTTAAAGTTTCCATAATAATAAAATAAATATTGAAAGTTGCATAATTAAGTTTTTTCATATAGTTTGAACGACATAGCTAAAACAATAATAAAAAAATTGTTATTACCAAATTACATTAACAAAAGATATTACCTAAATAATCCTTTTGCAGAACTATTTAAAATCCACATGCTCAAAATAAAAATAAAAGTAAGTGGTAATTATTGTTTTTCTTAATCTGTATGAATCTTGTCTCTGAACAACAATTTTGGGACGGAGGGAGTAATAAAAATGAAAGCGAAATAGATGGTGTTAAGTTCATAAAATCTTAAAATCATACAAGCCAAAAATGATATCAATCATACTTAGATTTATCTTAAAGATTGTATTGGGATTTTAGGATCCCAATTAAGATTTTAAAGTTTTATCCTCATCTCATCCTACCTCTTTAGTATTTATTAATTATTATATTATAGAGCCTCAAAATTTATCCATTTAAATTGAAATCGTTCATCGCAGGTTGCAAGAAGTGTTATAGAACATCATCATTTCATCCATTTATCTCAAATTAAAAGGAGCAGAGTCAGCAATTGGCTGTCAGATTTCGTCCCGCAACTAGAATAAGATCGCTTCGGGGGTCACTGTGATGTGGCTGAATGTAGAGCAGCCCGCCCTTACAGCCTTTGATCAGTAGATTATTTAGAACTTCGGAAGATGGTCAAGGTAGCTTGCTTCCAAGCCACTGCACTAAATGCGCATGTAGTCATATTGTCGGCCCACAATGCCTCTGTTCTGTCATGACACTCATATTTCTGCTTAAAATGTTTCTTTCTAAATATTATGATTTAAAACAAGGGGAATCATTATAAACACTTAAGAAGTTAAAATGAATTCTGTTATTGATGTCTTAATCAACATCTATTTAAAATGGGATACCTCACAAAAAAAGACTTTAAACAAATTTAGAGATTAGTTTATTTTAGTAAAAAAATTCGATTTCAATTTGATCTAATCTTATTATGACAATCTTGCAAAAATGTAAAACACTATTTAAAATGGGATACCTCACAAAAAAAGACTTTAAACAAATTTAGAGATTAGTTTATTTTAGTAAAAAAATTCGATTTCAATTTGATCTAATCTTATTATGACAATCTTGCAAAAATGTAAAACGATCTTAGCTAAAATCTCGTTCATGAAAATCTTTATTAAAGTTATTAGAAATTCTTTATTATACTTTATAGACAGTTACTAAATTTTATTTTTATTATATATATATATATATATATATATATATATATATATATATATATATATATATATATATATATATATATATATATATATATATATATATATATATATATAGGGGTGTGCATAAAACCGCACAAACCGCCCGCACCACACCGCACCACACCGCATAATGCGGTTTTTAACGTTCGCGGTGCGGTTTATGGTTTGCAATTTTTGTAACAGCAATATGCGGTGCGGTTTGCAGTTTACAGTTATAAAACCACGGTTCAAACCGCACCGCACCAAATTTTATTATATATATATATATATATATATATATATATATATATATATATATATATATATATATATATATATATATATATATCTCTGACCGTTTAATGGATGATACCATGCACATTTACAACCATTTCTACAACCTTTCATACTGCCATCATATAACTTTTTCGCAAGTTTTTATATATTTTTAAATGTAGTTAAAATGTATCCTTCTTTGGAAGCATTCAGAATTATATCATTAATAATAATTAACAACCAATCAAAATTTAAATCTTTTTTATGAACCATTCAGAATTTAATCAATAATATATATGATCGATCAAAATTTTATACAACATGATTTTGTTTGTATACACAACAACTAATATTTGATCGATTACTTTTTGAATTATCAAACCACACTCAAACCGCTCGTACCACACCAAACCGCACCACGCCGCATAATGCGGTTTCCAACCTTCGCGGTGCGGTTTGCGGTTTAAGAAAATCTCAAACCGCACATGCGGTGCGGTCTGCGGTTTTGACGCTAAACCGCACCAGACCGCACCGCGTACACCCATATATATATATATATATATATATATATATATATATATATATATATATATATATATATATATATATATATATATATATATATATACACACACGACGGGACTTAAACTCCCGACTTCAATATAAAAAAACCCCTAATACCGTTGAGCTAAAACTCTTAATAACCAAAGAAATTTGCTAGCAGGCGAAAGAATTTTGTTATACTACAAAACGCCCCCAAATTGTGTTGTTATCAACATAAGACAAGTTCTTCACATTCAGCAATCGACTTTCGAATGCATTTACTTTCCTTGCTAACCGACAAGACATGTGAACGTTACTCTGTGGCATTACTTGCATATGATATCAGCAAGTATTCTTAACCTGACATCATCACCTTTATTCACATTAATAAATAATATTGGTATCCATTTTCTATTCAACACATAAAAGGGTTTTCCGTAGGACCATAAATTGCCGTCAACTCTAGATCATTGATTTTTTATCTACTTTCGGCATCCTTTAACTTTTTTGACATATAGTTGATCACCTTTTTTGAATAAATCAAGTCTTTGTGTCAAAGCATCGTTATAGATTACAAAGTTTTTCATTCTTTTTGTTGTAAGATGATCTAAAAAACAAGAAGTGAGAGAGAAGATGATGAATTTTATGTTTCTTCTTATTAATTTAGAAATGAAAAGAGACTACATGAATATATACAACGCAGACTTCAGCCAATGAATCTAACAAATTCTAAACTAACTTCTACTTTGAAAAAAATAAAAATATCCTTATAGCTAGTAACTACCAAAACGACTAAGTAACCGCAATTATCCTCCCCCCCCCCCCCCCCCCCCCTAATCTTGAGGGTATGAAATTAAGCATAGATTGGAAATAGCATGTGAATGTTGGCTTCCAAATGACGATTTTGTAAAAATGTATGTTTTCTAGTATATTAAGATATTAAACCATCTTGAAGCGTTTCTCGAACGAAGTTGTGGTTAAGCTCAATGTGCTTAGTATGCTCATGAAGAATATGGTTTCTTGCAATGTCTATAAACGCCATATTATCACACTTAAGCGGAATTGGAGTGATTTCTATAACATCAAGCTCTGCAATTAACCTACTCAACCATCTGCACACACTCTTCTCATTAAACAATATTTAGCTTCAGCTAATGAAATTGAAATTGTAGTATGTTTCTTTGATTTCCATGAAATATGATTACCACCAAAAGTAATGAAGAACCTACTAATAGATCTAACTCTCATTAGGCAAGCTGTGACATCCCCAAATTCACGGTAATTTTTAAAAATTTTATTTATGCTTATTTAAAAATCAGAATATTCATTTTAAAGAATAATATTGCGGAATTTGTTCCCAGAAAACATGATAAATATATTATCAAAACATTTCTGAAGAAAAGTAATTTGTTTATATTAAAACTTTGGGATGTCATCGTCAATACAGAAACATAAGCATAAACAGACCTTACATTCATCTACACTGGTGATTTACATCTCCTTTAATCTCTCAGTGTAATGTGTCTTCGTATCGATACCTGTGATACAAATAAACTGAGTAGGTCAGGTTAGGAAACCTGGTGAGTACATAGAGTTTTCAACCCACAATAATAAAGTTATTATGTTTCATCATCAAACAATTAACCCAATTACTCATCCCCAATATCTTCTTTATTGTCAAAGATCTACCCTAAGAATCATCTATTCTTCATTTATTTATTCTTAAGGTTTGTCCTAAGGAGTAGGCATGAAGTCCATCGCTGCCAATTGCACAGCTGCCAATGTTATCTATTAGGCACAACTGTCAATATTATCTTTTAGGCGCAACTGTCAGGATTATGATGTTCTCTATTAGGCGCAGCTGCCGATATTATCGTTTAGGAGCAGTTAGGATGCTTAGAGTACATCGTAGTTCAAAAACATCTATAGGTTGTGGCGTAGCTGCCAATGTTCATCTATATCATCTTTCATCTCTCATCATTTATCTACCCATCTTTACCCAATATTTTTATAGGTATAAAATACATATATAGTTTAAATCAAATAAAACATGTATATTCGGTTCATCCAGCATAGATACTAAGAATACAGATAATATACACACATAGCACGCAATTTATATTAAATACTTCATATCTATGTGTAAGATGAAAGTAACTATGCACTCACTTGTTAAAGTGATGATTCCAAACTCGGGCAGCGCTTCGCTTCTAACAATTCTATTTTCCTTCGACGAAACCTAGTATCATTACCGCTAGATTTTAGTCTAATATTTATAGAGACTATTTACGAACGATATTGTTTTATAAGTGTTAAACAATACTTTTCAACCACTATGTACAGACAGGGGTCAGACATGAAACACCGGAGGGCAGGACCATTTTGGCATTATAGCACTTTTGAAATCCAACAACAACCTATGCGGCCCTTCAAACCAGATTCCCCGTACCGCGAGTAGTGATGAATCCAAACTCAGGCAGCGCTTCGCTTCTAACAATTCTATTTTCCTTCTACGAAACCTAGTATCATTACCGCTAGATTTTATTCTAATATTTATAGAGACTATTTACGAACGATATTGTTTTATAAGTGTTAAACAATACTTTTCAACCACTATGTACAGACAGGGGTCAGACATGAAACACCGGAGGGCAGGACCATTTTGACATTATAGCACTTTTGAAATCCAACAACAACCTATGCGGCCCTTCAAACCAGATTCCCCGTACCGCGAGTAGTTAAAATATATTATAATAACACTTTGTATATTATATATATATATATATATATATATATATATATATATATATATATATATATATATATTGTTTATAAGTTCATAATAACGATATTGAACTTAAACATAAGCTATATACTTAAAGTAGGGTAAGCATAATTCACTTACTAGGAGGTTTGGCTAGGAACCGGGCTCTGCAGGGGCATGACTTCCGAGCCGAAAGCTCTTCTTATCGGAGCCTTTTGGCGCTCCGGAACTCACCTCTTAGCACTTGGGAAGTACTAAGGGAATGGGAGGGGCTAAGAGGGGTGTTTGAGAGAGAAAGAATGGAAAAGGTGTGAGTTTTTGGGGTGATATGCGCCTTTATTTATAGGCTGAGTCCGGTTCGAACGTGGGGCGTTCCCTTGTTGAACTCCGGGTGCTCGTGGCCAGGTGTCATCATCTGGTGCCAAGCCGTGGTGAGGAAGCAGTGGCTCAGATCGCGCCACGTGTGGCTCGTTGGTTACTCCAAAAACTAATTATCTTCTAAAATCCATAACTTTTGCATACGAGCTCCGTTTTTGACGTTCTTTATATCCACACATAGGTATCGACGGGATCTATAACTTTCATTTAGACTCCGTCGGCTAATTTTGAATTTATTTGTAAAGTTATATTTTAACAGACTTAGACAGTTAAAATCCGTTAAAATTTCATAACTTTTTCATCCGACGTCCGTTTTCGACTGTCTTTATATTGTTGAGCTCCTATTAATGAGATCTTGTAACGCCCGCAGATCCGGGCTAGTCAATTTAGAGATAATAGGGGTAGAAAATGACTTTTCGAGAAAAGATTATTTAGAGTAAATAATCTTAACCAAGTTTTAGAATATGTCTCAAGGGTTCCGTACATATAAAGAACGCCGAAATCCGAGTTATAACGAAGAAGTTATGGCCCGTCGAAGATTTACGGCAAAACCGGCACGGCACCGGGAGACGTAAATAGTGAATTTACGATAGAGGACTTTTTAGCCTTAGTGATCTAAACAAAATTTGTAGTATACGTTAAACCGAGAACATACAAAAAAAGAACGCCCAAATCTGACTTCGTATGAAAAACTTATGAATTTTCTAAGATTTGGCATAGCAGTGCACGGCCCGAAACTCGAATTTTAGTTTGAGCGGTTTTTGGCCTACGCGACCTAAATGAGAGTTTAAGATCTCATTAATAGGAACTCAACGATAAAAAGACAGACGAAAACGGAGTCCGTATGAAGGAGTTACGAATTCTTCGCGGTCATTTAACAGTCTAATCTCCTCCTACTGTTAAATTTAAGATCGGTCGAGAATTAGCCGACGGAGTCAAAATGAAAGTTGTAGATCTTGTTTTTACCTACGCGTGGAAAAAAAGAACGTCGAAAACGGAGGTCGTATGCGAAAGTTACGGGGTTTAGAAGTCGGCAGGGTGCTGCTGCAAAAGGGGTGACGTGGCTGAATATGGGTCAAGGCTTTCTCCCCAAGAAAAGCCATCAGGTGATGACACGTGGCACCGACTCGGCGAGTCCATGAACCGACTCGGCGAGTCTATCAGAAATTTAGCCTATAAATAGAGGTGCCGGGTTCCATTCATTCTCATACCTTTCCCCACTTCTTTCTCTCTCTAAACTCTCTCTCTAAGCCTCCCTAACCCCCCAAAGCCTAGGGTAACTCCCTAGCACGAGGCGGAAGCCCCAGAGCGCCCGACGACTCTGAGAAAAGAGCCTTTCGGCTCGGGAACGCTGCTCCAGCGAAGCCCGGTTTTGCGAAAAACCCGTTGTAAGTGAGCTATGCCTACTCTATCTATAGTATAACTTATGTTTTAATATAGTAACATTATTAGGACATTAAAATAATTATTTGGGCTATTATTATGAGTTATATAAGAGTGTTTCTTAACGCTTATATAATAGTAATAATAGCTAGACTATTAATTAGTCGCGGTTAACGTTAGACTAAACCCTAGTGGTATTGATACTAGGTTTTGTCAAAGGAAAATTGTTTTGGGATAACGAAGTGCTGTCCGAGTACCGAGTCACCACCTAATCAGGTGAGTGCATAGTTACTTTCATCTTACACATAGATATGAAGTATTTAATATAAATTACGTGCTATGTGTGCATATTATCTGTATACTTGCTATTTATGCTGGATGAACGTTTTTATACATGTTTTAACTAATTTAAACCGTATACGTATTTTATATCTACAAAATGTGTTGGGTAAAACATGGGTAGATGAAATAGTTGTTGTGTGATAACACGATGAAAGACATCAATGTTGACAGTGATCCAGTCATCTAGTGGAATACAGATGATGACCACAGACGATACTAGACAGTCCAGTGGAACACTAGCAGGCTCGTAACCTGTAGGTGTTTTTGAACTAGGTGCTCATTAGGTATTTTTGAACTGAGTGTGTTCACTAGGTATTTTTGAACTGAGTGTGTTCATTATGTATTTTTGAACTGAGTGTGTTCACTAGGTATTTTTGAACTGAGTGTGTTCACTATATATTTTTGAACTGAGTGTGTTCACTAGGTATTTTTGAACTAAGTGTTTACCAGATGCTTTGGACTATGTGTTCCCCAGTTGTAGTCTATAAACCTTGGCAACAATGGACTTCGTACCTATTCCTTAGGATAATCCTTAAGAATAGCTGATTCTTAGGGTAGATCCTTAAGAGTAAAGAAGATAATGAGGATGGGTAATTGGGTTGATTAATTGTTTGAAGATTAAACATAATAATTATATTATTGTGGGTTGAAAACCCTATGTACTCACCAAGTTTCCCAACCTGAACCACTCAATCTTATTTGTATCACATGTGTCGATATGAAGCTACTTTACACTGAGAGATTTAAAAGAGATGTAGATCACTAGTGTAAATAATGTAAGTTCTGTTTATGCTTATGTTTCTGTATTGACAATGACATCCCAATGTTTTGAAAATGAATAAAAATACATTTCCTCGGAAATGCTTTGATAACGTATTTATCATGTTTTCTGGGAACAAATTCCGCAACATTTTTGTTAAAAGAAGTACTCTGATTTTTATAAAGCATAAACAAAATCGGTCTTTTCTGGCCGTGAAAATGGGGATGTCACAGATCTTCAATTCTCATTTAGGTTGTGTCGGCTAACAATCAATCGATCTAAAATTTGATTTTTGGGTTGTGCACTGTTATGCTAAATCTTAGAAAAATCATAACTTCCTCATACGAAGTCAGATTTGGGCGTTATTATTACGCACACTCTCGGTTTAACGTATACTACGACTTTCGTTTAGATCGCTAAGGATAAAAAAGTAATTTATCAAAAATTCACTTTTTACGTTACGCGGTGCCGTGCCGGTTTAGCCGTAAAACTTCGACAAGTCATAACTTCTTCGTTATAACTCGGATTTTGGCGTTCTTTATATGTAGGAAACCCTTGGCAAATATACTATCGCTTGGTTAAGATTATTTATTCTAAACAATCTTCTATCAAAAAGTCATTTTGACGCTTATTGTCTCTAAATTGACTAGCCCGAATCTGCGAGCGTTACAATTATCTCCCCCTTAGGATGATTACGTCCCAGAATCATCAACGAAAAGGGCTTATATAATGACTCTATACGTTATCTTTTCATCCTAGGTAATAACCGTAACTCTTATGTGTTTTTTAACGAGTTTCTAACTCTTGGACTTCTTGACTATTGGCGGTGTTCAATCTTGCACCCGTTCTTTATCATATGTTGGACATTCAATTGTAACCTTTGAGCTACAAAATCAATCCTTATTGGAGACTCCTTCTTCTTCTTAACAGACTTAAGATAAGTTCTTTCCTTCGATTATCATAATAGACCGATGGGTCATGTTCTGACTTCTTGTCGTATGATGTAATGCTTAGACTCAGGTCTTTTAGAGTCAAATTCAAGAATGGAATATACCTTCCTTCATGTTCTAATGTGATATAATCACATTCTAGCCTGTAGCACTTCTATCTAAAGCTCTTACTTTAACAACGATCGCGATACTTCTATTGTTCGCTTCGATTATCTTTCACTTTAATCGTCTGGCTTAAGTCGGATACTACATCGAAGTTGATTCTCTGAACCATGTAACATACTTATCTTAGTCGGACTCGATTTGATATGGCCACTAGGGTCGGAATAACAATCATCTTCTTAGTGATTTCCGAAACAATGGTAACGACAGACATGAACAAAACAAAATGAATTACTAGTGCCTTGGTACCCATGTGACTTTCCCTGATCCAAGTGTGAGTCCTGTGCTTCCGGTAGTATAGGCCTCTACTACCTTTCACACCTACTCATACTCGTCCCAAGTATTGTCTCGCAATTCTCCAAGTCACCATACAAGAATTTCACATAGTCATTTAACACATCGTATAACATAACTAAGGTTTATAATATTTCTTGAAACGATTACATAGGTATTCAAGTTCACCCTATACTATGCCTCTTATAATAGGCTACACCATATGATACCATTTATATGGCTACTTTATTGATCCTTACTCCTAATCCCTTGCGTCCTTGCCTGCTTCATTAAGGATCATCTGGAATGCTCTTGCATTTGGCTTTGGCGGTACGTTTGGCTTTGTATCTCCTTCCCTCTTTGGGTAGTCTTCCTTGAAGTGTCCTTCTTCATTACATCCGTAACACACCCTTTTGTTGAATGTACACTCATTGGTGTAATGCCCGGTATTCCCACATTTGAAACAAGTCACCTCCTCGCCACATTTTCTAGAGTGTTTCTTTTTCTCTGCTCACACCATTTTGCTTCACCTCATCCTCCTCCTTCTCCAGGCTTTGAGAACATGTTGTTCTTGTTGGACTTTGAAGATCCTTCGAATTTCCTCTTCTCGCCAACTTCAACCTTGTTGGTGGTTCTACCTTTGATCATTTGTTCAACAGACTTAGAAACCCAAATGGTTGCCTCAAGAGTAGTTGCATGGCGTACTGGCACAGTGTACTCCCACGGTAGTCCCTTCGCATACTTATCGATTTTTGTTAGCTCATCAGGGACAATGCGCAATGCAAACTCCATCTTGTCTGTGTAGGAACTGGTATACTCATCAATGGACATGTTTCTCTTTTTCAACGTCAGAAACTGAATCTCTAGCACTTGCATGTTTTAGGCTGAGCAGAACTTGCGTTTAAAGTGTACCAAGAATTCTGCCCATGTCAGTTGTAGTGGATCCTTGGGGCTGATGATATTTCCCAAACTGTTCCACCAACGAACAACACTACCCCTAAACTGACGCATAACATAAGTGGTTTGTAGCTTGCCCTTGCAACCACATGTTTTGAAATCTAGCTCCATCTCAGAGATCCAGTCCATAACTCTGATTGGATCTTCTTTCCCAGTAAAAGTTGATGGGTTTCAAGTTGTAAAGTCTTTATACTTGCATCCATTCCTTTCAATTCCTTCGTTTTGGTTATTTCTTCTAATCATTGATGGTTCAGCTTGACTAACGATTCTATGTAGTTTCCTTCTTCTGATTGTCCTTTATTCAGCTCAGGTTGCACAATGGGTATAGTAGGTTCATCCCTATTAAGCAACATTTTCCTCATCTCCTCCCTTTGTTCGGCCATCATAGCCCAAATCATTAGGGATGAGCAGCGGAAGCGGGTATCTGCTTTCGGAACCGGAACTGCCTCGGAACTGCCGGTTTTGGAACTGGAACTGCCTTAAGGGTTCCGGTTCCGGTTCCTAAAGTTTCAGAACCGCCTTAAGCGGTTCCGGTTCCAATTCTCATTTTCACAAAACCGATACCCGCTGGATACCCGCCGGTTTCGGTTCCAATACCGGGTACCCGGAACCGGCGGTTAACCGGAACCGGTACCGACGGGTACCCACCTTTTTCTAAAAAAATATATATATAGTTTTTATATTTTTGTGACTTTGTTAAAAAAAATAGGGTAAAGAACTTTTGCTTGACCTTAGTCATTTTTAGGGTTTGTGTGATTCATTCTTAAAAAAAAAAAAAACGCCGACACAATCTCTTCTTCTCGCCACTCTCTCCTCTCAAACTAGTTGTCGTCGCTCACATTATTGGTTAACTAGAAATACCACCGCTATCATCCGCCGGTCTTCCTAACATCAAACGTCGTTCGCCTGCGTTCGTCTGTGTTCTTCTGTGTTTGCTTTGATTGTTCAAGTTATTCATCTTGGAAGCCCAACACCTCGAGCTTCAACTACAAGAACAAAGATAATCAATCGCTGCTCTTGATGAAGCCCTAGCGTCTGACCCCCAAAATACCGAAATCCTTGAGGTATTATACACAATCGCCCTGATTTTAACATTCTTACCAGTTTATGTTTCTTTTACGAAGTTTATATCTTTTGATTTAGCGCGAGCCGTTGCTGAGGCTACTGAATGTTATAAATTGGCATGGAACTGGTGATGCTATAATGATAGGAGCTCACACCTTAAGAATTCGAGGTTGTGAGTTTAACTACGAGGGGAATATGATGATATGTTTAGTCGTTTAGATGGTTTCATCAACATAGTGAATTTGTTTCATTTCATCCTTAGAATCTTACAATAGAACTTGGAGGATGACAATTAACTGCATACCCCATCAAAAAATCGTCTATCCGTTAACAATTCTGTAGAACCCTATTCGTTTATATTGTTTCTTGTTTATTCATCATTCTTCTCAACAAAGTCTTGAGCAATTACCACTTGTATGAATAGATACAAGTTGTATCATTTCACAGTTGGATAAGTCATGGGGATGTCAAGATTAATCATTTTGATTTTGTTAATCAGGTTCATGCAGAGCTTCTTCAAGCTATCAAAGATGCATAAGAAGTGCTGTTTGTCCTGAAATGAGCTAGATTGTTACAAGAAGTTGACTTTTTACAAAAGACAAAAGAAGGTGATAAAGGGTTAAATCAAAATCCTCTTGACTCTAAACATAAAGAAGTGGAAGCTCATGATACAAGCAGTAATTTTAGATCGTTTCAGTTGTTTTTGTGTAGAAAATTTCAAGATTCAAAGTCTTTAAAGGCCTTCATTTTCATTGTTTTTCATATGTCAGATACAAGGACTCAGGTGTAAGGGAAATCCATTGGCTTTTGATGTTACAACTGCTTGTAGTGGATTTATATTGGGTCTAGTTTCAGCTTCTTGTTATATCTGAGGTCATTTTCCGTTTTTTTAATTAAGTTAAATATGGTCAATGTTTTCCAAATGAATGGTAAAGAGGTGTTGAAGTTTGGGTGTCTGTATCAGAAGTTACATAGGTGGATTGGACTTGCCCAATTTTCCCTTATACATGTTCTTATCAATTTATCATTCCAATATTCTGATTTGTTAAACGTGTAGACCCTGAGATTCTTCAGTTGTCACATGAAGGGCATTTTAGATTCTCTTGTCGTTGATGAAGGGCATTTTAGTAAATTATCAAGAATTCAACCAATTTCTTAAAACTATTTCCAATCCATTGTTGCAATGTTTCTTTAAACTGAATTTTGACTTCGGATTTGAGATAATATTTATTATTCTAATTTGACTTTTTATGCTTAATTTCATTTCAGAAATTAGTTGCAATATGGAAGATCTCTTACGAGGGAATACGTAATTGTTGTTGCTGTTTGCTGTTTTTGTTGCTGTTGATTGTTGCTGTTGCTGTTTTTCGATGTTACTGTTTTTGGTATTATGTGTTGATGCTGCTGTTGTTGATTGGTGTTGCTGTTAATATTGTTGTTTTTGCTGTTTTTGTTGTTGCTGTTTTTGCTTTTATCAATTACAATTTCAGTCTCCTGTTGCTATTTTATAGTTTGTTGTTGGTTCCTGCCATTGTGTTATTTAAAAGTGGGAAATGTTTTTAATAGCTTCTTATTTAAAAGATCAACCTTTTGTAAATGTTTTGGTTTTATATCTTGTACTTATATTGTTTGTATAGGTTAATTTACATAATTTACATAGTATGTATAAAATAACAAGTTTTAATTCTCTAGAAGTCGGGTACCCGGAACCGGAACCGGTTCCGGCGGTTCCTGGAGCGGTTCCAATTTTCTAGGAACCGGTGTAGGCGGTTCCGGTTCCAATACCAAAAACTTAAGAACCGCCGGTTCCGGGAGCGGTTCCGGTTCCAACAAAAATAGGCGGTTACCCGGTTATGCTCATCCCTACAAATCATCGCTTGGACTCCTGCCATCGTGATTGGCTCGGGTGCAGCTGCTACCTCTGGTGCACGCTCACTCATAGGCCGCTGATTAGCATTAGCATTTCCATTAGCGTTTCCGAATCCGCTTCGAGTTCTCACCATGTCGATATATACACCAAATCAGACGTTCGGTGTGCAGTGACGAGAATTAAGATAGGGAAAGTTTTATTTATGATAGACGTATAAATATCCTTATCACTCCGAAAAGTTACATGCCAGTTCAAATACCATAATTAAATGTTTAGAAATCTGAACACATAAAATTTCCAGATCCGGTCGGAAACATACCATAGATTGGATCAAATAATGGCATGTTAAAGCATCATAAACCATTTAGCACATAAAAGCAATTTAGGCATCTTTCCTAAAATAAGCCAGTGCTTGTGTCTATTCAGGCATACATCCTAAATATAGAATACACTCATCACACAATTATCGCTTAGCATTCTAAGTTTAAGTCTAGAAATTTTCTAAATATCCTAGTTCACTTAAACTAATGCTTTGATACCAACTATGACATCCCCAAATTCACGGTCATTTTTAAAAATTTTATTTATGCTTATTTAAAAATCAGAGTATTCGTTTTAAAGAATAATATTGCGGAATTTGTTCCCAAAAAACATGATAAATATATTATCAAAGCATTTCTGAAGAAATGTAATTTGTTTATATTAAAATTTTGGGATGTCATCGTTAATACAGAAACATAAGCATAAATAGACATTGCATTCATCTACACTAGTGATTTACATCACCTTTAAATTTCTCATTGTAATGTGTTTTCGTATCGATACCTGTGATACAAATAAACTGAGTGGGTCAGGTTGGGAAACCTGGTGAGTACATAGGGTTTTCAACCCACAATAATAAAGTTATTATGTTTCATCATCAAACAATTAACCAAATTACTCATCCCCAATATCTTCTTTATTCTCAAGGATCTACCCTAAGAATCATCTATTCTTCATTTATTCATTCCTAAGGATTGTCCTAAGGAATAGGCACAAATTCCATCGTTGCCAATGGCACAACTGCCACTGTTATCTATTAGGCATAGCTGCCAATATTATCTTTTAGGCGCAGCTGCCAGGATTATGATGTTCCCTATTAGGTGCAGCTGCCGATATTATCCTTTAGGCACAGCTGTTGGATTAGGTGTCTAATCCCATAACTATAATTGGTATAAACTTGAATTGATAGTAGCACAGTCCTTTTGAGTTGCCTTTAAACCTAGCAATTGAATATGATGACTGTTAGAGAGAGAAGAATGATTTATTAATTTATTACTTGGTTAATAAATTAATTAGAAATAAAAATAAATGATTTATTAATGTATTATGGAAATTATATATTAATTAGAAATCATATTGTTTAATTAATATTTAATTAGAAATTAATTTGGAATTAATTTTGGGGTTAAAGGAATTAGTTAAAAGTGTAGGGACTAAATGTGACAATGTGTAATAGTTGAGCATTGGGAAATTCTAGAACCTCCCTAAAGAGAGGGGAACAAATTCTAGATGATCTATAGGGTTTCTTGGGCTCTAAGGGTGCCTTGGATACCTTAGGGAGGAAGTTAAGGGATTAGGGTTATCTTAGAGATACCTGCCTTATCTAATACCTTCCTAACACCTATATAAACCTTCCTTAGGGTTGAATTTCGAGGATACCTCATTTTTAAGTGCCTTGGCCTAAATTCTTCTCTATTCCCTCTCTCTCTATAGTTTCCTTGGTTGCTAGGTTTGTTTGTGAACCATTAGAGGCGCGACACTTGTGGCTCCTAGGGTTTCTAGTTTACAATAACAATCTTAGAGGTATGTATCCTAAAATTAAATGTGCCTTCTAGGGTTTCTAGTTTTGGTGTCCAATGCTTGTATGTCTAATAGAGAAAACATAGATCCAACTAATTAGGGTTGCATGCACACATAGGAATTGTTTGCTATGCTCAAAACCCATCAGTGGTATCAGATCTGAGCTTTTGGTTTTTGTTTTTTATTGGATTTGATGCAGTTGATTAAATTTGACAAAATTAGGGTTTATGGCAATTAAACCCTAGGCCTTAGATTTTTTGCAAATTAGGGTTTCATAACCTTGTTTTTCGAAAATTGCTAAGGGTTTTTAAACCCTTTCCTTTGGCCTCCTAATTTTTTAGATCTAGGGTTTCCTAAGCCTAGGTTTTTTGAAAATAAGGCAAGGATTGAAAGCCTTGCCTTCCCCCCCCCCCCCACCCCCAAGTAAGGATTTCGAATTTTAGGGTTTCTGGGTGGGTTGTTATTTTTGGTAATTATCTTGTTAATTGTTTACTTAGATAATTATAGATTTTGATATATCCCTCCCAAATTTTCGAAATCTAGGGGTAAGGAATTTGGTTAAATTAATTTGTTTAATTTAATGGATAATCCTTAATTGATTTAATAAATTAATTAAAGGTTTAATTAATAGATCATTATTAAATCAAAGTTTTTGAATTTTAAAATTTAAACTAAAATTGGTATTTAATTTTAGAAATTTTTATAGATTTTAAAAACTCTAGTATTTTAAAAGGTTTAAAGTACATCCTTATGGATGTTATTAATAATTTAATTAAGTGATTAATTAAAAGATAATTAATAAATCCATAAAAAGTTTAAATTTAATTAAATTAAAAGTTTAATTTATTAAAAGACTAAACCCTTGATATTTTAAAAACGTTTTAAAATACATCCTTCTATTATATGTAGCATTAAAGGTCTAATATATATATATATATATATATATATATATATATATATATATATATATATATATATATATATATATATATATATATATATATATATATATAACATCCCAAAAACCATGACAATTCTTTTTTTTGTTTTTCATTTTTATAAAGCATTTCCACAAAAACATAGATAGTAAACCATTCTCTTTAAAACAAATCCATAGAATCGCAGTGCAAATGTAGGCTAAAGCTTAGGGAGTTATCCCAAAATACCCAACACTAGGTCCATAGTCATCTGACTGGATTACCCTCGGATCCATAATTATCAGACTGGATTACCCCCGACCCACAGTCATCGGACTGGATTACCACGCCCCACAGGCAGCAAACTGGATTGCCCCGACCAATAGTCATCAAACTGGATTGCCCCGAGTTGGTTGGATTACAACATAGAATAGTAAAGCCTAAACCTAACTGCACTCTGTCGAAAAAAACCCAAAAATTGGTACCGTCGGAGATGGATAACGGATTATAACATAGTTTAATGGGGGAATCATTCTCAACCACACATTTATTTTGCCGCAAAACACTTAGGCGTACCGTCGGAAATGGATAACGGATAAACATGTGTTTTCCAACCAAAAATTGGTAGGAACCGCAAGGACTATTCTCCACTAATCATTTCGTCAAGGGCACAAACGTCAAACTCATTTACTTGGTCGTGACGCGTTCGCACGCGACGCACGTGCATGAAACGTAATACGGACTCGAACGTCCATGGAACATCATTTAAATGAGTTTTCCTCTTCTTTTTCAATTTTTTTTTCGTTTTTTTTTCTGTAAAAAAAATTCAAATTTTTTTTTCTTAAATAGATATATGCTCGGTTTTAAAGATTTTATATTTTTTTTATGTTTTTTTTAATTATTATTTTTATTTTTTTTGTTTTTTTTTTGTTTTTTTAATATCTTTACTACATACTTGAAGATAGTAGTTTTTTTTTTGTTTTTTTTGTTTATTATTTTTTTATTTTTTAAACTAAATATCGGTTTGAGTTTTTAATGTTTAACAATTATAAAAATTTAAATAAGAAGAATATTAAGGATCATAATATTTTCATTCAAATTTTTTTTGAATCATATTATTTTTGGATCATAAAATTTTGAATCATAGTATTTTGAATCATAACGATATTATGAATCATCCATTTTTGGATCATATTAATTTGGATCATTTTAAATTGTATTATAGTATATTGAATTAAATAAAGTTTTTGTTCAATACAACATTTGGATCATTATAATTTTTGAGTTATTTAATTTTGAATCATAAAAAATATAATAATTAAGGATCATTAAATATTTGAATTAAAATATTTTTAGATCATAACTAGTTAACGATCATAAACATATTGAATTATAATATTTTTGAATCATAGATATTTTGAATCGTCTGTATTTACATCATATTATGTTCAACATTTTTTTAAAAACTTTTAATCTTTTTAAATCAAGTTTGGTATCTAAAACATCTAATTTTTAAAAAATTCATTTTACAAAGTCATTAGAATACTGAGTAGAAGTATTCCTTAAATTTTTATAATTTTTGGAGAATTTTTTTAGGTTTTGTTATAAATATAAAAAATAATTTTTTTTTTCAAATTTTCATGATTTTGCTCATTTTGTAGAGAATTAAATTTTAAGAACTTTGGTTTTTTCAGATTTTTTTTATCAAAGAAAAAAAAAGTTATGACCGAAAAACTTAGCGAGTGGAAAAATAATCCATCAGCCAATAAGGACTGGACACTTGTCATGCTGGGTGGGGGCACGTGTCAACTCCTGGAGAGGCCACGTGGCCGAATTTTCCTTTTCTTTTTTCTTTTTGCTTTTTGTCACTTGTACCTTAAAAGAATTAATCTTCTGTGGAAATTATCAAAATCTCGCAATTAATTACGAAAATGTCATATCATCTCGCGAAATTTTAACGATAAATAAAATCAAATCATGGCCATTTTTTTTAATCTTAAGGCCAAAAATTGTCCTCGCGGTTCCTACAATTTTTTGAGTTTATACTTGATTCTATATATATATATATATATATATATATATATATATATATATATATATATATATATATATAACACCTACATGTATTTATATTGATCATGTATTAGAGTAACCCCACTTAGAGAAGTACTTCATGGAAAATTTGTTATGAGTAATACCAATGTTTTAAAAACCGGTTTTTTAGTTGAATCGGTATGGTGACCGGTTCTCGGTTCAACCGGTTCGACCGCCAGGTCAACCGGTTTCTATAATTTTTATCTTTCTTTCTATTTTCCTATACAAAATCCATATATAAATTATGACTTTGATGTTTTCAAGTTCAAACATTAAAAATAGACATAAAAAGAAGTTGTAGATCAATCCAAATACATTAAATAACACATAATCATAAGTTTTAGTGTTTTACATTGATCCATATACGTAAAAAAGAAAATAAACTATAATACCAAAACAGAATATAGTTTTAGATGAATACAAACACATCAAAAGCCTTTAAAACATTATCATATGTTTTTATTTAGAGAAAACTAAATAGATTTGAAAAAAAATCACCAAAGTTTATTATAAAATTGGTAATTTTCTATGTGTTTTTATTAGGTTTAACCGGTTCAGCCGGTTTATTTTGACCGGTTCAACCGGATTTTTCTAAAAACCGGCCGGTTCAATCCGGTTCAGAAATCGACGTAAAACCGGTGATAGTTGAACCGTTCCCTGCTCCGGTTCCCGGTCCAACCGGTTCGACCGGCCGATTCAAACCGGTTTTTAAAACATTGAGTAATACTAAGATGTTAATAACATATGTCCTCGAATCAAATATCCATGAGCGAACGTATTTTGTTGTACCTTGACGTCATCCAATGTTGACCGCAACTGGCAACCTTACAGAGCGAGCTTAAGTAAGACATGGCGAAACAGTAAGGGTCTGATTAGTTGAAGTTGATTTGTTCCTTCTGACAATTGGTAGAAGTGATATCCCTAGTGCCCTAATGATTGTGTGCTGACATTGAATGTACATTTATACTCGGACAAAATTAATAGTTATTCAAGTATGCAATCCGTTTTGAATCACTATGAATCTATATTGAGAAACAAAAATAATGAATGCTAAAGATAGATGAGAACTCAATGTCTCACGTTAATTAGGGATATAATGGGGTCAAACATTGGTAGAGACTAAAATACCTTTCCCCGCACCCACACCCGAATTGAACTCCAAACCCCACACCCATCCTCGCCCCCGCCCCTGTTATACCTGATGGGTGCGGGTAAAAAAATTCTTGTCCGGTATGGGTAAATAATCCTAGTCAGGTGTGGAGAACCCGGTGGATACCCGTTCAGTAAAAAAGGAAAAAAAAACATTCGTAAATCTATAAACCATATATGAAAATTTAAAAGGGACATGTGATAACCATTAATATTTAGACGATAAATATTATATATACATACAAATGATATAAAAAATAGATGACATATAATGGGGTCAAACATCGGTAGAGACTAAAATACCTTTCCCCGCACCCACACCCGAACTCCAAACCCCACACCCATCCTCGCCCCCGCCCTGTTATACCAGATGGGTGCGGGTAAAAAAATTCTTGTCCGGTATGGGTAAATAATACTAGTCAGGTGTGGAGAACCCGGAGGATACCCGTTTAGTAAAAATGGAAAAAAACCATTTATAAATCTATAAACCATATATGAAAATTTAAAAGGGACATGTGATAACCATTAATATTTAGACGATAAATATTATATATACATACAAATGATATAAAAAATAGATGACATCATAATATACAAAAGAAATTCAAACCAATAAGATTAGATTAAAAAATCGATAATCATTCCATCATTTAGAAGTAAAAATCGATATATATTCAACGATTTAGCCATTCAGTTAGATGAGACATACATTCAATAGCCACTTAGCCATTCAGCTATTTAGATGATACATACAATACAAACATACGATATAAAAATCAGATGATATCACAAAAATTTTAAAAAAATAACATGAAATTGTAGCAATAACATTAGATCAAAACTAGAACATCGAAATCGAGTGCAGAAAAGAGTCAAAAAAGAAAATTTGAGTTGAAGGATTGATTGCTTGGCTCTCGAGAATTGAATAAATAAAGTCGAGATATATGTGACTTGAATCTTGAGGACTTGAAGACTTAATTGATTGAAGGTTAAGAAGCTTGTGATGTGGGTGAGGAGAATGAAGAGACAATAACTCATGATTAAATTTAATATTGGATGAACAAAGACAATTGTAAATTAAGGGCTTAATAGGATTCTAAATTGGGTAATGACCTAAGAGAGTAACGAACTTTGGCTTTTATTCACATTTAGGTAAGCATGTTTTTTTCATACACGTTTGACAAGTAAACTTGTTTGGCTCGTTCAAAATAGGGTAAAAGTATTGGTAGTAATTACACTAGTGATACTAGCTTATTATGAACATGTCAAACGTGCACGAAAAAAATATTACTTATATATGGACAAAAACCAAAGTTCGTTATAGGTAATTATAAGACCCACTAATGTTACATGGAATGGGGCCATCTGAAGTAGGTATCGTTAGTGAGTTTCCGACTCGGTTCGTAACAACTATTTGAGAACAAAACCATTAGAACTTCTCCAAGGACTATGTCTTAGGAGCAAGCTCTGACGATCAATTTAGATCAATGTGCTTGAGGAGATGGTTTCTCTTGGATGAAGATAACCATTTTGGTGGGAAGAGTGTATGTATATAGTGGAGGCTCATGCCTGAGAATGAAAGATCCCCCTTATTGAGAAAGAGGTTTTCTATTTATGAAGGTAGGTCAAGGGACAATTAGACTAGGCCTTAGTCCAACTCAATTCAGACCCAGTCAGGGGTTAGGCTGTGTTGTTAGGCCTCTAAAGCGCATACATTATGTAATTACTCTTTACATTATGGATTTGTGATTTTGATGATTATAAAATCGTACAACAAAATATGTAAAAGTACCATTGTTCAAGGTATGCTCACCTAAGGGCGAACCCATTCTTCGTATCGTAAAAAATCTTTATTTTTTTTCTTTTTCACAGTCGACTTTATATATGGTGGATTCGAGATAAGTCAGGTCCATAATGGGTTGGAAGAGTATTGTCATTTTTATAGGGTTAATGTTCTAAATGTGTAACGAACTTTGATTTTTTTCCATATTTAGATAACCATTTTTTTCCTATACGTTTGACAAACAAGTTCATTCATAATAGGATAATATCACTGATAATTACCAGTTTTATTACCCTATTTTGAATAGGTTAAACAATTTTAATAGTCAAATGTGTACGAAAATAGATAATAACCGAAATATAGACAAAAATCACAGTTTGTTACCCTCTTATGTCAATAACCCTTATAAATTTATCACCGGAAGGGTGCAGATCGAAGAATTTAAGAGTTGAAGCGTACAATCATGTGTGGTTATGTGCATCTTTGGAAGATTAAGCTGATTTAATTTTGGTTTGATCTTGTCCATTTGTGTTGGGGTTTTCGTCGGTGTTGATGAAGAGAATGTGAGAAACAGGGAGAAGAATTTAGGTAGAAGGAGTTGGTATTTGGGGAAGGGTGGGGATTATTAGTTTCTTTCTTTTAATTTAAAACTAATAAACAAATAAAAGAAAATGGAAAAAGAAATTATTAAGGGAAAAAATAATCATTTCATATCAGTAAGCATCAAATGTGCAAAGTTTAAAATAAACGAGGGATGGTCCGAATTAAATTTTGAATATAAGGACAAAATGTGTGTTTTGACATATGTACGTGAGACAATTCGTATAATTTACCCTTAAATAAATGAAAAAACGATAAAATATTGTGTGACAACATTTTTTTTTAATTTGTAATATATATATATATATATATATATATATATATATATATATATATATATATATATATATATATATATATATATGAATTTTTGAAAAAAATACTATTTAATGATATAAAATTCTAAAAAATATATTACTCTTCGTTTTACATATGTTTAATTGAATATAAAAACTAAACTAAAATTAATAGAGATTTTATGTTTATAATATATTCAGGGTGTAAAATAAAATAGTATGAAATTTCAGGATTAAAATATACAAGAATTCAAAAAGAATTAAGAGGTTGAAGTGATATAAAATTCTATAAAAGATATTTCTTTTCATTTTATATATGTTTAATTAAATATAAAAACTAAACAAAAAAATAATAGAGATTTTATATTTATATATATTCAGGGTGTAAAATGAAATATTATGAAATTCCGGGATTAAAATTTACAAGAATTAAAAAAGAATTAAGAGGTTGAAGTGATATTTTAAAACATTTATACAACTAGTAATCCATTTAGAAAATTGATCTTTTTGGATTTACACGAGAATGGTATGTAGGAAAAAGATTAAAAAAAAAAAAAACTCGGAGGGCAAAGTCGAAGAGACGAGATATGGAAATTACGAGGAGTCGATTTTAACTTCGCACGTTCATCCCGCAATCCTACTCTCTACACTCTACAAGTGGTCAACACCAACACTGTACTCTGAATCCGATTCTTTTTCTTTAGTCTTTTTGAAGCCAATCAACACTCATTGATCTTCCAGAGTTCCAGTTTTCCAGCGATATTTGATTGTGCTTCCCCTCTCAACAGTGAAAGAAAACAGTACCTCAAATTTGGTTAAATTCAGAGTGTTTAACATCATTGAAGTTGAATTGCTCAACACCAATCTGAAACAGATTTCATTATAAAGGTATGTAGTTGTTTCTTTCCTCAAATCTTTTCCATCCGGTTTCCAATACCCCTTTAAAGTTAATTTGTACGAATTTGGTATTTTGAACAAATATGTGCATGCCTTTGTTGGAATGGCTGAATAAACTGGCATTTCTTAATGTTGTTAATGTTGCTTTTGTTGTTATTTGGCAGTATGTGGGCTATATTCTTATTTATTTTTTACTTTTTGAACGAAAAATCTAACCTACTTCTTAAATCTTTTGTTGTTATTTGTCACGAACAGATTTGAACCCTTGTTCTCAGGTAGGGAATGATTCTTATTGAACATTGGTGGTGCTAAAAAAATTAATGCATAAATTAAATAATTATAAACATAACATGGAGGCATATGTTTTCTCTTCATTTGGTTTTTTTGTACATCAACTTCTTTACAGGAACTAGTTTTACTGTTGATTGCATAGCTTTTTGATAATTAACTGTCATTTCTCCAGTTTTACAATTGTCCCAATATTTATATTAGAAGTTAACCTTCGGATTGTCACTTGTTATGTGGAGTTTGTGATAAATGGAACTATGGAAGCTTCAATTATTCAAGTAGATTCATAGAAGAAAAGACATGATTTTTACCCCACACATTACTTGAGCTTCAACTATTAGTTATGTTAAATAAATCAACTTTTTAGGAAATTGTGAATGACTTCATTACACTGAATCAACTTTTTGGGAACTTGACCCTCTCTTTTTAAAATTCTCCAGAAAATGAAAAGGTCAGTCGAACTACCATCCGAACTTGTTGTCTGCATCCTCTCACGATTACCATCAAAATCACTTCTCTGGTGTCGATCAGTTTGCAAATCATGGCTCTCTCTCATCTCTTCATCCCATTTCAAACTCACGCATCTTGACAAGTTTAACCAACTGAGCTCTCGCTATCTTGTTCGTCGCTTTATGTTGCATGAGAGCAAGGAAGAATACACTGTCCATTTCGATGATCGAAATTTTACTCCGGATACTAACTCTCCCATACAATTCCCCTTTAATTTTCACCTTAATGGAACCGTAGTACTCTCTTTCAAGATAGTTGGGTGTTGCAATGGTGTTATTTGCTTTTCTAGTGATACTATCGGAAGAGATGAAATTATACTCTTGAATCCTTCTATTAAAAGGAAACTTACCCTAATTCCACCAATATTTCCCAGAAGCGAACTACAAGATTTGGAGATTTATTTCGGGTTTGGGTACCTTGCAATGTCTGATGATTATAAATTCCTCAGAATCACTAACGATCGTGGCCTTTCATCCATCACAACAACCCATGTAAGTGTCCATTTAGTAAACATATTAATGATTTATAGTTATATCTTGAACCAATTTCAACTACTTGTTTGATATGGCGCTTTCAGGTTCAGATTTACACAGTGAAAACTGCGATTTGGAGGGAGCTTGTGTTCCCCAATGATTTGTCTTCCGACATCTTCTCCAGCATCTCACAAGTGTTTGTGAATTGATCTGTTCACTGGGTAGCATGTGATAACAGCGTTATACCTTTATCAATCTTGACATTTGATAGAGACCGATTCGAGATGGTCAATCTCCAAGATAAGGCCAATTTGAGATGGCTAATCTCCCAAAGAAATAAGAAACACAAACATAGATACTTTACTGATAATTCTTTTCATCTAAAATGAAAATACATGACTTCTTAAATAGTAAATAGAAAACACCACTGCTACTAGAATTTAGGAATAATGCAAAACATGGTAAATGAATACGTGGGTAACTAACATGGAAATACTAAGTCAAATTATAAGAAAATATGCATGCACTAAAAGTGGGGAAATTCAACGGTTCACATAGTGGGGAATTTCCATGCCAATACGAACAAATAGAAAATGGATCGTAATTAGTGTTGCAAAGGCTTGTCCATTTAGCGCATAATATATTTGGTGGATCCGGCCATGGTGGAGGCCTTATGGATGACTTGGGACTCGTATCAACTCCTCCACCCTTAAAATTGACCTCGTCCTCGAGGTCACATAAGCTAGTATGACGAGCAACAAGAATGGAAAACTGTTGGGCGAACAATTGAAAACGGAGCATGAGAGGTCGGACTTGCCCGAATGTTAATTTCGAGGGCGGTGGTTGTAACGGTGGGTGTGGTTGATTTGGAGACAGGATTGATGGCAACGGTTTTTGTGGCGGCGGTGGCAGTTGGGGTGCCAGCGGTGTTAACGGTGGAGACATCGGTGTTGTTAGCAACAACGGTTGTGATGGGGATGTCGGTGGTGGTGGTGTTGGCGACGATCGCGGTGTCGGTTGTGACGTGGTCAGAGGTGGTAAGATAGCCCCCATATTTGTGCTTGTGATCAATGTGGTAGTGAGGATTTCAGTGGTCTCTGTTAGCTTGGCAATTATGGCATCGAGGCGGTTGTTGTTGGCGATAGTTATAGCAACAAGTTGAGCCAATTGGTCGGCTATGTCGCCAAAAGACTCTTCGAGGCCAGGTGGATAACGATGATGGGGAGGCAATGTGAGGTCGGGAATGAAAGCACCATTGATAGAGACCGATTCGAGATGGTCAATCTCCAAGATAAGGCCAATTTGAGATGGCTAATCTCCCAAAGAAATAAGAAACACAAACATAGATACTTTACTGATAATTCTTTTCATCTAAAATGAAAATACATGACTTCTTAAATAGTAAATAGAAAACACCACTACTACTAGAATTTAGGAATAATGCAAAACATGGTAAATGAATACGTGGGTAACTTACATGGACATACTAAGTCAAATTATAAGAAAATATGCATGCACTAAAAGTGGGGAAATTCAACGGTTCACATAGTGGGGAATTTCCATGCAAATACTAACAAATAGAAAAAGGATCGTAATTAGTGTCGCAAAGGCTTGTCCATTTAGCACATAATATATTTGGTGGATCCGGCCATGGTGGAGGCCTTATGGATGACTTGGGACTCGTATCAACATTCGACATGAGTACTGAGCTTTTTGGGAAAATCCATCTTCCTGATTTTTTAGTGCACCTAGACCTGTTCCAAATGAGGCTTGCTGTTGTTTGAGATTCTTTGGCTGTAATTTATTGTTATCGTTACAGTGTGCCATGGAATACTTCATGTGCTTATGAGATATGGGCTATGAAGGAGTATAAGAAGCCGAACTCATGGACCATGTTATGTAAAGTGGATTTTTCCCAAGAATGATGTGGGGAGCCCTTTGGGATTGACAAATAATGGTAATTTGATAACAATGGGATCTAAGGAAGGCGATGTGATGATTTGCAACCGGGAGCCAAGTTATACTTTGTATGGTGCTTGCAGCGAAGGTGATGATTCAAAGTATACTTTTGTTGAGAGGTACCAAGAGATCTTAGTGTTGTTGGATCATGGAGAGGTGGGTGATGAGGAATGAGGTAGAGTTATTTGCAAAAAGCGGGCAGTTTTCAAAAAGGTTGGTAGAAATGGGGCTCTTTTGAATGCCTTTGTAGAAATCTACAAAATGGGGCTCCTGGCCTACTAAATCAATGCGTAAATATATATTGAAATAAAGGATCCCTCACATTTACTTAATTTAATCCTCCTTAATAAATGAAGGTTTTTTTGCCACATGTCAATCTTTCATTAGTTTTGACACTTGTCATTTTGTGGTATTTTTGAAATAAATATTATCCACTTGTCAATTTTTAGTTTGTTTCAATTTTTAAAATTAAAATCATATACATATATATGTAAAGTATTAAATATCATATATATGGTATTAAATTGCAATAAATACGTTTCTTTTTTTCTTATTTTAAAGTTGTACATTAAAAAATATTTTTTGTTTACACTTTAATATTTAATCTTTTATTAAATCAATCCGTGTAATACACGTCCTCCTTAATAAATGAAATTTTTTTTTGCCACATGTCAATCTTTCATGAGTTTTGACACTTGTCATTTTGTGGTATTTTTGAAATAAATATTATCCACTTGTCAATTTTTGGTTTGTTTCAATTTTTAAAATTAAAATCATATATATATATATATATATATATATATATATATATATATATATATATATATATGTAAAGTATTAAATATCATATATATGGTATTAAATTGCAATAAATACGTTTCTTTCTTTCTTATTTTAAAGTTGTACATTAAAAAATATTTTTTGTTTACGCTTTAATCTTTAATCTTTTATTAAATCAATCTCACGGGTCTGACATCTAGTAGTATTTAATATGCCTAGCAATTCTAAAATCATGGCTCGGTCCATGCACAACCATGCTTACCATGTCAGTAGGTGTGTGTGTATTTGATTGACAAAATCCATATACTTGTGTGATGTCATATCCAGTCCGAAGTCCTATGCTTCAGATTAACCAAAGTCTAAAACATTAGACATGTTTTGAGTGATCAGTGGCTTGCTATAGCCCTGCTTTTCATTCCTTTTCATTCCTTAATTTCTAGTTGGCCCTTGATCCCAACACACCACTATTGGGGATTACGTCACTATTGGGGATTACAATTTAAAATCAACCTTGATTCTTAATACAACTATACTTAGAGAACTGGTGCACACACATATTAATCTGCACATTAGCTATCAAAAATCAGTGTCAAAAGTAATCAAAAATTATTATTTAAATAGTTACTATGAGTTTATATATGGGGAAAAAGACCGCTATAGACATTTTTGGGGGTGGATTTCAAAAAGTAGTCATAAAAATCCAAAATTCCGGCTATAGACAGCATTCCGCGGACCGACAAATGCTACGCGGAATCGAGGTATTTTCGTAATTTTGCCCCTCCCCTTTTTGTAAAAACGGGTCTCCTCTTTGGTCTCCCACTGGTCCCTGTCTCCTCTTTGACTTCAATTCCATTCTTCGTGTCTCCGACTCGCTACTCCCCTTCATCCGACAACAACCGTCGTCAACCTCGCTTTCTTCCGACATCGATTTCAACCCCACTTCAGACAAAATTTTCCGGCGACAACAGATGGATCGAAATTTCCCCAACATTTTCGCCGATGGATACGGCTCCCGGGTAATCCGTTTTCACGTTTCCCTCTTTAGATTAATGTTTCCCTTTTTCGTATTGTTTAGATTTAGGATTAAAATGGTATGAATATGCAATTCATAACCTGCAAAATGTTTAGATTTAGATTTAGGATTAAAATTGGTTTGAAATAGCGAAGATCCATTCCGCAGAGGGATAGGTCACTCCGCAGAGGGACCTCCGCGGAGTGACGTATACTCTCTGCGGAATGGATCTACTCTTAAAATGAAATGGGTAATATCCATTTCGCGGAGGGGATAGGTCACTCCGCGTAGGTGTCTCCGCGGAATAACCTATAACCTCCGCAGAATGACCTAATGTCATTTTTCCCTTTTTTTCTGCCATTTTATATCAATTAATTTCAAAATGAACCCTTTATAGCAATTAATTTGAAAGTACGTTGCTATTTAATTTTTTATGTAAATTGATGTGAATAATATAATTGGGTAGTTTTTAATTTGATAATGTAAATTGAAAGTACGTTGCTATTTATTGTCTTAACCAAATTAACTATGTAATTTTAAAACCTTGTTTTTATTTTCAATTACTAACATTTTAAATTAAATTAAATTTATATGTTTTGTAGCACTATGATCTCCAACAAAAAGCTGATTTAACTTTAAAAGGCGTGGTTGGTACGATCATTAAAGACTATTTTTCGTGGCTAATTCAATCACAACGAGCATTATTTTAAGCTTCGCCGTTTGGAAGATTTTTAGGAATGCATGTCCCCAATGGTGACCCCTTGTGCATTTGAAGATGTTGTATGAAGTACGATCTCAAAAGGTGTTTGAAATTGGGAGATTTCTGTTTCAGATACAGGGGATGCAGTTGGTTTTTGGTGAAAGTGAGTATATTTTGATTAGTGGGCTAATAGTTGGTCCTTATGTGGATTTACTCCATGACGAAAGAGGCCGGTCAAATTCAACTCTTCGGGCTCGGGTGTTCCCAGACATTACAGATGCACGTTTGCGGCTCAAAGATTTAGAAGACTATATTATGTCTTCGAATTATTTGGCACTTCAGGATGAAGATGCGGTAATGCTTCTCCAGCTTGTTTTTATATTGAAAGGTCTCCACGGACGGGACGTTAAAATGTGCATTCCCGCGGCAGTATACAAGTTTTTTGATAATATATATGATTGGAAAAGGTATTACATTTAAAAATCACGTATAAATACAATAATAATTATAATAAATAAAATGAAAATTGCAGGTTTGCGTGGGGTACATATTTTTGGACCTATACTTCGGGGTTGATGCGTGGAATGTTTGAGAAAATAGAAAAATTTAGAATATTCAAGCAGGCCAATCCCGAATCGAAGATAGTACACAAGTATATTGTTGTCGGTTTTATGCTTCCGTTTAAGGATAGTTTCTAATGTATTTAAAGAATTATCATACTTTCATTTTATATACCATAATAGCATTGTATTTCCGTTTGTACTATATAATACCATTGTACTTTCATTTTTATACTATAATAAAATCATACTTACCTTTTTTTTTTCCATAGATATGGATTTGGAGACGTTCCCAGAGGCAACACAATATTATGTTCGTATGCCGACATAATTGCCACATATGAGGTCGTGGAGAAGAAAAACACCATTATCTTGGGTTCAATGTTGTCGAATAATCAACGTGTCTGTGGTATGCTTTTTATATTATAATTATATATAATTAAAAATTCCAATGTTTTTTCATGTTAAACTAACAATCTAATTTTTGCAGCCTAATAACCATCTTGTTGTTGTCGTGGCAAACGAGACGGAGATCATGGAGCCGTTTTATATTCGCTATGTGAATTGGACTCTTAACCATGAAGAATCTCCCCCATGGCCGCAAAGTTCATCACCTATTGTTGCCTCGACTCCTCGAAGAAAGAAGTATAGTCGGAAATATCATCGACTGAAACGGTCACAATTGCTTCTACCTCAGAACAACCTCAAGTAGAAAGAAGTTATATGTCAAGTGACACATCAACAAGGTCGGTAAAGAAGAAAAAGAGGAGCACAAAGGCATTGGTGAAGCGTCTAATATGCATTGTGGCTGACTTAACTTCTAAAGTAGACCGTGTATTACAGAAAAAAGATAAACCACATATAGGGTTTAGTGGGGAGGAGGACATGCTAAATGAAGAGGAGGAAGAAACATATTACCATGGTACATAGTTGAATTATGATGATACATTTATGCATGGTTTGGAGGGGGAAGTTGAGCCTACACCTACAGGGCAATATCGTGAGCCGTCACCGAACGTGGTTGAACATCACAAAAAAGCAGTCACTCCTATTTTTATGACGCAACGAACGAGGGGTGCTTCATGGTATCAGCGGACGCCGCTCACAGTGGTATTAATCTATTTTAAATTTGATGTATTTATAAAATATTATGTTGTTGATGACTAATTAACATTTTAATTTTTTAGATGGAATCCACACCAAAATTGAAGAAAATCACCAAACCAATGAAAAATAAAGGTAGTGGAGTGTCCCGAAAAAGCAAATGAATATATTGTGAATGAAGACATTAGTGATGTTTCAAATCATCTACTGTTAGACAGTTTTTATGCTGCTAGTACGTTGGGTTTTTGGAAAGAATGGAATATGATCTCTTCCAACCTCAACACTACACACAGGCTGCATATACCCCCATTGGATGTGGAGTCTGGTCAAGGTTACTTGCAGTTACTGACTCTGGATGGTTAATTTCTTCGGTAACATTCATTAAATTTTGACTACTTTTTTAGATGATAATTTATATAAATAATTGTAAATTTTTTATCTTAAAATATACAGCATATTGCAATATGGAGTGGCTTGCTAATGGAAAGACGGCCGGCGAACGCAAGGTGGACGATATACCCTCAAGAACTCAATTTGCAACCTAAAAAATCATTTTTTTAGGAATGTAGCAAATGATGTTGGAGGCTATCCTAAATGGAAGGATGTGGATATGGTTAGTTTATTTTAATATTTATTTATATATATAATATTACCGAATTTACTACTATTTAATTAATTATTTTTTTTCAGGTTCTATTCCCCATAAATGTTGTTGGTGTCTATTGGTTTTTGGCAGTGCCTGCATTTAAAAACGTGGAAAGTAAAAATTTCTGAATATGAAATACCTGTTTTTAATAATTTCATTTAATATAATGTGTGTTTTATTTTTGTTATTATATTTGTTTCGCGGACTGCCAAGTCACTTCTACAGACTACTAAGTCAGTTATGCGGACTGAGAAGTCGTAAATTACATTTCACTGTAAAATGACTAAAAAATATGTATAATTTCATTTAATCTATATCACTGCATCTACTATGTATCTCTTATAATGGGTTCAAAACCATGGACCGCTGAGTAGTATTTGCTGCTAACTCGTGCATATATTAATGTATACGAGAACATCAGTTTGAATAATACAATGTTTTGGCCCCGTTTAACCAATACCTTCAACACTGACGCTCAAACCACCTTAGAAAACCATCGCAACACCCTTGATATAGCAGCAAAATGGTATGAATTGAAAACAAAAGTTGTGTTATTCAACGATCTTTATTAGAACATTGAAGGCGCACGTGTGAATGATATTGATGACGACATCTTGGAGGCGGCTAAAGAAGAATACAAATCCATTAGCAACGGAGATATTTTCGACTATGAAGCCCCTTGGAATCTTTTGAAAGATCTCTCGTACTTTTAACTTGTACTGCGTTTGTATTGCTTTATTTATATGTACTATGGTTGAATTTTTTTCTGCGTTTGTATTATGTTATTTATCCTTTATTTTTTGAAACATAATGTACAAACAAATATTACGATACATTCAAATAAAAAAACATTACATATAACATAAAAACATTACAACAACAAAAAAAACAGAAAAATAAACATTACGAATAAGATATATAGGACTGACAAACATTATATAAAGCATTACAAATAAAAGAGTCGTCTACATGAAAATTTGTTTATTTTTAACGAGATTCCAAACGTCCTTACACTAAAACTCCTTTCCATCAAACTCGGAAATGTAATATCCGTTCACTTCTTCAAAAAGTTCTTCATCGTCTGCCAAGACAGTTATGCGGACTGAAAAGTCAGTTACGCGGACTGCCAACTCAGTTATGCGGACTAATAAGTCAGTTACGCGGACTGACAATTCAGTTATGTGGACTGCCAAGTCAGTTACACGGACTGGCAACAGACTGCCAAGTTAATTCTGCGGACTGCCAATTCAGTTACTTCCGCGGACTGCCAATTCACTTCCGCGGACTGCCAACTCAGTTACTTTCGCGGACTGCCAATTCAGTTATGCGGACTGACAAGTCAGTTACGCGGACATATATGCCAAATTACTTCCGCGGAGTTAAACGGTGTATAAATTGACATTATGAGTTCATATAAAAACATATCCTTTTTCAACTTCATTATGAGTTCATCTTCAAATTTTCAGGTTTGCTCCTGCAACGAAGTTGATTGTTACTATTGTGATCCAATCGACCCTTTTGTTACAGCCTCTTCGGAAGGGCCATATATGTCCGATGAAACTATGAAAGAATTGCAATGGGCTGAAGAACAACAAAAACAGGATAAACAGTCATCCCGGGATCTCACTGAACGTATTGAATTTATTGCATCAGAATGCAAAAGCGTCGAACAATGGATAGATATGAAGAAAAATAAAATCAAAGAGCATGAAGAATGGATCAAAAAGACTAAGAAGAGTATCAAAATGTTTGAAAAATAGGCTGTTGAGAAGGATGCAAATATGTTAGATCTTAGCCTTCAAAAGGATCGTTTTGAAGATAATATGAGAATTAGGGATGACTATAACAATGGAGGAAGAAAAATATCCAAAGCAGTTCCCAGAAGTTAATAATTGGTAAAAAAAATGTTGTACGCTTCTTATGTTTTTAAGTTATCTATATGTATTTTTATTGTGTTTACTATGTAAGAGTAGTTGTGTTATGTTCATATCAAAAGCTAATTTCCTTGATAGAGTAATCAAAGTACACAATCAACGTCTTCCAAAACATAACATACTTAATTATAAATACAACATCAATCGTTCAAATCAAACGTTGAACAATAGTCTTCTCTTTGCGTCACTTGTGTCCCGTGCGACTCTTGCGTCCCGTGCGTCTCTTTCCCTTTTGTATTACTACCTGACGCCACACTACTTTTTCTAGGCTTCTTTTGCTTCATTGGGACCAATGTCATACAAGTCACTGCATTATGTGTTGTATTATCACATCTACTACACCTTCTTACTAAAGGTTCCTCACCTTGTGATGGGATACGATTTTTGTTTTTCGATCTACCAGCTTGACATGTATCCGTTATCCGGGTTTAACAACCATCATCTCATCAGGAAGCTCCCAATCACACGGCTCTGGAAGGTTGTAAACCGCCTCTTCATACGTACTTCAGTACGTTTCCATTTTGTAAGCGTCTATAGCCAGATGTATAAAGTTATTTTTTTCAAGTGCTTTAAGACCATTATGACATGACCACAAAGAAAACCAGTTCCTTCCCAATATTTTCATGTACATGTCTCTTGCCTCAGATCAACTACGCCACCATGTTTGAAATCATACACTTGATACATTGCATCGGAAAAATCTGAAACAGAATATCCTGTTGTAGTTGATATATCATGCACTTCGAACGAGTTTTTCCCATAATCTCATGCAATACAATACCGATGACTTTTTTATTTGTGTGCTTATGATTTGGGTGTATATGTAATGAAGAACATGTGTGCACATTGTTGAAAGTCCTGATTTCAAATTCGTCAGTCGGATCAAGGCGTTTTGCATATAAACGCCAACTATAGTTCTCAATTTCTCTGGTTGCTTTAAGACTCAAAACAAATATTAGTTGTTGTTTGTTATCATACTTTTGATGAACAAACATATCATCATTTCGACCTAAACTATGAAATGGTCCAGGTTCAAGAATCGGATCAGGACAATCATGTATGGGAGGCATACCGTAAAAGATGTTTGAAGCTTTTTTTCCATGTGTGAAAAAGTTTTGTCACCCTGTCTTCCAAACTCATATAAATTTTCTTCTTCCACCGTATTCACTGCCACAGTTTCTTCTTGTGGACACTCTTCAGCATTATCAGATACAATGTTGTCAACATTGTATGATACAATATCGTCAACCGATTTTGTCTGTTCAACCCATCCCTCAAAAACCTCCAAATACAAATGCACAATCTCCTTCGTTTCAACCATTACGTTTCTGAGTGGATGAACATCTGCTTTGTCTACAATATTCATAACATAACCATGAACCGGGTGTTGAAATGACAATGATATATTACAAGTAAACGTATTAGCCTTAGTTTTAACGAAATCAAACAATATTTGACGGTCAAAATTAGGCGGAATTAGTAAACCTAAGTTGTTAAACTTTGTTCTAATGTAGGTTTTAATTCTATTACTCAACTACCAAAAACCCCCCATACATAAAATAACAAAACTCATATATTCTTTGAAAAAAATTTCACCCTTACAACTAATGGATTTTTGAAAATAGAACAAAAAAATTCCTTTATATCACAAAAAACGTCGCCAATACCCATATAACCAACCATTTCGCAGAGAGGTTAACGTCTCCACGGAACTCTCGTCATAAGCTCTGCGGAGGCTTTAATGAACGACATAACCAACACTCCACGGAGGGTTTGATGTGTTCGCGGAGGTAGCTCTGCGGAGCATCTTTGGTCCATACGATATTGTACAAAATTTATTGATCTGTGGTTTATTTGTCAGTCCGCGGAGCCCGTAGAGGGGTGCTCCGCGAAATACATATCTATTGCCAGAATTTTGGATTTTTGTGACTAAATTTTGAAATCCACCCCCAAAAAATGTCTATAGCCATCTTTTTCCCTGTGTATGGGACACTAGACTACTTCACACTCCAAAAAGAACACAAAAACAAATTCCAACTGCACACACTGTTTCAAATGCTTGGCGTTACTAGATAGAATTCACAAACAAAATAAAAGAACATGTGGCTATTTGAAAGGCTACACCCTCCAAAGAACTTGATAAATTTTCCAAATGCTTTCTTTGACTTCCCTCTTCTCCTAAATACTCTCTTGTATCCAAGTAATTTGAAATACATGAATTTGAAAATAACTTGCTTCAAATTACCTCCTTCATGTTTATCTCTTACTTTGTGGAATTTCTTGAATTTTCTCATTACCCTTCCTGGAGTAAGTAAATTCCAGGAGACGTGTAGCAATACCCCATTCCATTGGATGAGGACTTTAGTCTCATTCAATGAATCGGTAGTACGAACTCCCAATAGTGTTTCTAATATTGTTTCTAGTCTATTAGTAGCCTGAATTCTCGTGTTAGTTGAGGAGGTATCATTTTTGAGTTTGGTTGATTATTTTGATTGGGACACATCGAACACCGAAAGGATTTTGGTAGGAGATGGAAGTTGGAGCCTTGGAGGCAGTAAGACACTTGTTTGATTCGTTGGGTGATAGTGAACGGTCTATAAAATTGAGGGGCTACTTTTTCATATTCTCGTCAGGCTAACAGTTGTTGGAGTAAATGTCCATTGCTATTTTGTAACAATTTTTGTTCAGAAATTATATTATGTAGCAATTTTGCTAAGGAATTATAATTCATAGTTATGTTGCTACGGAAATTTTCTACCAAAATCAATTTCCTATGAAACCAGATGGATAGGATTGATTATGGAGAAGTGAGCCATGTTACATCATAGTTCGCTAGGAAAGTTTCGTGTCTAATCTGCAATGAACTTAGATCCCAATTTGAAGATTTATGGGGGCAATTGTTATGGGCAAATTTTCAGCTTATTATTTATATAGTTTGCACTTGTATTTTCATCCCGGGCGAGCCCAAGATCTTGGAATAATCAATATTTTGGATTGGCATTGTGTTTCTTGTGAAATCCTATGCAAGAATCTAAAGCTTGACTATAAAGGAATAAACCAATTCAAACCACACGTGCTCAAAGCCTCATGAACGTTGAAGACTCTCGTGAAAGTTGGGTCAAGAAAAGAAGAAAGGATCAGGGAGAATCCCAAGAATGTCGGAATTATAGTTATTATTGATACGTATATAAAGAGTAGCTAGCTGATCGATACACACACATACACTTCTTCTCTGATTCTTTCAACACTTGATCACATTCACTTCGTTTCTAAGATCAGCCGGCACTTGTAACATTCTTTCAACTTAATATAAGTTCTAAGGCATGTGATTTCATCACCTCCCGATGTTTATGCTGGAGATCCATAAGGATTAAGGGCTTTCTGTTGGATTACGTGTCTAAGCCCATAATTATTATTGGTATGTACTTGACCCGATTATGAGCATGGTCCTTTTGGGTTGCCTTCACTCATGCAACTTGATAGGATGACAAGGGGAGAGAGAGTAGAATTTATTATATGAATAATAAATTAGTACTCAAAATGGTTTTATTAATATATTACAAGATTAATATATTATTTGGAAATCATATTATTTAATTAGTATTGATAAGAAATTAATTTGGAATTAATTTGATGATCAAAAGAGACTGATTAAATTAAGGGGACTGATATTGCAATTATCTGATAATTGTAATTTTTGTTGTGGACTCCTTTTAGATGAGATGGACGAATTCTTTGGGAAGCCCATAAAGAATTCGTCCAAGGGCTATTCTAGAAGGTGCCCATGGGCTACTTAAGGCTTAAGCAGCCATATTAGGGTTTCCACCTAATACCCTAGCAGCCACAAGTATAAATAGACCCCTTGCCTTGTGAAAACCGGTCCAATGCTTCAAGAAACGCTAGAAGGTCGATTTCATCCTCTCTCCTACTTCATCCTTTGCATAGAGTGTTTGTGACTCCATTATAGTTACAACACTTGGGGCACTAGGCTTTCAGAAGTCAAGATTAAGAAGGATTAAACTTGTTATTGCTACATAACAAGTTGAGGTAATCATTCTAACGTGTTTATTATATCAATTTCGAAATAAGCATGCTAGATTAGGGTTTGTTGCTTTGGTATTCATAGTTGTATGTTCAATTTAGAAAAACCTAGATCAAAGCAATTAGGGTTACATGTACACCATAGGAATGATGTTATGCTCATAACCCAACAGTGGTATCAGAGCCTAGGTCATTTTTCTAGTTGAATAGATGCAAATGTGAACAGCCAAAATCAGAAAATCGAAATTGTTTGCTGTCTGACTGGCTGACTCGCCGAGTCCATGTATGGACTCGACGAGTTGCATGAACTCGACGAGTTCCATAGTAGACTCGACGAGTCCAGGGCTCTGGTGCCGGAATTTTCGATTTTCTGGCCAGATTTTGATGAAGATAACTACCAAAACTCATTTTTCTTGCCTAAAATCGATTTTTTATGAAAGGTATGGCTATCCTTATCAAAATTAATGGATTTGGTTAAATATGAATTATATAGGATTATTATGATTCAAATATTTGACCTAGTAAGTTTGAAAAGTTTCAGTTTACACCCTTTAGGTTTTATAGTTTAAATTTGAACTTAAAAGTTTTTGGTTTTTGAAATTTAAATAGTTAAACCCTAATATTTTGAAAGGTTTCAAAATTGTCCTCAAGTTTTGGAATTTATAATTTGATTAAATAGTGTTAATTTTGAATTATTAAATTCTAAAACCCTAGTATTTTGAAAAAGTTCAAAATTGCACCCTTATGGTTTTATTAAACTAATTAAGTGTTTAATTAAAAGAGATAATTAATAAATCCATAATTATATGGTTTAAGTTTAATCAAATTAAAAGTCTAATTTATTAATAGATTAAACCACTTAGTATTTTAAAAGTGTAAAATATACCCTTATACTATATAAGATTAAAAGTTTAACATATTATATATGTATAAGTAAAGAGTCAGTCTTACCGTTAGTAGGCCTCATTCCCGAAGCTGGTCTATAAGGGGTGTTTAAGGAAGCGGCCTGTAAAATGACTGTAATTGGGTATCCACTCTTACCCACCGCACCCTTGACTAGTGGAGGGTCGTTAGCCAAACGGGTAGGATAGGACACAACCTTCCATTATAAGTATAATGAAATACGAAGTAACTAAACACTTTTATAAATTCCCAAATCTTAGTTACTTTAGGAAAAATGTGGAGTTAGTGCTAATCCATGAAATTGCACATTGCACCTTGTTGGTCGTTAGTGGAGCGTGTGTGGTTAACTGACACACTAATATGGGACCAATGAAGGATGGCAATGGGTAGCTCGTAGATTATCATAGATCAATGGAGCGTGTGTGGTTAACCGGCACATTGATTAGGTGATAGACATCTTCGAGAGTACCAAGCTAATTTGTATGGTTATCCACACCTTGTTTGTGATCCTCGGCATCCCAGTCACAAACTTGAAGGGCATAATCGAGATTAAACATGCCATTGAAAAAGTTCAATGAATCTCAAAAGATCTAGGAGTTTCAATTCATTTAAAACCTAATTTTCTATTTTCGTTTTTCATGGTGGAAATTGGTAAATCGTCATTTACCTATCTTCAAATATTCTGCAGTTGGATTACGACATCCCTCTTCCGAATTGTAGAATATTGTGTTGGATCCTAGCCTTAATATTTCATTTGGGTGTTATATTAAGGATTGAATCAACTAACTTGAATTTCTCCCTTTTGTAGATGTCAAATTCTAACTGTGGTTTTCCCGAATCTTTTGGAAAAAGCTTTCCACATGAAGATGATGTTCCACGATTGGATCGTCGAAATGGAAATCATGCTTCACTTCCTCCACCTCCTCCAATAATTCTCCCTGACCCACGTGTTCGAAAACTTGAAAAGTTCAAGGTCACTCAATCCCTGTTGGTAAGCAAACACGAAGATGGAAAGTCTATATGTGCTCACGTCTTGGAGATTGTCACAACTGGCAGTTTAGCTAAAAAAATTCTATTCCTGTGTAACTATTCAACTATTGTCAAATTTATATTCTAGGTAAATCTCACTCAATGCTCAGTTAGATTCATCAACTATATTCATCAAAGAGTCTGAAGCCCTAAGATCCATGGTTTAAGTCCATTTTGGACTAGGAGTTCCTTATTGGGCCTAATGTACCAATAAGCACCCAATTCAACTTTACTGGACTTAGAAGCCCTAATTTGATCCTAATTGGACCCAATCCATAAATCTAAAACATCTTGGACCATTTGGGCCTATAATGATTCGTTCTAACCCTAATGGGCCTTATTGGGCCATAACTAATCCAATTAACCTTAGTGAGCCATAAAACCCACTTTCTATGCCATTTGGGCCGTGAACCACCCTAAAGGCCCAATGGGCCGAAAACTTCTCTATGGACTTCATAATTTCGAACCAAGGAAATAATTGGGCCAAACTAGTTCATCCTCTTTCCTCCTAGCCCAAATCTCGGCCCAACATCATTAACGAAAAAAAAATGAAATGGAAAGGGAGGAGTTGACTTTGGAGGTGCCACCTCCTTATTACTCACCATGTAACAAGGCAAGCCATCTCATGTTTCCATGCAAGTCACACCATCCTTCTCTCCTCTCCTCTTATTCTTCTCGGCCGAGAGCAACAAACACACACACACATTTCACAAATTCTCTCAAACACTCTCAAGGATCATCCTACTCCTTCCATCAAAAATCTCGAAAATTGCTTGTGATTCAAGAAGGTTTTCACAAGATAATCATCACCTCTTGGTAAGTCTTTACACATCCAAGTTTATAACTCCATTCTCATGTTAGATCACTCTTTTAAGCAAAGTTTTTGGTGATTTTGCTTCCTAGAACTTCTTAAGTTCGAAATCTACTCAAGAAAGCTTGCTAGGACCAAAATCTTCTTCATTTCTTCTTCAAAACCGAAACATCAAAGCAAAGGTGAGTTCATACCCCCTTGTTTTCGGTTTTCATATGATTTTTGGGGGAGAATACAAGTAAAATGTGTACATCTATGTGTTATATGCATGTTTTGTGTGAATCTTTAGTTTATTTGGTAAAAATGTGTTAGATCTTAGTGAATCTCGAAATTTTAAGCATTATGTAACAAATATCTAAGAACTACAACACTATATATATATATATATATATATATATATATATATATATATATATCATATTATCAAGCCAAAGGTGAACACATGTTTAAGATGCAAAAGAATTCAACAAAAACCTTGTTAAAGGTCAAAAATTGTCAAGAAAACAAAAGATAAGGGTAAAAAGCGAAAATTCTGTTTTAAAGAGGGCCAAACAGGTCCTACATGTATAAAAAGGTATTTTTATGCTAAACATACTTTTACAAGGTCAAAAATGCAAATTTAAGCTTATTGGGCCAAACTTTTGGGCCTCACGGCCTTTGGGCCCAATTTGCGAAAAATTGAGGTTTTGAGGTTTAAAAATGTTATTTGGCCAAAGTTTGAGTCATAAATGTAAATAAACCAATGTTTAAAGGTGAAAATGTCATTTATTTTCAAATTGGACCAAAAATGTAAAGCTTTCCAAATTTGGGCCGAAAATGTAAACCTTTACAAACAAGGGGCTGAAAATGTAATTTTCTGCGAAACAGGGTTTTAAATGTGAAAATATAACATTTTGGGTCAAAACTGTAAATTTACAGACATTTGGGACAAAAATTGCAAACTTTTATAAATTATGGACTAAAGTGTCATTTTTACTAAACTTTGGGCCTTAATTAAAGATTTGAGTATCATCAGCCAAAAATGTCATTTTTACAAAATGAAAGCCTTTTATCATCAATCTATTAAGCCTCGAACTAAAACGAACAACCGAATCAAAAGAACGAACGAATTACGTCAAAAGCTATTTATTGGGTCCAATATTCACATTTTTGGCCATTGGGCCCTAAGGGCCCAATTGAGTGAGAAATGAGCCCAATGTGTTCCATGACATGTTATTTGGGTCTTGTGGCCCACTTACATGTTAATTTGGGCCTAAGTTATGGACTACATGTTTATTGGGCTTTTGTGGCCCATTTACATGCCTATTGGGCCTAAATTACCCTTCTACGTGTGATTGGGCCTTTGTGGCCAAATTTCATACTAATAGGGCTTGGAATGGAAATTTCATATGGTTTCATAAAACTCCGTAACGATACCCTTATGTAATCATAAAATTCCGTAATTTATTCAAGTACCTTTCGAATACAAAAACATCTCATAAATACGTAAACATTAAACATAATACAAAAAGAGGTTAAGAATCTAGTGAGACTTGTCGGTTGGCACCACTGAGTGTACTATCGTAGCCTGTAGTTATAATCAGAGTTTCCTGGTAGGAAAGCGGGAGTTTGTGTATAGATCTATATGGGGTGACCCCCCACGCCTTAGCTGTTCGCTACAGCTAGACTAGGCCAGTCTAGGGCAACAACATCCTTCGTCAAGACCGACATTTGGAAAAATACCAAGACGGACGACCTAGTCATTATCATGCATGGTTATAACGACTCATATAGGGATTCAATACCAAAAGATAACCATTTGAAGATAAACTCTTTAATTGTGTTAATGCAAACGACTTATTTAACGATACAAGAAGTTAGACGTTATGATAAAACAGAAAATATCGGATTTTCTGGGGAATTTATTTATATACAATTATCATTTATTCAAAATACAACGAACCTAAACTACACTCTTACAAGTTTTATCTATTAAATTCACACATGCATTTATACTCGATTTTCACATCATTTTCAAAACATTTTACAGAGAATATCGGATTTTCTGGGTTTTTATGAAAGATACAAAGACTTTTACTCAAACATACTTATGAAATCACCAACATTATATATGTTGACCGTTTTCAAAATAACTTGTATTCTCAGGTAATCATTAAGCTGGAAGATATGCAAGTGTGTATGGTTTTGTTTTATGTAACATCACTTATCGTACTTTTAACAATTAGATCTTATGTATTATAACAATGTACTTGATGTAAACAATGCCGGTTGTAATATGTAACGTTGGTGATAAATGTGTTATGCTTCATGTATATTCATTGTGATGATTATTCAATTGATAGTCACACCAGCCCCCGGATGTTTCCGCCGTCTGGTTCGGGGGTGTGACAGAGATGAAGTTGCATATTGACAAGTTAGGAATGTTGGGTGTCGATGTCTCAAGGAAGCTGGCTGTTGACTTGGTTCTTCAATCACTTCCTGACTTATATAGTGAGTTCATTAGAGAGTACTATATGATGGACCACGACGTGACCCTCATTGATCTTACCTATTTGCTTATTGCTGCTGAATCAGAAATGATTTGGCGTACTGGTAAAGCAAATTTGACCGGTAGATCAACCTCCCAAGCTTCTATGGACATTGACAATGGCAACATTGGAAGTCCAGAAAAGTCCTCTCTTCCCAATGGAAAGGGATCGGCCAAGGTCAAACCGTTTGACCAGATGGTAAAGAGAAAGGCTGAATATGAGATTGTCCCATGTACTGTTCCAAAAGAGTCCATTTGTTTCTACTGCCAAGAGAAGGGGCATTGGTTACGAAGCTGTCGTGTCTACCTGAGGGATCGCAAGGATGGGAGAGTCAAGGTGTATGATTCTGTTTAAGGTAAGCCCACTATCTAACTCTATTAAGTTCCTGTTTGTAGATTCTTGATACATAATGTGATAAGATTGCATTTTGATGTTTTTGTAGGATCGAAGAAAAGAAAGGAAGCTTAAAGGAAGAGCAAGCTGAGTCTGATCACGAAGAAATGGATTTCGATCGCATGGTTCGATGATTGGATTTTTGAGCTGCTACTTAGGAATTATGATAGATTTCTTAGGAATATTTAGTAACATAGATTTCATTTGTACTTGCGTTGTAAGGATAATTTTTTCCGCAATTTATAAATAAAGAATTTTTTTTTGATTTTATCTTGTTTTATATTATCCTTGCAATGATAGTTGTGAAAATTGATGTTTATATGTTTCTATTAAAAAAGTGAATTTGATTCTTAGTTATGTTATTTGTGGTAGTGTCAGAAATTTACCAAATAAGGAATGATTCTCACCCAAGTTTCAATTGGATAGAAACTTGGAATCATGCAACTTGCATTGTATGATGAATGAGAACCTTCGTATTTGGGAAATTAAGACTAATTCCTTGTTCGCATGTAGATGTGAATCAAGTGAAGGACTATGGGATCTAGTACACATTGTTGTGCACTAGTCAAGTCCACCACAAAGAACGATAAGAATATTCGTCATGATTTGCTAAAATTTTAGTAAATATGGTTATGCTTACAAGATTAGGTGTAATTCTAAAACATTGGAAAAGTTTCAATGAATGGCAGAACGAATAAGAAAAATCAATTGGGCAGAAAGATAAAAGTTTCTCCAATCTGAAAAGAAGGGAGAGCACTTAAGTATCGTCTTTTATGATCATCTTAGTGATTATGAAACCATATCACAATTGATCTTCTAAAGATACCTTATTGCACTTGTATGGCTAAGTAGAGGAATCAGGAATTGTTGAAATGGTTAAGTCAAGAAGATGAATCATACTTCGTTCCAAAAGGTTAAGTCTTATAGTAATACTCCAATATTGTATATTGAGTGACATGTCTTAAGTAAGTAACACATTTTGAAATTGGTAAGTTGTGATGTCTTGGATAAGACAAAGACCAACTAAGACCAATTGTGTGTTGTGTTTTGTCTTGATAAGAATACGCACTAACTCTTGAATATTTATTTGCCAAGAAATGTCTCTTGACAAGAGAATCTTATATGTCAAGAGGTCAGTGGGAGTCTTAATGTCACACCCCCAAACCAAGGATGGCGGAAACGTCCGGGGGTGGCGGACTTCATGTATAGTATCATAACAACGAGTATAATAGTGACCAAAGCAAATACAACCATCATAACATAAATGAAAAAGTTACACCGAAGTATGATTTTACATATTCCAAAATCATTTACACTATGATGACAAAATGAACTGTTTGACGCCTTAGCGTCCCATCCTCAAAAGCTGCGGTTTACCTGTTTTACTGATTTCCTGAGAGTACAAGTAGTTTGAAAAAGTGTCAACAATTAAGTTGGTGAGTTCATAAGCTTTTGGATGTAGAGTTTGAAAACCTTTGTTTAAAATGGTAATGTATGCTTCAAGAAAAATCCATTATTTTCCTTATAAAAAGTCATGTAGTCTTAAATCCCAAGACCGAGAGTATGTTTTTGTTTTGTACTTATAACATTTTTGAAATTGTAATGTGTATCCAAGAAAATCCAATATTTTCCTTATAAAAAGTCACGTAGTCTTAAATCCCAAGACCGAGAGTATGTGTGAGTTTTGTACTTATAACATGTTTGAAGTTGTAATGTGTATCCAATAAAATCCAATATCTTCCTTATAAAAGTCATGTAGTCTTAAATCCCAAGACCGAGAGTATGTGTGTGTGTATTTTGTACTTATAAAGTGTTTGTAATTGAAATGTGTACCCAAGAAAATCCAATATTTTCCTTATAAAAGTCATGTAGTCTTAAATCCCAAGACCGAGAGTATGTGTGTATTTTGTACTTATAACGTGTTTGTAGTTTTAGATAGATAAAACCCCTTTGCTAAGTAGCATTTTCCCATAAACTTGAAATGTTGTTAACTCCCTATGTGAGTCGTTATAACCATACTATAACTAGAATTAACCTGCTACAACGTTTTTCAGACGTCAAGATCCTATGACTTTTGTCACCCGTAGACCTGCAGATCCTGCTGTAGCTAGCAGTGAGGTGTGGGGTGTCAATCCCAATATAGATCTATATACAATTATCACGCTCTCCCTACAAGAGACTCTGGTTATAACTTGCAGGAATTTTAACCCGTACTCTAAGAGTACAATTGAAGAATTGTCTCACAACTTACGTTAACGAGTTTACGTATAGTTTGAATGTAAAACCTTTTCCGTGGTGGAAGTGAAATCTCCCTTTATGTAATAAATTCGTGATGTGAAATCCATAAACTATTCCTATTTTAGTTTATCATGTAGTATATGAAAAACCCGTTTGTATTGAGTGTAAAACCTTTTTCTTACGTTTCACCTTGTATATTTGTAATGATAAAGGACTCTTACCATTCAGTGAGTAATTTCTGTTAATTAAATGTAACTTGACAGAAAACACATGTAAAATATGAAATCATCAAAGATAAACACTTTGCTCAACATGTTACAAAGTGTTATGCAAGTTGTAAGCTGTTAACTAGTTTTTAACCTTTCTGCACTGTCTTTGAAAAACCATACAAAATTCATACGAAGTTGAAAACTGATTCCGTAAACTCTGAGAGTTTAGAAAATGTGTCTAGTTTATTCATAGTTTTTATTATGATTATTAGAAGTCTCTAACTTGTGTGAAATCGTTCATATTCACAGACTGGTCCAAATTCGTTTCTGCAATGATAGGCAGTTTTGTGAAAATCACCATAAATTGTAGAAAAATCGTATGGAGATGTGAAAGTAGTCATTAGAAAGGTATAAACCTGAACTACTTTCATATTAAACAGTTTTGAAAGATATTAATTCTAAGATGGTCAAAACAGTCCGTGAATAGGACTCAACTTTTCTGATGAAAGCTGTTGTTTGAATTTAGTTAAGTTTTTGGTGTATTAACTTGTATTCCCCCCTAAAACTTGAAGAAAACATGAAAATTTAGGGGTATGAACTCACCTTAAGTGATTCCCTGAGATGAATGTGGAAGAAGAGAGGTTTCCAAGTCAAGAACACTTGGGAGGTGCTTGAAGATTTGAAGATCCTAGGCACAAATATGACGATATTTGTGTAAGAGATTCATGATTTGAGTGGAGAAGTATTGAGTATTCAAGTGTAGGATGAAGATACTTACCAAAACTGGAGGAGAATGCTCAAGAACAACCTTAAATCTCGAGTTTAGAGAGAGAAAGTGAGAGAGAGAAATGGGTTTGCTTTTTGGTGAAGAGTGAGTAAGGTGGGAGGAGAGATAAGGATTTTCCAGATCTTTAATCAAGATAACTTGCTGAAAAAGAGTGTGAAAGGATAAATAATTGATTAGGTAGGGATGAATAGTGACTGAGGGTGGTCATAGAGTGGGTATGGGAGGTAGCTTGTGTCTTTGCTTTATGGAAAAGTCAACACTCCACCTCAATATCTTACCCAATAGATTTTATTCTTGGACAAAGATTTCCCTCAAAATGTGATTAAATTATGAATATATGGGGTCTTATATGTCAAAATATAAGTTTGGGTGAAAATCCCACGTTAAAATCATGAAAAACGGGCTTAAAACGCGAAACTACTCGAAAACCGAAATCAAGAGGCGAACCTGCGAGGTTTGGTCTCTAAGAACCGAGAGGGAGGGTTTGGTCTGAGCAGCATCGCAAGCGAGAATGGAAGGGAAGCGAAGGTGAAGGTAGCAGGCGAAGGTAGGCGGAGCTTCGGTCCGAAGGCTTGATCCGAACCGAAGGGTGAGTTCGGTTCTGAAGGAGGTTCGGTTCTTAGTGCTGTTTCGGTTCCTTAGAGACTTTGGCTTCGACTCTTACTCATTTCGCTTCTTAGGGTTCGGTTTCTATGGGGACCCTCGGCTTCGGTCCTAATTAGCTGATTTCGGTCTTTATAGTAGGTTTCGGTCCTTATAGAGAGGCTTCGGTTCTAAGAGTGGTTTCGGCCCTACATGGCTGTTTTTTGAGAAATCTTCCCGTTTCGAGTGGTTTTTGACTAAGTTAACGGTCGGGATGACCCGAGTGATTATAAAAAGTTGAGGGAGGTTATGAGAGAGATTTGGGAGAGATTTGAGAGAGATTTGAGAGAGAGAGAGAGAGAGATAGAGCGAGAGAGATTGAGAGAGACTTTGTTTGTGACATTTGCGTGTGTTTAGCTTCGAAATGCAAGGTTTGTAAACCCCACAAAGCCTCGTTATGAGTGTTATATGCCCCCGAAGGGTATGTATTAATGTTTTATCGAGTAGTTCCATCACTTACCCTGATTAAGGTTTAGATTTTCTGAACACGTGAAGACTCAAAGTGATACTTTGCATTAAGGTAGTGTGTTGTACAATAGTAAACACGATGTAAACCCTAATATACAAGGGTTAATTGAGTTGGCCGGTTTGACTTGTTGACTTTCTTTGACTTTGACTTGACCAGAAAGTGATGGTTGTCACATCATCCCCTCGTTAGAAGGAATTTCGTCCCGAAATTAGCACTTTGCCTGGGACTTCAAGAGTTGGGGAAAAGATGTGGGTATATTTGTTTCATTTGGTTTTCGTGTTTCCGGGTGGACTCAGGTCCTTGTTTAACGATTTAACGGACCTTCACACTAGGGATGCGACTTTGTTTTGTTGTTTTGATCTCTCGATCTACGATTTCTACCGGTTCTTCCACGAAGTGGAGACTCTCGTTGATTTCAATCTCGACAACAGGAATAACAAGAGTCTCATCGGAGAAGCACTTCTTTAAGTAAAACACGTGGAAGGTCGGATGCACATTAATAAGCTCTCGTGGTAGTCGAAGTTTGGATGTCACTGGGCCAATCCCGGCAAGGATTTCGAATGGCCCTGTGTACTTTGGATTTAGTTTCCCACGTTTACCGAAACGTATCATTCCTTTCAATGGTGGGACCTTTAGTACAACTCGGTCACCAGACCGTAATCCCGAGGGTTTGCATCGCTTATCTGTGCAACTCTTTTGTCGCTCTCGAGATGCTTTCAGTCTTTCTAGGATTTGTACGATCTTTTCTGTAGTCTTTCTTATGATTTCAGGGCCAATGAGGGTGCTGTTAGGGACTCGCCCCTTTGCTAGTTGTGTATCTCCCCTTTCAGTCCAGTGCAACGGTGATCTGCACTTGCGGCTATAGATAGCTTCGAATGGAGCGACCTTGATGCTAGTGTGATAACTGTTATTGTACGAAAATTCAACAAGTGGTAAATGGGTATCCCAAGCTTTACCAAAGTCAATCACACAAGCTCTTAGCATTTATTCCAGGGTTTGAACCGTTCCTTTTGCTCTTCCTGTCGGTTTGTAGGTGGTAGGACGTACTTATATCCGGCCTAGTTTCCAGAGACTTTTAGAGTGATTGCCAAATTTGTGAAATGAATCTACTGTCTCTATCGGAGGTAATGGATATTGACACATCATGCAGTCGTACAATCTCTTTGATGTATGATCTAGTCAATTTCTCCATCTTGTCGGTTTCTTTGATTGGTAGGAAGTGCGTGGTAACTTGGTTATGAAACCCATGGTTATCCGCTTCCACTTCCTTTTGGGTATCACTGGTTGTTGTAGGAAACTCGAAGGCTTCTGTGATTCTACCCTGACCTGGCACAGGTCAGATACTCGTCCACATATGTAGCGAGGTTAGATTTCCTATTCGGCCGCCGATATCGCTTTTTGAGGTCCCTATTCATCATGATTGAGCCTGGATGAACGGAGTAGCGAGTGTTGTGTGATTCGTTCTTGACGACGTCTCTGAATCCACCAACTTCGGCGTCCAGATTCGGTTCATAGGGTAACGTGTCCCGCCGCTCTTGCCTTGTAGGTTCCTATGATTGGCGATGATTGTACGTTTCGTGTCGTAGAGATAGCGCCCCCAGATTCTCTAGGGCGCATACTACTGCTCCTAGTTCGAGGTCATGAGTGACCTAGCCGACCCCGTACGTCTTTAGTCGTCTTGAGGCATAAGTAATGACTTCTCCTCGAAGCGCTGCATAAGGCCTGCTTTAGTGATTCTCATTTGCCGTTTAGATTGGTAGGGAGCATATGGGTTGGTTTACGTGACTAGATTAATTCGAATGGTAGAACGTCCACTCGCACTCCTGGGTAACCTTGTCCCAAAGTTCATGGTAGGACTCGTACCTGATCCATCTATCATTACTCGCGTATATAAGTCGTATGTAATTAAGGTTGGTAAGACAGTTGGATGGGTGACTCTGCCCCAAGTCCACAACCAGAAAAGGAACAGGAAATAGGGCGGAAACACACATCCAATGTCCGTAGAATCTTAATTATACATTGTCCTCGTGTATACACTTAGTAGTGATAGGTTGACTGCATTCGTCCCAAGCCTCTGTACTTGAACTTTATCTGCTGCATGCGTGATATTCCCGAAGGGTCTGCTGGGAATACTTTGGAAAGGTTTCAGAGGACATAATACTCCTCCCATGAGTACTTCGAGGTTTCGCAACGAGGGATGACCCGGAGGTACGTGCCGGATTTGTGTTTACGAGAGACGAGGGTTTCGATATTCAGCGGGTTAGGTGAAGGGTCTTTTCGTAGCCGTTTAATTGGGAAGATGAGGACAAAACCAATCCAAATCGAATGACGACATCGAATATTTTTAGTAAGACATGTGTTAAGTTGTATTCGTACGAAATTTTGGGAGATAGAGCACCCTGTGCTTCTTGTTAGTATGTTCTGTGTTGGTCGGTGTTATTATTACTACAGATGATTCGCATTGCAGCATCTAGTACTGATAGTAAGAGTGTTTTGTTAACTAGCGATGATATTTCATATTATGATTTCTAACAGGTTTCTCTACGATTGCTCGATGTATATGAGTGTTTTGATTCGATTAAACGAGAGTGTATTTTTAACTGCTTTTTGAAAGACGAAAATCTTAGTAAACATACCACATACATTACAAACATATGGTACTTAAACGTTCTTGTTGTTGGAAACATTACAAAAGTCCAAATAAGGTTCCTTGTTGCTCCTGCTGGTTTGTTTGTCACACTCGTTCTGCTCCCCCATCATTCCTCTCAGTTGGACAGTCTCTCTTGAAGTGTCCCGTTTCACCGCATAGGTGGCATACTAGACTTACACCGCTATTGGTGATTGATGCGATGTGCTAGGTCTGGGTCCTGCAGAAGCGGGCAGTATGCTCGTTCCTGTTGCAGTTTTTACAGTGCAACACCCGAAAAACTCCTTTGTGATGGTAGTTACACTTGTTACACTTTGGAAGTGTTCCCATATATCGTCTGACTGGTGCTTGAGTGTCAGACGTTATAGCTAATGTCGAGGCATGTGTCGTGACTGTTGTTGTAATCGCAGGGGCAGCCACGGATTGTTGTCTTTTAGCGCATTTTTGAGATAGGTTGCGCTTCCTTTTGTCCCAAAACTTTCGTTTCTTGCTCTTGGGTTTGTGGTCTGAGGCGTCTTCGTTGGTAGACACCCGATGGTGTTCTTGACTGTTACTTCGGTTAGTATTGCCGACACCACCTTCGTCTCCGTTGGCGTTGTTAGCATTGAGTTGTGCCATGATGGCTGTCACGGCTGCCGTAACCGCATCTTGAAAAGTAGTAGAGTCTATCTGCAGGATTTGTGCCTTGCTTGTTGGCTGGTTACCTCCTTGTGAAGACATAACTCTGTTGCATGGGGAGAAACGATTTCGTGAGTGGGGATGATTATCTCTAGTTATATCCTTGCCATTTATATACACATATATAAGTTTTGCACTTTACTGAATTATTCTCGATGTTTCTGCTAACGTTCCTGAGACGGAGTTATGGTAGTGGGTAGAAGTAGGTTTTGTACGGGCGTTAAGTTTTACCCATCCTAGGATTATGTTTTCCCAAACACACTTAGCTGAAGAGTTCTGATGGGATCCGGTGCATTAGTGCTGGTATGATCGCACCCGATAGGCCTACGAAAAAGGCACTTTTCAACCATGACGTTTTAAAAGGTGAGATGGAACTGAGTCTTGAATAAGGGTTTATACGTCGTGAGTTATCTAACTAAGTTTGTCTTAGTTCTGAGTGTATCGTGTTCCAATTTTTATGGTGTTCTGAAAATAATTCATAATGAGAGTCTATATATAATAAACTTATGAATTTTTGGTAGTATTGCTCCCAATGAAATAATACGCATGCCCATTTCATTTGTATGATTCTAGTATATTTAGTTTTAGAGAAAATTTTATGCCTGATGCAGGTCTACACCACATCATTGCAAGGAAACGTTCGGACCGCAAATAAATCCCTTGACTTGTGTAATCACCAAATCGCACGGTCGAGCTTACACATGGAGGAGAGTAGCACCAACGCATACTCATAGCCCTAATCTACGAGGTATTGTGAGTAACATGAACTCTGTGTTGGATAAGGTGTCTAAGTCCATAACTATTTCTGGTATGTACTTGACCCGACCCGACATGGTCCATTTGGGTTGCATGGCACCATGCAATTGGATAAACTAAAATGAGAGAAATAACACTTATGGTTTATTAATATATTATAAATTCTAATATATTAATAATATTATTTAATTAGTTTGATCAAGAATTAATTTAGAATTAATTAAGTGATCAAAATATAACTAATTAAATATATGGGTAGATTATGTAAATCTTCCATATCTTATATAGTGGGCTAAGAGGCTCCATGGATTATCAAGTTGGGTTCCACCCATAGGATGCTCCATGGAGTTAACCCATGGATCATGAAATGAAGAGTCATGTTACATTAGGGTTTAACTAATGCAACACACTATATAAACAAAGGTGTTCTCCCCAAAATCGCGACACTAAGAAACAAGAGGGCTAGAGCCGATTTTGCAAGTGTAAGATTCTCTCAAAGTTTACTCCTTTGCATTTGGTGTTGTGTGAAGCATTTGAGGCATCACACTTGGGGTGCTAGGCTCACAAGGTTTCAAGGATCATAATCAACAACAAGGTAAGTTATTCTATCTTTCATTCAAGTTAAAAATGTTCCCCATGTATGCTAGATAGGAATATAACCTTGGAATTCAACTTTGCATGATAATTAGACAAACATAGATCCAAGGTTATTAGGGTTGCATGTACACTTAGGAAGTGTTAGAATGCTCAAAACCCATCAGTGGTATCAGAGCCTAGGCTTGTTTTTTGTTTTTTTTGTGCAAACTGCTTGAAAAAATTGCTTTTCTGTTTTCTGCTCGTATGAACTCGCCGAGTCCATGGGGGGACTCGAATTACAAGTTTTTTAAGTGTAATTTTTGATTCTTGAAAGTGTTCATATTTATGTTCTTGAACTTATGAAGATTAGATGATCATATGAATTGTTTGTAACCTTCATGGTAGTTTAATTCATGATCATAATGTGTTTTAATGGAGTCCATAACTTGTCCTCAAGTTATCGAAAACCAAAAGTCTCACTTTTATTAAAGGCATTAAAAGAACACAAGAAGTTATAAAAATGAAGAGTCTTCATTTTTATTACTCAATTAATTCATAAGTTATAAGAAATGAAAAGTTTTGGAAGTTTACAAAACTTGCCCTCAAGTTTTGGAACAAGTAAAGTCTTGATTAAAACTTTAGTTCCAACCCTTAGAATTTTAAAAGTTAAAATTCAACACTTATACTTTATAATATTATAAGGTACTAATATATATATGTATAAGATCAAGTCGTCTTACCGCTAGTACGCCTCATTCACGAAGCCGGTCTATAAGGGGGGTATAAGGTTGTTGCCTATAAAATGGCAACTTAATGGGTGTCCACTCTCACCCACCGCTTCCTTGATCGGTGGAGGGTCGTTAGCCGAACGGGTAGGACAAGGACTTATAAATTCTCATTAAAAGTATGATGAATATTATAAAGTAACTAAATGCTTTTATTAAATTCCCAATCTTAGTTACTTTAGGAAAATGTGAATAAGGTGCTAATCCATGAAATTACACTTTACACTTTGTTTAAATCGTTAGTGGAGCTCGTGTGGTTAACCGACACACTAACTTGGACTTAACAAGGAAGGTAAAGGGTGACTTAAAGTTTATTATAGGTCGGTGGAGCTCGTGTGGTTAACCGACACATCGATTGAGTAATAAACATTAAGTGTACCAAGTGATTTGCATGGTTACTTCACACCTCGTTTTGTGATCCTCGGTATCCCAGTCACAAAACTTGAAGGGCACACTCCAGATTGAAACATGCCTTTGAAAAGTTCATTGAATCTCAAAAGAATCTAGGAATTTCTAAGAACCAATTAAAAACCTAATATCTATATTTCGTTTTTCATGGTGGAAATTGGTGAATCGTCATTCACCTACCTTTCAAATATGTTATAGCTTGGATTACGGCATACCTCTTCTAAGTTATAATATATTGTGATTGGATGCTAGCCTTAATATTACATTTGGGTGTTTTATTAAGGACTCTCTTAATATCTAAACTAATCTTGTTCTCTTCTTTCAGATGTCTTCAAACAATGCTGCTTCTGGCTCTAATCCTAATGGCTCCTTTACCCTTATGAACTTGTGTGGGAAAGTCACTTTTGATGGATCCAACTTCAATGAATGGATCAGAAACATCAGGATGATTACCCGCTACGAGGACAAAGAATATGTCCTTGACAAGGAGCTTAAGGAGATTGATGAGACCACTGCAACTCCCCAGGAGATCGCTGACTTCCGGGCACATGAAAGGGATGCTACAAAAGTGGCATGCATCATGTTGGCCACCATGACAGCGGAACTCCAAAAGTCCTATGAGGACTTCTACCCTTTTGAAATGCACCAAGATCTGATGGAAAGATACCATCAAAGTGCACGACAAGAGAGGTATGAAATCATATGCTCTATCATAACAACCATGATGAAGGACGGGAATCCGTCACGAGCCACATGCAGAAAATACAAAGGTATGTGGATCGGTTGCTGAAGCTTAATGTGAACTTCCCTGAGGAGCTTGCAATAGATATCATTTTGCACTCCTTACCATCATGTTATGATCAATTCCGCATGACATATCACATGAATAAGGAAGAGGTCACACTCAGCAAACTTCAGGGACTCCTTAAGACCGCAGAAACATGTCTTAAGGGTAAGACGGTTGTTAACACTCCTACTCCAAACTCCGCCCCGGTTTTGGCAATCGGGAAAGGTCGAGGGAAGAAGAGGAAGAGCTCTTCGAAGGGTACCAAGGCTAGGACCCTTGATGGCTCTTCTTCAAGTGGAACCAAGAAAGGTTTCGTCACTCTTTCTTCTGACCCTAAAGAGGCTGAATGCTTCTATTGCCATGAAAAGTCACATTGGAAGCGGAACTGCCCAAAGTACCAGCAAGATGTGAAGGATGGGAAAGTTAAACCCAACCATGCAGGTATTTACACTATCTTATCTAATAACTCACCCCATTCTAACTCTTGGGTCCTTGATACCGGTTGTGGTATTCATATCTGTTCTGATTTGCAGGGACTAAGAAGAAGTGATAATGTGGAGCATGGAAGAATAAACTTAATCATGGGGAATAGGAAAGCTTTACCTGTCACCAAGATTGGAGTTTATACTTTATCGCTAAGTAGTGGGTTTAGTTTAGATTTGAATAAATGTTGTTATTCGCCAGAAATGGCAAGAAATATTATTTCCTTTCATGCATTGTATAAACAAGGTTTCACCTTTTCATTTGATAATGAAGTTGGTTCAATTAATGCTTTCTTTAATAATGTTCTTTATTTTAAAGCATTACCTTGTGATGGTGTGTATGAAACTGTATCTGTGGTTGATAACTTAGGAAATAATGTATTGTGTATTGATTCTGTTAATGATAATAACTTGGATAAAGCATCATTATGGCATTGTCGTCTTGGACATATAAGCAAGAAACGCATAGGCCAACTCCAAAAGGATGGAGTATTGGAGTATTTGACCTAAAGTCAGATGATAGTTGCGAATCATGCTTACTTGGAAAAATGACAAAGTCACCCTTCACAGGTTCTTGTGAGAGGGGTGAAGGTTTGTTGGATCTTATACACACGGATGTGTGTGGGCCCTTCAAACATGCCACAAGGGATGCTAATCGTTATTATTTGACTTTTACTGATGATTACAGTAGATATGGATATGTCTACTTAATCAAGCATAAGTCAGAGACTTTTGAGAGGTTTAAAGAGTTTAAACAGGAAGTCGAGAATCAATTGGGCAGGAACATTAAGATGCTTCGATCCGATCGAGGTGGTGAGTATCTTAGTTCAGAGTTCCTTGACTATCTTAGGGAATGTGGGATTGTCTCACAATTGACACCTCCCAGGACACCGCAGTTGAATGGTGTAGCTGAGAGGCGTAATCGAACCTTGTTGGATATGGTTCGTTCCATGATGAGTCGAGCTTCGCTACCAATCTCATTTTGGGGGTATGCCTTAGAGACTGCCGCCCATATCCTGAATCTAGTTCCCACAAAGAAAGTTGCCAAAACTCCTCATGAGATGTGGACTGGTAAAGTACCCAAACTAGACCACATTAAGATTTGGGGTTGCGAGGCTTCCGTGAGACGCGAGACTCATGATAAGCTCGAACCTCGAAGTGAGAGGTGTATTTTCATCGGCTACCCACATAAATCCTTTGGTTACCTCTTCTACAGACCTAGTGAGAATGTGGTCTTTGTAGCTAGGAGGGCTTTCTTTCGAGAGAGAGAGAGAGAGTTCATAAGCCAAGGAGACAGTAGGAGGCAAGTTGACCTTGAAGAAATTCAAGAGTCAAGTGGTGAAGGAACTTCAAACCCTAGCACTCAACTTGAGGAGGAAACTCCTGTTGAGCCAATTGACAAGTCTGTACCTCTGAGGCGTTCCACAAGGGTTAGGAATGCACCTGAGCATTACTACGGATTCCATATTACTGCGGAAGGTGATACACTTATTAGTGATGAGACACTGATAGGTCTGGATGAACCTAATAGTTACGCGGAAGCCATGGCAGGCCCTGAGTCAGCCAAGTGGAAAGAGGCAATGGACAGCGAGATACAGTCCATGTATGACAATCAAGTTTGGAACTTGGTTGAGAATGTACCATGTCGTAGGACTGTAGGGTGCAAATGGATCTTCAAGAAGAAGACCGACATGGATGGTAATGTACACACTTATAAGGCACGACTGGTTGCAAAGGGTTTCTCACAAACTCCGGGAGTTGATTATGATGAGACCTTTTCTCCAGTGGCCAAGATTAAGTCTATTAGGGTTCTATTAGCCATAGCTGCATTTCATGACTATGAAATATGGCAAATGGATGTCAAAACCGCTTTCCTTAATGGAAAGTTGGCTGAGGATGTTTACATGAGTCAGCCAGAGGGTTTTGTCAATACAAAGTACCCTAATAGAGTGTGTAAGCTTGAGAAATCTATTTATGGGTTAAAGCAAGCACCTCGCAGATGGAATCTTTGCTTTGATGAGAAAGTCAAAGAATTTGGATTTTCTAGGAGTGAAGATGAATCTTTTGTATATGTCAAGGCTAGTGGGAGTATAGTTAGCTTTTTGGTATTGTAAGTGGATTACATACTACTCATAGGAAATGACATCCCAACTCTGTAGGAAGTTAAGTCCTGGCTTGGGAAGTGTTTCTCTATGAAGGACCTAGGAGAAGCTGCCTATATTCTAGGGATAAGGATCTTGAGAGACCGGAGTAAAAGACTAATTGGACTTAGTCAGAGTACCTACTTGGATAAGGTGCTGAAGAGATTCGGCATGCAGGACTCCAAGAAAGGAGAGTTACCCATCCAGAGTAACGCCAGATTGAGTAAGACACAAAGCCCTAGTACTGAGGCTGAGATAGCAGAAATGAGTCGAATACCTTATGCTTCGGCTGTAGGATCGATCATGTATGCTATGACGTGTACTCGACCTGATGTAGCCTTTGCTTTGAGCATGGTTATCAGGTATCAGGGGAACCCTGGCAAGGCACATTGGACTGCGGTAAAGAATATCCTCAAGTACCTACGGAGGACTAAGGACTAGGTCCTTACCCTCGGTGGGAGTGAAGACTTGAGAGTTGTAGGGTATAGTGATGCTAGCTTTCAGACTGATAGGGATAATTTCCGCTCTCAGTCAGGCTGGGTCTTTACCTTAAACGGAGGAGCAATTTCTTGGAAGAGTTCCAAGCAAGAGACAGTGGCTGATTCAACTTACGAATCAGAGTATATAGCAGCTAGCGAGGCAGCAAAGGAGGCGATATGGCTGAAGAACTTCATTGGAGACCTTGGAGTTGTACCAGCTATTAAAGAGCCAATGGAAATATTCTGTGATAGTGAAAGTGCAGTTGCCTTAGCCAAGGAACCAAGGGATCACGGGAGATCCAGACACATCGACAGAAAAATACCATTTCATCAGACATCGAATAGAAGAAGGACTCCTCGTGGCAAAGAGGGTATCATTGGATGAGAATCCAGCAGATCCCCTCACGAAGGGACTGACTCGGGTTAAGCATCTCCAGCATGCTCGGAGCATAGGGCTGAAGGATGATATTAGATTTAGTAGTTAGATAACTTGAAATTTGTAAAGTGTAATTGACATTAGATGATGAATAAAAGGTGTTTTATTTATGAGTAAAGTGTTGCTATCTCTTGTCGATCGTTTACTATATTTGTTTTGCATGTTTTGACTTCCAGAATAATTATGTTTGGTATATCATATTATTCAAACCTCCACAGTCGGTCATATGTCGGAAGTAGGTATGAATCAAGACTGTCATGATTGGTTGCAGAGGTCTAAGTTGTTGGACATGGCTACAACACTCATGAGTGCTCATAAGTTCTGAGCATTGGACTCAACCCACGCTCACTGGAATCACTTCATGGAATTTATCTCAAGTGATCGTGAGACAGTAATATCATATAAGTCTTCAAACCTAGATATATGATTTGTTACTTATGAGTTGGTTATGCATTGATTGTACGAAAACGCATTGGTAACTCGATGTTATAAAACGTGCTCTTGTGTATAATTCAATGAGTAGTAGAACAAACATATGAGTCGAAGTTTATCTGTTCCTTCTTGGATTAGAAGCTGATATCTGGGCCCCTCGATGATTTTGTTTTGACCTATGTACCGGGCCCGGTCAGAACTAAGTTGATGTGTTCAATTAAGTTCTTTGTCAAACAAATCGGAAATCGGGAAACAAACTGCTGGACAATAAGTAAGACATTGTTCCATGTATTTGTCCGGCTGATATCTAGAACAGAGGATTATATGATCACTTATCTTAAATGGCGTATCATCATCTTCTCAGTTCCGAGAGACCTTGAAAGAGCTACGATTGCCGATCGGTTCCTGAAGTATTGCAGTTATAGTTATTAGACTTATCCAAGTGGGAGACTGTTGGATAAGGTGTCTAAGTCCATAACTATTTCTGGTATGTACTTGACCCGACCTGACATGGTCCATTTGGGTTGCATGGCACCATGTAATTGGATAAACTAAAATGAGAGAAATAACACTTATGGTTTATTAATATATTATAAGTTCTAATATATTAATAATATTATTTAATTAGTTTGATCAAGAATTAATTTAGAATTAATTAAGTGATCAAAAGATAACTAATTAAATATATGGGTAGATTATGTAAATCTTCCATATCTTATATAGTGGGCTAAGAGGCTCCATGAATTATCAAGTTGGGTTCCACCCATAGGATGCTCCATGGAGTTAACCCATGGATCATGAAATGAAGAGTCATGTTACATTAGGGTTTACCTAATGCAACACACTATATAAACAAAGGTGTTCTCCCCAAAATCGCGACACTAAGAAACAAGAGGGCTAGAGCCGATTTTGCAAGTGTAAGATTCTCTCAAAGTTACTCCTTTGCATTTGGTGTTGTGTGAAGCATTTGAGGCATCACACTTGGGGTGCTAGGCTCACAAGGTTTCAAGGATCATAATCAACAACAAGGTAAGTTATTATATCTTTCATTCAAGTTAAAAATGTTCCCCATGTATGCTAGATAGGAATATAACCTTGGAATTCAACTTTGCATGATAATTAGACAAACATAGATCCAAGGTTATTAGGGTTGCATGTACACTTAGGAAGTGTTAGAATGCTCAAAACCCATCACTCTGCTGACGATAATACGTCCCCGGTGGTGCTTGAAACGAAGTCGATGCGTCCTGTAGTTCTGCCAACCTACGCTCGGCTGCGACCACTCTCTCTTCGAGTGTCGAGTGTCTATCCTGACGCGCTCTTGCCTTCGCCCGAATGGCGACAAGGTCCTTAATGAGTTGGTCTCTGAAATAGCAGTCTCTTTCCAAGTCTCCAGTTTGTGAGATGGTAGCGTCTGTAGCAGCGTGCAGCTCCCTAACTCGATGTTCGTGATCTGCTGGGTCAGCACCGGGAGGGCTCTGTTGACCGGTCCCCCATGGTTGAGGTCTTTGAAACCTCGTTGGTCTCCAAATAGCGATCGATGTCGCTAATGGCGACTCCACCCCTCGATCAATGCTGCCCAACGGGGCACAGGTTCGATGTAGTCGAAACGGTTCGCGAGAGCCCTGGCTATGTAAGGAGAGTTGACGACCTCTGGCTCCACTTCCGACTCTTTTCTTAATCACCCACTAACTCTCCGGGTTCGGAAAGTAGGGGACTCCTGGTAAGTAAAATCTTGCCATGATGTCCGTGCGTGAATAGGGGTAAGGTAAGAGGCTTATAATAATCATATTCCTAGAAATACTTATAGGGGTTTGATCCTCCTCAGTAACTTCTATAATGACATGGTGCATACCAGTTACATATAACAAAAGATACGATAGACCTTCGAATAAGTGATCATACTCCAAAACCACAACCAAACAAGGAACAGGAAGTGAAGCAATGATCACAGATTCTAAGTCTATGATATCTAAGTTATATATAACTTTAGCGTATCCATTTAGTGATTGTAGATCTACTAGCAAGAATCTGTTTAGTTTTCACATAAGTTATAGTACCACAAAATACTCCTATAGTATTTTAAATGTTATGTTTGGTTCTTAACGATTTTCTTGTATGGGAAGTTTTTAGGCTTGTTGCTCACTACGACCATTCCCCGGCATACATCAGTCACACCTCGGATAAATATAGTTGATCAGGCTTTATTCGTCCCAAGTCTGATTACATATCCCAAGGCCTACTCATAGTGTCCAACTCCTCATTTTACTTTTGTATCGTCCTAGACATGACACTATATTAGTATGTATGCATGTACTCATACTTTTAACAAGAAACTATTTATTTCTAAAAGTATAGTTATTTGAAAATGTTTAAATCAGAGACTTTAGTCCCAATGCATTTATAATTTGTATATCTTATGTGGTTCGATATACTTAGTTCACTATAAACAATGCTCTGATACCAATCTGTCACACCCCAAACCAAGGATGGCAGAAACGTCCGGGGGTAGCGGACTTCATGTATAGTATCATAACAACGAGTATAATAGTGACCAAAGCAAATACAACCATCATAACATAAATGAAAAAGTTACACCGAAGTATGAGTTTACATATTCCAAAATCATTTACACTATGATGATAAAATGAACTGTTTGACGCCTTAACGTCCCATCCTGAAAAGCTGCGGTTTACCTGTTTTACTGATTTCCTGAGAATACAAGTAGTTTGAAAAAGTGTCAACAATTAAGTTTGTGAGTTCATAAGCTTTTGGATGTAGAGTTTGAAAACCTTTGTTTGAAATGGTAATGTATGCTTCAAGAAAAATCCATTATTTTCCTTATAAAAATTCATGTAGTCTTAAATCCCAAGACCGAGAGTATGTGTGTGTTTTGTACTTATAACATGTTTGAAATTGTAATGTGTATCCAAGAAAATCCAATATTTTCCTTATAAAAAGTCATGTAGTCTTAAATCCCAAGACCGAGAGTATGTGTGTGTATTTTGTACTTCTAACGTGTTTGTAATTGAAATGTGTACCCAAGAAAATCCAATATTTTCCTTATAAAAGTCATGTAGTCTTAAATCCCAAGACCGAGAGTATGTGTGTATTTTGTACTTATAATGTGTTTGTAGTTTTAGATAGATAAAACCCCTTTGCTAAGTAGCATTTTCCCGTAAACTTGAAATGTTGTTAACTCCCTATGTGAGTCGTTATAACCATACTATAACTAAAATTAACCTGCTACAACGTTTTTCAGACGTCAAGATCCTATGACTTTTGTCACCCGTAGACCTGCAGATCCTGCTGTAGCTAGCAGCGAGGTGTGGGGTGTCAATCCCAGTATAGATCTATATACAATTATCACGCTCTCCCTACAAGACACTCTGGTTATAACTTGCAGGAATTTTAACCCGTACTCTAAGAGTACAATTGAAGAATTGTATCACAACTTACGTTAACGAGTTTACGAATAGTTTGAATGTAAAACCTTTTCCATGGTGGAAGTGAAATCTCCCTTTATGTAATAAATTCGTGATGCAAAATCCATAAAATATTCCTATTTTAGTTTATCATGTAGTATATGAAAAACCCGTTTGTATTGAGTGTAAAACCTTTTTCTGTGCAAGTAGTATGTTTAGCAAAGTATAACTATAATTCCTATGTTTCACCTTGTATATTTGTAATGATAAAGAACTCTTACAATTCAGTGAGTAATTTCTGTTATTTAAATATAACTTGATAGAAAACACATGTAAAATGTGAAATCATGAAAGATAAACACTTTGCTCAACATGTTACAAAGTGTTATGCAAGTTGTAAGCTGTTAACTAGTTTTTAACCTTTCTGCACTGTCTTAGAAAAACCATAGAAAATTCATACGAAGTTGACAACTGATTCCGTAAACTCTGAGAGTTTAAAAAATGTGTCTAGTTTATTCATTATTTTCATTTCTGAAATGTTAGGCAGTTTTGTGAAATTCACCATAAATTGTAGCAAAATCGTATGGAGATGTGCAAGTAGTCATTAGAAAGGTATAAACCTGAACTGCTTGCATATTAAACAGTTTTGAAAGATATTAAGTCTAAGATGGTCAAAACAGTCCGTGAATAGGACTCAACTTTTCTGATGAAAGCTGTTGTTTGAATTTAGTTAAGTTTTTGGTGTATTAACTTGTATTCCCCCCCTAAAACTTGAAGAAAACATGAAAATGTAGGGGTATGAACTCACCTTGAGTGGTTTTTGACTAAGTTAAGGGTCAGGATTCCCCGAGTGATTATAAAAAGTTGAGGGAGGTTATGAGAGAGATTTGGGAGAGATTTGAGAGAGATTTGAGAGAGAGAGATAGAGCGAGAGAGATTGAGAGAGACTTTGTTTGTGACATTTGCGAGTGTTTAGCTTCGAAATGCAAGGTTTGTAAACCCCACAAAGCCTCGTTATGAGTGTTATACGCCCCCGAAGGGTATGTATTAATGTTTTATCGGGTAGTTCCATCACTTACCCTGATTAAGGTTTAGATTTTCTGAACACATGAAGACTCACAGTGATACTTTGCATTAAGATAGTGTGTTGTACAATAGTAAACACGATGTAAACCCTAATATACAAGGATTAATTGAGTTGGCCGGTTTGACTTGTTGACTTTCTTTGACTTTGACTTGACCAGAAAGTGATGGTTGTCACACTTAATGATGTTGAAAGGTTTCAAGAACTAGTCAAGAATAAACCTATTGTTAATCACTAGCACACGACTTGAGGTTTATAACCTATCGTGTTGGCATGTTCTTGTTTCTGTGCCTATTCCAGACCATACATGTGAGTTCTACGAGTTATCATTTGACTACATAAGGCAAAGCAACTTGGTCAATGAAAGTCCATTGATCTGTATGGGTGAGCTGCTGAACAAATTGGAAGCAATGGTGGGCACTTGTGCTGCCATGAGGTAGAAAATTAAGATTGAGCAGGTTCAGTCCATATGAATTTGAATTTGTCTTAGACCTTGTTTTATGATAATGAAAGATTCGCATGGATAGGAACACGTACACCATAAAATCTAAGTGGTAAGGTTTCTTTCCACATCATGAAAATGATTATGAGGAAACGCTTTCACTAAGAAGATTTTAAGGAGATAGCGATTGTGGTATTTGCATTCTGGAATTCGATTATAATTACGACATCCCTCTTTATAGTTCGAATTGTGAGAAATGGCAAAAGGGTAAGAACATTTGGGACTTATTGCTATAAGTTCTAGAATTGTTTAGACACACATATGAGTTATCTAAGGAAATGTGTATGAGTTTGAGAAGCTTAGATAAAGGCTTATCGAAGCATCTCGTGTCAGAAATATGAACTTTGGTTAAGGAAGTCAATAAGTATTGATTTCTAGAAGTCCAGCTGATTTCTGAATACATGTCAAAGCTAGTGGGAGCATAAGTGTTATGCTGGTAAGGAAATAATTATCATGTTAGTGGGAGCATGATTATTATGTTAATTATTGCGAGTTAGCAATATTAATTATAGAAAACAAAAGTTTCAATTCGCAAAGTTGCAGAGGTTGAAAAGTTGTTTTGCTATAATTAATGGAGAGAATATTATACTTCATTTCAAATCTAAAAGCTTAGATCAAGAAATTTTAATCAAATTTAGTCAAAGGACATATATGAATGTTATGTTGAAAAGATTCAACATAAGGAAATTCTATATATGGCAATATTATAGCAGGAGACTGGTAAAGTATCATGTCTTTATGTAAGATAATATGTATCGTATCCCATACACTTCGGGTATAGGATCGATTGCATATGCTGTAATAATCGTCCGTTCTAATTTTCCAAATGCCTAGGGCATTATGAGGGAAAAAGGACTAGAACCGGATATGACTAAAATAATTAAACAACTGTCAAGGACAATCTAAGGTTCAACAAGGATTGGTCACTTGTGGGCAGTTGGAAGTATAGTAATGGATGGACCATATCGACATTATTATGAATAGATAGGATTCTATTTAGAATGAGTTGTCATATGGAAAATATGGAAATGTTTCCATTAATGGGAGTTGGATATTAAGAATTTATGTGTAGGTTAGAAACTTTTATGCAAGAAGGATGTTCAAAGGAATGTACTTTGAATGTGAGACTTCGTATCTATGGAATTGTCTTGTAACAATGTCCACTGGAGCACTTTGTAATATCATTGGCAAATTCTTTGTGACTTTTGTGCTGTGACATTACAAAAAGGTCATTGCATGAAATGTTAGAATCTAACATATTCTAAAAGTGGCAAGAAATTGGTATTCTTACACTTATAGATAAGAATTGGGAATTGTGAAATGAGCATCATTAGAAATGTTTTCAATTGATCTATTTCACAATGTAAGGACCATAGGTAAACATAGTGTGCATGCTTGAAGCATGGGACAACTATTGGTATAATTCAAGTATTAAGTTGATTATTCGAAACATTATACAATGAATAATGTGTGATCAATATGGTGATTAAATAAAAGGTGTTTTATTTATACTCAAAAGTTTTGAGGCCATATTAGATTCGATTATTCTTGTGTTTCACTTCGCATGTTTTGACTTCCCGAATAACTAGGTTATTCAAACCTCCACAGTCAATCATACTTTAGAAGTAGGTAATGAGGTAAGACTGTCGTGAATCCTACTGTAAATTGTCTAAAAAGTTTAGACATAGCAAAAGTCTGCTGCAGTGTTCATGAGTGCTCCTGAAAAAAGATTTGAGTATTGGATTAAACCCACGCTCATGTGAATCACATCATGGATTTTATCACGAGTGATTGTGAGACGATAATATCTTATATTCTTCAAACGGAGACATATAGTTGTTGTTTGCGAGTCGGCTGCACATTGATAATAAGTAAATGCATCAGTAACTTGATGTTGTAAAACGTATTGTTGTGTGTGATTTGATGAGTAAATAGTACAAGCATATGATTCGAAGTTTATCCGTTCCTTTTACCCTATGTGGGATAAAAGCGATATCTGTGGGGCCCTCGATGATTTAGTGATGACACCCTAAAGAGCTTGGCCAAGCCTGGACTCATTTGATTTGTTCAATTAGTCAGTCGTCTTAAATCGGAAATCGGGAAACAACACATGAACAGAGAGAATGATTATAATCCATGTCTTAGTTCATACGATATCCAGAATAGGAGGAATATATGATCCCTTATCTAAAGGACGCGTTACTGATAAGATCAGAGTTCGACAGCGGCTTTTGAAAGCTACGATTGCTAATCAGGTTCTGAAGACGTACTTGCATTAATAGTTATTAGACTTATCCAAGTGGGAGACTGTTGGATTAGGTGTCTAAGCCCATAACTATTATTGGTATGTACTTGACCCGATTATGAGCATGGTCCTTTTGGGTTGCCTTCACTTATGCAACTTGATAGGATGACAAGAGGAGAGAGAGTAGATTTTATTATATGAATAATAAATTAGTACTCAAAATGGTTTTATTAATATATTACAAGATTAATATATTATTTGGAAATCATATTATTTAATTAGTATTGATAAGAAATTAATTTGGAATTAATTTGATGATCAAAAGAGACTGATTAAATTAAGGGGACTGATATTGCAATTATCTGATAATTGCAATTTGGGTTGTGGACTCCTTTTAGATTGGATGGACGAATTCTTTGGGAAGCCCATAAAGAATTCATCCAAGGGCTATTCTAGAAGGTGTCCATGGGCTGCTTAAGGCTTAAGCAGTCATATTAGGGTTTCCACCTAAAACCCTAGCAACCTACAAGTATAAATAGACCCCTTGCCTTGTGAAAATCAGTCCAATGCTTCAAGAAACCCTAGAAGGACGATTTCATCTTCTCTCCTACTTCATCCTTTGCATAGAGTGTTTGTGACTCCATTAGAGGTGCAACACTTGGGGCACTAGGCTTTCAGAAGTCAAGATCAAGAAGGATTAAACTTGTTATTGCTACATAACAAGTTGAGGTAATCATTCTAACTTGTTTATTATGTCAATTTCGAAATAAGCATGCTAGATTAGGGTTTGTTGCTTTGGTGTTCATACTTGTATGTTCAATTTAGAAAAACCTAGATCAAAGCAATTAGGGTTGCATGTACACCATAGGAATGATGTTATGCTCATAACCCAACACTTTCCTCGTAACTCACTATGTTCTTGCATTTATTTTATTTGCTTGTTGTTATTCAATCAAAAACAATCTATTCTTTTATTTATTCGTTTGTTCATCTCTTTACATTGCTAAAATTGCTAAGATATCTCCTGGTATCTTAATACAATTTTTGATTACGTTAAACTTTATTATACGAACTTATTGATTAATTCTATTTTGCATTATTTTCCCCCGAAGTACACTTATTCATATCACAAGATATTACATTCCAATCAAACACTTTTCTGAACATTATAGTTTTTTACCCAAGATATTAGGCATCACGAAGATCTTCGACACATTTAAAAGATCTTAAACACTTCACTTTTATTTACCTTATTTCAAACATCACACCGCAGTTACTAATTTGGTTGTGAAATTAGTTTGTTAAACTTTGACCAAAACAGTTTTCATTTACAAAATTTAACATAATTCATATAGTATTTTCAATATTTAAATCTTTAATAATACCCTTTAAGTTTCAAAAAAACATTAATTATGAAAGTATAGGATACAAGTTGGAAAACAAATAAATGGTTAGGTATCATTTATCACATTCATTGAATCCAACAAGGTAGATAACGAGTATCAATTATATTCTAGTATATAATATAATTCCTAGCATTATGGGATCGCTAATAATAAAGTTTAATAGACATGTTTGATCCCATCTATGTATTGGATCTCTATTGCATATGTGACCTTTATCACAACAGATTTCCAATCAAATCATATAGTATGAAGAATTTAACTAATCGACCTATAACTTGGTTATAGAAATCACGAATAAACCTCAACCATCAAGAGATAACACTAGCGGTTAGGTGACATTTATCCAATAGCTCATACAAGTGACGTACGAGAGCTTTCAAATTGGACTACATAACACTGAGCTTAATAAGGGGTCTTTCTATGTCTTTATAATTCTAGTTTATAAAAATATTTTATATCATAGTTATTTCATGTGTCGAATAAGCCATGATATACTTTTATTTAAAATCACATTTCAGCAATGTTATTTTATAAAATCCAATTTTATATAATTGACGGGATCAACTTTTAAAATTATTATCTAATATTAAGTTTTCACTTTTGGCCGCTAAATAACATTTATAAGTCTTTTAATAAAACTTCATTTTATAATATAAGGTTTGGAGTTTGATAAGTCTCTAAAATCATAATTTTAAGCTTATATAATTTTAATCGTAGAAATTTTCCGTTAAGTAGCTTTAAATGATAAATCTCATTTTATTTTTAAAACCTTTCTAACATCTTATATTAAAAGAAAATTTTCATTAAAAACAAACTCATTTTGATCATTTTTATGATTAAAATATTATCTAGAATTTTAAAATCTAATTTACAAATATCCATAATATAACATAAAATCAAGCATCACAATGCATAAAACATATGTGTATAAATTAACCATAAACTAGTGACAGTTTTTGAGCCATCATAAAAATGTCAAGTCCATTCGTAAGGGACATAAAGTACCAAATCTTTTTATGATGTCTTCATGCTCACACTTGCTTCAATACCTTGTAGAAAGTTCATAAACATAATTCTATAAAGTTTATAAAACTTAAATAAAATTAACTGCATGAACTTTTGATCTTCAAAATGGTCACCATCTTCATTCTTATTATATTTTTATAAAAATAAACTATTCTAACTAATCTATGACTTACCAAATAAATAAAATAAAAACCATCTATTTAATTATTACATATAATATGAATAAATAAATATTACAACCATTTTAACAAATCAACATAAGTAACATCATAAGAGGTTCATGGCTAGTTTATGCATATCATAAGAGGTTCAGATCCTCAGAAAGTGATGAAAAGTGCAGAAAATCGCCTTCAGAAGTCGTTTTCGTCGTCTGGGAACGTATAGGGCTTAAACTGATCTGAGATGTTGAATTTATATGCAAGCCAACAACTTCCAGAGGAAACATAAAAACACGATCGCATTTTTTCAAAAAATACGATCGCATTTTTGGTCAAATTCCTCAGAAACCCCCTTTAATGAAGTACACTACTATTTTCGAACTTTTTAAGACATCGTGAGAGAAATGCGATCAGATTTTTGGGTTTTTTTTCTTCAATTTGATTTTTGAGTCCAGCAATCCTCGATACATTTATGCGATCACATTTTTGGAGAAATGTGATCACATTTTTGGAGAAATGCGATCACATTTTTTTAGAAATGTGATCGCATTCTTCATAAAACACACGATTCGGACGCGAACTCTTCAGTTTCAGCAAATCTAACCCAACTTCCAGCTTCCTCGGGTATCTTAGCTCCATTAAGCTCCAAACATGCATCCAAATCTGCTCCCAAAGTACCGTTCCTCTCGAATTATCTGAAAACGGCATAAAAACATGAGCAGTACGAGAATTTTGACGAAAGACATGAGCTGAACACTATTTAAACTAATGCACATGAAATAACATAAATTATGATGCTAAATGCTAATAAAAACTATCCTAAATGATGCATCAAATAACATCTATCAAATCTCTCCAAGCTTGAACCTTACTTGTCCTTAAGTAATAAAAAGATTATACATTATAACTGAAATGGAAAGATGTGGAGGACCTAAAAAGAACTTAGAATAAAAACTTAATAACTTGAAACTAAAAAACACTTCACTCTGTTTTATTCACATGATCAAACTTTACACCGAGGGAAGCTCCAATGAAATCACTACCCAGATAACCATCACAATACCTTCCATCTTTCATAGACTCCCAAATTCAGGAAGAAGCTCGACGGTGTAAATCAATAAACCAATTGTACCTTTTATTTAAACTTTATACCATAATTAGCCTTGCTCGCATGGATAGCATATTTCAGAATTTTATGTCCTTAATATTAAATAATTAAGAACCAGGCTTGACGCATCTTTAAGAATCGTTACGTAAAATTAGCTTTCGCTTAAGCAGTGAGCCCACTCGTAGGGGCTGGGCTCCTACACTTTCACTTTTTCGAGAACGAAAAATATCATATCAAATAGTTCTTAATTCGCGCCAGAGTTGAATTTTTGGAGGGGTCACGACGTGAGATATGATGATCATGTCATGAGTGTTAGTTGACTGCATCTTTTGGAGTCTCACGACGTGAGGCATAAGTTCTCACGATGTGAGGATGACCTGATGAATCAAAACCCTAATATTTCAGATATTTAAAGGAATAAGAGGATAGGGTTGCACATCCTCAGCCTCTCTCACCCTCTAAACCTCCTGGAAACCCTAATTTCGACCCTATTGAAATCCTTGATCATTCTTGGTGTTTTCCTTGCTTGAAGAAGAGGAAAAGAAGAGAAAGAAGTATCATTGTGGTGGAAGTTGCAAGGAAACAACATTATCACCAACTCTTTCCTTGTTGGACCCTTTATAAGTGCTAAGACTCAAACTTTATCACATTTCATGGCTTAATCTAGTCTTTTGGTCCCATTTCTTTGAATTATAGCTAGTTGGAGTGAAGGAGATCCATAAAGTTAGCAACTTTATGGATTCAAATGGTCTTTTGAGTCTTATATCATTCAGATCTTGAAGTTGGTGAAGTATTAGAGGTATAAATGAGAATTTGAGGCCATATTTCTACTTTTGAACTAAAATGGTGTAGGGACATGCATTGTGCATGCATTTCCATAAATCAAGCATTTTTATGGACCATTTGGGTTCCCTTAAGCTTCTCTAAGAGTTGAAATTAAAGGTTGGATGTATTAAGAATGTTGAAACATTGGTTTTGGCTTCAAACCATTCTCACGACGTGAGACATGAGATCTCACGAAGTGAGACATGAGATCTCACGACGTGAGCATGCGAAACCCGTCCCATGCTGAGTTGTCTGAGTCAGAAACGAGTCTTTGGAATCGGAACGAGTGACTCTCACGACGTGACCAAGGATTGGTCACCACGTGAGACGCGATGTTGGGTTTTTGGGCCTTGATGGGCCACCAGTTTTCCAACTTTGGGCCATTGATAGGCTTCAGGGCCTTTTGTATTTAGGCCCATATGGGGCTTTGGGGTGTCCTTTAGGAATTGGGCCACTATCGGGTTTTAGTGCCATTGGGTTTGGGCCTCGGTTATTAGTGTAACGTCTCAAAAATAAGACCAAAACTTTCGATTGTTAAATTAATAATACCATTATCCAAAACAACATCATAAAAACCATAGTGAATCATATTGTATCAATAAACATCCAAGTACATCAGAATAATACAAAAGGCGGAACAATGTAGTGTGTGCACTGCAGTCATCTCGGGCTCTTCCCCTTCGAACCAGAAGTACCTGAAATATAAACTAAAAACCATAACCACAAATCTTAGTGAGTTTCCCAAAATACCACATACCATACATATAAAACATATAATGGGCCCTGCCCGTTATCGGTCCCCGCCCGTCATAGAGCTCCGCTCGGAACAGATCTTTCAGTCATCAGGCCCCTCCTTGCATCGGGCCCCGCCCGGTGTACATACAAACATATAAACACATGCATAAAAATCACAAGGTAAATAGCATACAATATAATCATCAGGCCCCGCCCGGTAAACATATAAACACATAATACATGCAAGAGTCACGCAAACAACTAGCATCCTACACATAATAAACCATGGGCCGAAATTGGTTCCTCGACCCGCTAAACACAGTGAGGAAAACTCACCTCAAGTTGCAGAATTACTCAGATGAAATCTCAGTCTGCTGGTCTGTAAAATCCCTGCACTAACATCATCAAATAATATCCAATTAATAATTAGATCTCGACCCATAATCAAGAATCTAAATTAATTGTCCAATATCCAGGGTAAAAGACCATTTTACCCTTTTTCTAACTTGGCCGAAAACTATGACACCGTCAAAATTCGAGTTAGTTCTAGATTTGAATAAACTTAGTTGCACGTATAGGCACGACACATACTAGACTTAGTAACTAGAAGCTAAGTTATAACCTAGTGGAAACTTGGAAACAGAGACAATGCAATGGACAGTGTACTTAGATTTCACATTGATATGTGAATTCTATAACTAATTAACTGTAGAGACTATCCATATTCGGGTCACTCTTTGACTCGAACACCTTTTCATAAATCATATACACACATTGTGCACTCGACTTAGTAGTAGAAATTAGGTCAAAGTCTCATAGAAACTTAAGTCAAAGTTGAAAACTAAGAGTAGTATATTTGATTCTGCAATTTCGCGTGAATCTCGAAACCACTACATAGAATGCCAATAAACCTATAAAATAAGTTACAAACATTATTTATAACTATAAAAGAGTTATAATACCATAAAATAATTTGAAGTCTCAAAAATACAATTCACTTTGATATCCAAAGATTTATTAAACTCCAAAAACCCTAAAAACCCTAAAACCTAAATTTTATAAAGTTTAACATCAAGAATTATATAAAAATTGTTATGAAACTTATAATATTATCATAAAATAATCATGGGAAATATAGTCAAGGAAATCATAGTTTAATGTACCAACATGTATCCTTATTTTATAAGTGGAAAATCAAGGATTTTATAAAACAAGGTAAAACTTAAGCATATTTTATAAAAACTTTAGAAATTTATAAAAATTGGGGGAAATGATTTGAATGGGATTTATGAGAGAGAAATCCTCTCTCCTCCTCCTAAAATCGGACTCATCCCCCCAATACACCATTTTCCCATGTCATTAATCAATTTCACTCACCCACTCCATCTCTTTCTCTCTCACACTCCCTCACTTCATTTTCTCTCTATTCTCTCTTCCTCTCTCCCTCAACCACGAAATTCTCCAGAAAATGGGTCGTAGAACACAGCATGAACTCTAAATCTTAATCATCTTGAGGTGTTCTTAAAGGTAAACCAGAAAATCATTCATTTTCCTTCTCTTTTCCTTCAAGTTTTACTTGTTTTTCATGGATTTTCTCCATCTTCTACTTCATTCTATTGTAAAATCATGAACACTTGCACCTACTCACGGTTTTGATGATGATGGTGGTAGGATTTCACCCAAAAACAACATGCATGTTGTAAATGGAGAAATCCAAGGACCTATACCTAAGTCAAAATCAAGGAAATGCAATTTTCTACATGTTTTGGTGGAAAAACACCACATGCACCCTATGTTTTCTATCAAAAACGATTTTTGAACATTTCAAACTCATGAATGGTCTTCAAACCAACATGCATGTGATGATCTTCAAGCTTAGATGCTTGATGATCAAAGTTTCTTGTTAAAAAGCTTTCAAATATGTTCATGAAGGATTTATTTCCAAATAAATATCTAAAACTCCTTTTCTGACCAAATCCGATTTTTCCCAGATTCCCATCAACAAAATAAGACGATCTGTAAATTTCTAGAAAATAATTCATTTTTCTCGGATTATTATAATTAATGCAAGAAAATAGGGCAATAAATCATATAAAATACTTTCAGAGGTCTATAAATCCTAGATAAATTCGTGGATGACCCCTATGGTAAGTAATGACCTCTCATCAAGTTTCATCGATTTTTGATACTGTTAGTATGGTTTTTAATTTTCGTTTTGTTTAGTCCCAATAAATCATAAAACCACTTTATAAAATGTGAAAATGATATCTAACAGTTTTCGCAGCTTCAACCAGAGGTGTAAGACTCAGAAACATATTTTCAAAATTTTTCATAATGCATTCCTATTTTTCTCCGATTTTTGTATTTATAATGGCCTAAAAATAGAAAAAATAGTTCTGCTCATCCAAAATTCATGAAAATTTACCAGAACCTCTTGTAGAACATTGAGATGCTACATGAAAATTTTGACGATTTTTCTCTTCTGTATACTATTTTTCTTCTATTTTTCCAAGATTAAATACACTCAAACCCAATTTTTATTAGAATAAATGCACAAAAATCATAAAATTGGGTTAAACTGTTTAGAAATCCATTTTTATATTTTTCCCAGCTTAATAATGTTTAATAACAGTAATACAAAAAGTTTGGGTAATTGTGAAAACTGTTTTCTATTTATTTCAATTTTTATTAGAATAAATGCACAAAAATCATAAAAATTGGTTAAACAGTTTAGAAACCCATTTTTATATTTTTCCTAGCTTAAGTATGTGTAATGAAAGTATTATAAAAAGTTTGGTAATTTTTATTAACTGTTTAGTATTTTTCATGATTTTATGGTTATTCAAGAAACTAAAATAGTGAAAAATAGTTAGACAAATCAAAACTTCAAGAAAATTTATCTTGAGGTCTTTGAGTTCAATTAAAAATTGAAATGAAAAGTTTGGGAATTTTTATCATCTGGATTCTATTTTTCATGAATTTATATTGTTATGAAGGCATAAAAAAATTTGGAAAAATAGTTAATCATATCAAAAATTCAAGAGAAAATTTCTAGAAGACATCTACTGTATTTGGAACAAAAATGTAAAATTTGATGAATTTTGGAAACTGTTTGATAATATTTTTGGATTTGTAGGAGTTTAAAACACTTTTAAATGTATTGAAATACCCTCAATTAATATTACAAAATTATGGAAAATAATATTCAAAATTATCTTAATCACATTATAAAATTTCACCATTTTAGAAAAAGGTTTCTAACTTATCAATATTAAATTTTGACACAATATTGGCATAATTCTATAGTAGTAGTAAGTATACTAGTGTTAGATTTCGATTAGAGACTCACTAGCGAATACCATTATTGTAGGAATCGATAGTGGTACGAGTGGAGCGTAGTCAAGGCACCATTTGCATCGTCTCAATGCATTGTGAGTATTCACGCACTCCCCTATTTTCGGTTTTTATGTTTTGGGGTGGAAAAGCATTTCCGAAAAACTATTTATTGTTCGTTGTATTTAAATTCATTCGTATCAAACTCGATGGCTATATTTTACTATAATTTGCTATATTTTGCTATGTATGTCTATGCAACACGGAACATGAGAACTTATCGTCTTAAGTCCCTTCCCTTATACTTTACTCCAACCATTAACTCTTTGAGCCAATGGTCATTGTGGATAGTGCTATTAGGAATTGACAACTCCTCACTCGCCCGATTGCTGGAGTGCATGATACCATATAATCAATGGAACGATAAGCATAGATCTTGATAGGACATCAGTCATAGGCTTGGTTGGGAACTCATTGTTTGCTCATACACATACAAACTTGTTACTTATTATAGCAACACACTTGTTTATTAATTATACCAATGAACTTTGTCTCTCATTACAACAACGAACTTTTATTACTGAAAACTTATATACATGTTTTAGCAATGAAATTGTTTGCTCCTTGTAGCAACGAAATTGATTGCTCATTTTAGCAATGAAACTTGTTTACTCGTTTGAGTAACGAACTTTATCTTCCATGAGAATATGAATGTTGCATCTTATTTGGGCAACATACTTTATCTCTCATGATGACAAAGAACTTTGTTTTTTTTTACAAACTTATTTACTCATTTTAACAATATACTTTTATTATTGGAAACTTTTATCAAAACTTTGATTTCAATTCATGGAACCAATATTATTTTGTTTATCTGTGAGTACTCACCAACTATTTTTATAGTTGACGCTCGTTTTACATGCTTTTTCAGGAATCATCGAGTAAGTGGCACTTAGGGACACATCACTTTTAGGAGCATTCGCATGTGTTGTATTTCAATTTACATTGTAATTTCTTTTAAAAGTTGTTCAAACCCATTGTAAATTTGTAATGATTTTTAATACTATGGTTGGTGTTGTCTTTTAACTTTTGCTATGAAACCCTTTATACTGTCACGCCTCGTGTTTCCGCTTTAGCGGGGTGTGACAGAAATGGTATCAGAGCCGAAGGTTATAGAGAATACCGGTTTTCCTTTGGAGAACCACAACTATAGCCAAAAATTTTCAAAACGTTTTTAAAATACTGAACATACTACTAGTATAACTAATTCGAGTACACATTATTGGACTTTAATTAAGTATAGCCTGGCCAACTATGCTTAATTAAGGAAAGTTAATGTGAGGCTGGAAACGGTGATAGTAGAATTATGTTCAAAACAATTTTCAACTTAAACTTTTGAAAAACAAAATTTTTCGGTGTGCGTACGGGCATTGCATAATATAGGCATTCATCTAGATACACTTAGAAACTAAGTGCACTTTTATTACAATGCCTTTATTTAGAAATATTCTTATCCCTTATCAAGTGCTAGGTTAACCACTTAGGTTATATCACTAGCTACTCTAGGAGCAATGCACTTAGTACTGAAAATGAGTATTCCTTGGTAGCTATTGACTTTAGATGTAAGGTTAGTAGCTAGATATACACTAGTAATAATCATAAGTCGAAACCTATACAAATTATTCCTCAATACCTCTTCATCGTCTTCGTACTAGAGTTACAACTAGGAAAAGCGTTTCGATACCGACACGAATGATAATTGGAGCATCGCGTAAGGAAGTAGATGATTCGCCACTAAGTAATCACTTGGATACCATTGGCGGGCATTCCGGATTTGACTCACAAGGAGACACGGAGGTTTAACCTATATGTGAGATCTTATTTCTACGCTACGATTTAGCTCTAGGTTGTTTCCACCTTGAGGTTAAAAATTAACATAGGATATCCCTTTGACCTCTATAAAAGGTCGTCAACTGCATTGACACCATAAAATGTTTTTCAAACAATTTTTCTTGTCCTTTATTTTGGGGAAAAGACATCGGCACTCGCCTTATACTCATTTTGTACTCGCCTTAGTATTTAGGTACGATCAACTACACTAACATACTTTTTCCTTACTTCTTAATCTTCCATCGAAAAATTATTTCGCTTCATCGGTTTTATTTATCATCGATAAAATATTTTATAACCACTTCATTCAACTTAGTAGACATTTCCTAACAATGTAAGCCATATTCTCGCTAAAAATCTTTTGTCAACTTGCTTTAACTTAACACTTTTCTTCAAAACTCAATTTAACCAATATTTGTTTTAACCTTGCTATTTTAATTTCATTTCAAATCCATTTCAATGGATAGATGTGCTTTTAAGGGCATGTAAACCATTTTAATCCTTGCTTACCATTTTGACACGTTTTCGAAAAACTTAGAAACATTTTCTTTTATAAAAGTGTTTAAACTCTATTCTATAAAAATTAAACATATGATATTGAAGTTCTTAATATGTGAAAAAGTTTCATCGAATCTTCAAAACACTTTTGTTTTGACACTTTTAACAGCTTTCTCATTTAGACATTGTAATTTACGTTAATGTGTTTTCTCGAAACCCAACATGATATTTATGCAAATTTCTACTTCAGAGATGTTTATAAGAAATCTCTAATGCTTGTATTTCAAAACATACCTTATTTGTGTACTTTGCTTCAATATGGTTTTATAATCTATAAAGTTTTTAAAATTTATAGCATTTGAAAACTTAGTGTTCACTTTTAAATTTCCAGTGATACACTCTCAACAATGAATAATTATTCTTCTAAATATATTGAGTCTTTACGTTATCCATTTTAATCAGTGTTGGACTTCAGTTAAAAAAGTCAAAATTGTCAGATTTTCAATTGCCATTTGTAGGGCTTTTTTTTTCCCACAAATGGAGTTTAACTTAATAGATAACTTATGAATTTTTAGCAATCCTTAGCAAACACTTTAAAACTCCCACATGTCTATGTAACCATCAACATACATCAAATATTGAAGTTTGAAATATATCTCAACCTGGTTTAAATCTACCTATATGTATTGTTCTTAAAATTTTAACAATAACAATCATTGTCGCCGCTACCTTCCTTTTTCTTTCCTCCGAACTTGATTTCTCGCTCTCCTTCTGATTTTAGATCTCGCACGCCCATGATAGTAACATAATACATTGTCTAACTTTGTTTCTGTCTATTTTGCTTCTCGTGGTATCATGTTCGTACACATAAAGACTAGAAGTCTACACTTTCGTTTTGAGCGATTAATACGTGTATAGTCGTGAGACATAATTTTGATTTAGTCAACTTTGCTATATTCAATTACGCATTTTATCATATACATCTTGCTTTTATTTTGAAATCTACTATAAACAAGTGATCCTTATTTACATTTTCTCTTTCGTTCTAAATTCGGAAACTTGATTTAAAATGTAATTTTCATTGTATTTTTCTTACAATTAATACACAAGATGAATACCATTGTTCTTATTATTTTTCTAAATCCGTAAAATATATGTGAAAGAATACATTTTCTTATGCTTCTTGTTTTCTTTAAATACATCAAAAGTCTTGAATTTTACTATGATCTATTCTCTAAATGATTGTTTTTGTAGAAACACTAAATTAAGAATGCACTATTTTCAATGATCGATATTTTACACATTTCTTAAAATAACATTCTACTTTGTAATTTTCAGTGAGTTCCTAAACTCTCAACTTTGTTTTCATAAATATTCTGACTCGTAAGATTGAATTTGTCCTCACTTAGACAATTAGACAATTTTTCAAAAGAGTAATCAAAATATTTTTGTATAAATTCCCTTATTGATGACTTAAACATGTAACCTTAATTAATCTTTATATTATTTTACTACTTCGTTTGATCGCCACACATGTATTTTCATTATCTTGGAATTATTACATATTTTGATAATAGTGAGATTAATTATCATTTCTAAACACACATTTTGATAACAGTGAGATTTTTATCACTTCTAAACACTTAATATGCTATCTACACAATATGATTTAATCGCCTCCATTTGCAACATTGACTCTCTAAATATATATTCTTCAAATATAGTTCTATTATTGTAAGAGTAACCGTAGTAGTAATTATAGCCTCGGAGATCCTCAATCATTTCGTAATTTATTTTGTAGACGACACTTAAATAGCCTTTACATTGGAGATGTACCAAAACTTCGTTGCCTACCCTTAGTACGTTTTTTGTTGGGAACTTACCCTCGATCGCTTCCCTTTCATTCATGTTACCCCTTCTTATTTCGGAATATATATTTTCCAGATATAGTAGCCAACCCGGAAGTGAACAAATTGTTCCTAATCTCTTCTTTATTAGGCGGCGAATTTACACTTAGTGCTAATTTAAAATGCGACTTGAGGATCAATGCGGATTTAACGCTCAATGCAGTTGGTGCGTCAACAAAACTTATAACGTTCTTTTAAGTTAGATAATATCTAACTATATAACCTTTTTCAACTAGGTCGCCATGGTTGGATCATGATTTCCATGATCCTAATTTCTCGCAATCTAGACTGTAGAACTCGACTTAGGGAAACATTAATTTGATTATAGCTAAAGAGTTGGGCTCTTCCCTTGAGGAATTAACCCAATATAATCAAAGAGCTCTTCAAGTCACCATCTCTCCAATTATACAATTGTATTCGGCTGAGTTCTACTAGAATGTGTCATGAATTGAATTTCGGGACGAAATTCTTTCAACCGGGGGAGACTGTGACAACCGTCAAAATTCGAGTTAGTTCTAGATTTGAATAAACTTAGTTGCACGAATAGGCACGACACATACTAGAATTAGTAACTAGAAGCTAAGTTATAACCTAGTGGAAACTTGGAAACAGATAGAATGCAATGGATGGTGTACTTAGATTTCACATTGATATGTGAATACTATAACTACTAAACTGTAGAGACTATCCATATTCGGGTCACTCTTTGACTCGAACACCTTTTCATAAATCATATACACACATTGTGCACTTGACTTAGTAGTAGAAATTAGGTCAAAGTCTCATAGAAACTTAAGTCAAAGTTGAAAACTAAGAGTAGTATATTTGATTCTGCAATTTCGCGTGAATCTCGAAACCACTACATAGAATGCCAATAAACCGATAAAATAAGTTACAAACATTATTTATAACTATAAAAGAGTTATAATACCATAAAATAATTTCAAGCCTTAAAAATACAATTCACTTTGATATCCAAAGATTTATTAAACTCCAAAACCCTAAAAATCCTAAAACCTAAATTTTATAAAGTTTAACATCAAGAATTATATAAAAATTGTTATGAAACTTATAATATTATCTTAAAATAATCAAGTTGGGAAATATAGTCAAGGAAATCATAGTTTAATGTACCAACATGTATCCTTATTTTATAAGTGGAAAATCAAGGATTTTATAAAATAAGGTAAAGCTTAAGCATATTTTATAAAAACTTTAGAAATTTATAAAAATTGGGGGAAATGATTTGAATGGGATTTATGAGAGAGAAATCCTCTCTCCTCCTCCCAAAAATCGGACTCATCCCCCCAATACACCATTTTCCCATGTCATTAATCAATTTCACTCACCCACTCCATCTCTTTCTCTCTCACACTCCCTCACTTCATTTTCTCTCTATTCTCTCTTCCTCTCTCCCTCAACCACGAAATTCTCCAGAAAATGGGTCATAGAACACACCATGAACTCTAAATCTTAATCATCTTGAGGTGTTCTTAAAGGTAAACCCGAAAATCATTCATTTTCCTTCTCTTTTCCTTCAAGTTTTAGTTGTTTTTCATGGATTTTCTCCATCTTCTACTCCATTCTATTGTAAAATCATGAACACTTGCACCTACTCACGGTTTTGATGATGATGGTGGTAGGATTTCACCCAAAAACAACATGCATGTTGTAAATGGTGAAATCCAAGGACCTAAACCTAAGTCAAAATCAAGGAAATGCAATTTTCTACATGTTTTGGTGGAAAAACACCACATGCACCCTATGTTTTCTATCAAAAACGATTTTTGAACATTTCAAACTCATGAATGGTCTTCAAACCAACATGCATGTGATGATCTTCAAGCTTAGATGCTTGATGATCAAAGTTTCTTGTTAAAAAGCTTTCAAATATGTTCATGAAGGATTTATTTCCAAATAAATATCTAAAACTCCTTTTCTGACCAAATCCGATTTTTCCCAGATTCCCATCAACAAAATAAGATGATCTGTAAATTTCTAGAAAATAATTCATTTTTCTCGGATTATTATAATTAATGCAAGAAAATAGGGCAATAAACCATATAAAATACTTTCAGAGGTCTATAAATCCTAGATAAATTCGTGGATGACCCCTATGGTAAGTAATGACCTCTCATCAAGTTTCATCGATTTTTGATACTGTTAGTATGGTTTTTAATTTTCGTTTTTTTTAGTCCCAATAAATCATAAAACCACTTTATAAAATGTGAAAATGATATCTAACAGTTTTCGCAGCTTCAACCAGAGGTGTAAGACTCAAAAACACATTTTCAAAATTTTTCATAATGCATTCCTATTTTTCTCCGATTTTTGTATTTATAATGGCCTAAAAATAGAAAAAATAGTTCTGCTCATCCAAAATTCATGAAAATTTACCAGAACCTCTTGTAGAACATTAGGATGCTACATGAAAATTTTGATGATTTTTCTCTTCTGTATACTATTTTTCTTCTATTTTTCCAAGATTAAATACACTCAAACCCAATTTTTATTAGAATAAATGCACAAAAATCATAAAATTGGGTTAAACTGTTTAGAAATCCATTTTTATATTTTTCCCAGCTTAATAATGTTTAATAACAGTAATACAAAAAGTTTGGGTAATTGTGAAAACTGTTTTCTATTTATTTCAATTTTTATTAGAATAAATGCACAAAAATCATAAAAATTGGTTAAACAGTTTAGAAACCCATTTTTATATTTTTCCTAGCTTAAGTATGTGTAATGAAAGTATTATAAAAAGTTTGGTAATTTTTATTAACTGTTTAGTATTTTTCATGATTTTATGGTTATTCAAGAAACTAAAATAGTGAAAAATAGTTAGACAAATCAAAACTTCAAGAAAATTTATCTTGAGGTCTTTGAGTTCAATTAAAAATTGAAATGAAAAGTTTGGGAATTTTTATCATCTGGATTCTATTTTTCATGAATTTATATTGTTATGAAGGCATAAAAAAATTTGGAAAAATAGTTAATCATATCAAAAATTCAAGAGAAAATTTCTAGAAGACATCTACTCTATTTGGAACAAAAATGTAAAATTTGATGAATTTTGAAAACTGTTTGATAATATTTTTGGATTGGTAGGAGTTTTAAATGTATTGAAATACCCTCAATTAATATTACAAAATTATGGAAAATAATATCCAAAATTATCTTAATCACATTATAAAATTTCACCATTTCAGAAAAAGGTTTCTAACTTATCAATATTAAATTTTGACACAATATTGGCATAATTCTATAGTAGTAGTAAGTATACTAGTGTTAGATTTCGATTAGAGACTCACTAGCGAATACCATTATTGTAGGAATCGATAGTGGTACGAGTGGAGCGTAGTCAAGGCACCATTTGCATGGTGTCAATGCATTGTGAGTATTCACGCACTCCCCTATTTTCGGTTTTTATGTTTTGGGGTGGAAAAGCATTTCTGAAAAACTATTTATTGTTCGTTGTATTTAAATTCATTTGTATCAAACTCGATTGCTATATTTTGCTATAATTTGCTATATTTTGCTATGTATGTCTATGCAACACGGAACATGAGAACTTATCGTCTTAAGTCCCTTCCCTTATACTTTACTCCAACCATTAACTCTTTGAGCCAATGGTCATTGTGGATAGCGCTATTAGGAATTGACAACTCCTCACTCGCCCGATTGATGGAGTGCATGATACCATATAATCTATGGAACGATAAGCATAGATCTTGATAGGGCATCAGTGATAGGCTTGGTTGGGAACTCATTGTTTGCTCATACACATACAAACTTGTTACTTATTATAGCAACACACTTGTTTATTAATTATACCAATGAACTTTGTCTCTCATTACAACAACGAACTTTTATTACTGAAAACTTATATACATGTTTTAGGAATGAAATTGTTTGCTCCTTGTAGCAACGAAATTGATTGCTCATTTTAGCAATGAAACTTGTTTACTCGTTTGAGTAACGAACTTTATCTTCCATGAGAATATGAATGTTGCATCTTATTTGGGCAACATACTTTATCTCTCATGATGACAAAGAACTTTGTTTTTTTTTACAAACTTATTTACTCATTTTAACAATATACTTTTATTATTGGAAACTTTTATCAAAACTTTGATTTCAATTCATGGAACCAATATTATTTTGTTTATCTGTGAGTACTCACCAACTATTTTTATAGTTGACGCTCGTTTTACATGCTTTTTCAGGAATCATCGAGTAAGTGGCACTTAGGGACACATCACTTTTAGAAGCATTCGCATGTGTTGTATTTCAATTTACATTGTAATTTCTTTTAAAAGTTGTTCAAACCCATTGTAAATTTGTAATGATTTTTAATACTATGGTTGGTGTTGTCTTTTAACTTTTGCTATGAAACCCTTAATACTGTCACGCCTCGTGTTTCCGCTTTAGCGGGGTGTGACAAAAACCAAGTCCCAACCCATTGCTCAAACGACCCAAATTCCTAAATGGCATCCCAAGGCCCAATAAGGCCCAACTTCCAAATTGGGCCCAAAATCATCATGAACCGAATACCAAGAAAGCCCATAGTCTATCAATGGCCCAAAGTCAGAAGTACAATGGCCCAACAAGGCCCATACCCAAAAAACCAAGATATGGCCCAAACCCACGAAAGTCAACCCAAAAGTCAACCAACTGAGTACGTTGGGAGTACTTAGGCTGTGACATCCCCAATTTCACGGCAGAAAAGACCGATTTCGTTTATGCTTTTTAAAATAAAATCAGATAAATCTTTTTAAAAGATGTTGCGGAATTGGTCCTCAAAACAAAACATGATAAAAGTTTTTCAAAACCTTTCTTTAAGAAATATATAATTTCCTTTTATATCAAAACCTTGGGATGTCATGTTCCGATACAGATCAAAAGCATAAACAAGACATTATAAGCCTTACACAGTTATTTACAACTACTGGCCTATAATCCAAAAATCACTCATTGTCATCATCCGACTATGCTCGGGGTCCACTACCTCTAATATAAAAAGCTGAGTGGGTCAGGCTTGGAAGCCTGGTGAGCATATAGGGTTTTCAACCCACAATAAATAATAAACTCTTTAAGTTTATCAATCAACAAATAATTTATTAATTTCATCAACCAAAAACAACCCTAATTACCCATTCCCGTTATCCTCACCTTACGTCCCTAAAACGACTATCACAAGGGCCCTAGCCTAAGGATTTTCATTAGGGGTGACAACATTGTTTTCCTCAACAATTTATGTCAAACAAGACAACCAATAAGGTGACAACTTTGCTTTCCTCAGCAAATTATGTCAAACAAGACAAACATCAGGGTGACAACATTCCTTTCCCTCAGCAATTTATGTCAAACAAAATAACCTAACATAAAACAACCAATAAGGTGACAACATTGCTTTCCTTCAGCAACTTATGTCAAATAAACAACCAAAATGGTGACAACATTGCTTTCCTCAGCAATTTATGTCAAAAGGGTGACAACATTGCTTTTCCTCAGCAATTTATGTCAAATAAAACAAACACCGGGGTGACAACATTGCTTTCCCTCAGCAATTTATGTCAAATAGGCACGAAGTCACATCGTCGCCAAGGTTTATACAACAGGCACTACGTCACATAGTCGCCAGGGTTTATACAATAGGCACTACGTCTCATAGTCGCCAGGGTTTATCTAATAGGCACGAAGTCACATCGTCACCAGGGTTTATCTAATAGGCACTACGTCTCATAGTCGCCAGAGTTTATCTAATAGGCACGAAGTCACATCGTCGCCAAGGTTTATCTAATAGGCACGAAGTCACATCGTCGCCAAGGTTTATACAACAGGCACTAAGTCCATAGCTGCCAACATACTAAATCCGTAGCTACCAACGTACATCTATACTGTACTAAATTCATAGCTACCAACGTACATCTATACTGTACTAAATTCATAGCTACCAACGTACATCTATACTGTACTTCTATCCCTCATACTTTATCTATCCATGTTTTACCCAACATATTTGAAGATAAAATATATATACATTTTAAATCATTTTAAACATGTATAAAACATTCATTCAACATCCATCTCAAATAAACAAACAACATATATACACATATCACGAATTTTATATAAAATAATATATACACATATCACGTATTTTATATAAAATACTTCATATCTATGTGTAAGATGAAAGTGACTACACACTCACCTGATTTAATGAAAATCGGGCAGCAATTCGTTTCCTAAAACGATCGTTTCTAATAAAACCGGGAGTTTTATTGAGAAACCGGGCTCTGCGAAGGGTCGGGCTTCAAAACCGAAAAGATAAATTTTTCGGGCTTCTCGGGAATCTCGGGGCGTGTTTCAGGCTTTGGAATAAGTACCGGGGCTTCGGGGGATGTCGGGATAGTAAAAATATGGAAAAAGGGGTGAAAATGTATAAATTTTCTAACATTAACCGGGAAGCCTCGCAGCTACTATTTATAGTAGTGAGGTCCGGAGCTTCGGCCGAAGGAAGAAGGTGAGTCAGCAAGGCAGGTGGCAGCTTCGCAGGTGGGACACGCGTCGGATGCAGGCGTCTTACGAGCCGTCTTAGACGTCGCCTAGGACTCCAGGCGCGTCGCATGCGCAGTGGACCTCGCTTCGGACCAATCAGAGGAGGACACGGGTGCCACGCGTCGGATCTGCGAAAATGTCCGGTATTATCCACAAAATCTCGGATTTTGTGCCAAAAACTTCCGAAAATCATAACGTTCGCATACGAGCTCCGTTTTTGACGTTCTTTATATGCACGCGTAGGTAAAATTATGCTCTACAACTTTCGTTTAGACTTCGTCGGCTAATTTTTACTTTAATTTTTATATTATTATTTTTAACAGACCGGGACAGGAAATCCGTTAAAAATTCATAACTTCTTCATCCGACGTCCGTTTTCGTCAGACTTTTTACCGTTGTGCTACAAATGACGAGACCTTCGATTCTCGTTTAGGTCGTGTCGGCTAAAAAGTACTCGATCTAAAATTCGAGTTTTTAGCTGTCTACTGCTAAGCTGAAACTTCGAAAAATCATAACTTCTTTATACGAAGTCAGATTTGGGCGTTCTTTTTATCGAACTTCTCGGTTTAATGAATACTACGAGTTTCGTTTAGATTACTAAGGCTAAAAAGTAGTTTATCAAAAACTCACTTTTTACGACATTCGGCACCGTGCCGGTTTGTCGCGAAACTTCGACAGGTCATAACTTCTTCGTTATAACTCGGATTTCGGCATTCTTTATATATCCAGAAACCTTGAGACATATACTACAACTTGGTTAAGATTAATCCTTCTAAATAATCTTCCATAAAAAAGTCATTTTTGATGCTTATCGTCTCTAAATTGACTAGCCCGGATCTACGGACATTACAATTATCTCCCCCTTAGGATGATTACGTCCCGAAATCATCAACAAAAATAGGACTTGTATAATGATTCCATACGTTATCTTTCCATCCTAAGTAATAACCATAATGCTCAATCTTACACCTGCTCTTCGTACTAGGTTGGACTTTCAATCGTAACCTACAAGTTACAAAATAAATCCTTAATGAGGACTCCTTCTTCTTCTTAGGATAAGTACTTCCCCTTATCTATTGTAACAGATCGACGGGTCATGTTCTAATGACCTTCATCGGATGATGCAACGTCTAGACTCAAGTCTCTTTGAGTCAAATTCCAGAATGGAATATACCTTCGTTCGTATCTTAATGTGATATAATCACATTTTAGCATATAACATTTCCAGCTACAAGCTTCATTAACAACGAGCGCGATGCTATCGATCGCATTAATTTCAACCTTCTGACTTTAGTCAGATGCTACATCGAACTTGGTCCTCCGAACCATGTAACAAACTGATCGTAGTCGGACTCAATTTGATATGACCACTAGGGTCGGAATAACAACCAACTTACTAGTCATTACCGAAACAAGGGTAATGACATATCCGAATAAAACGGAATCAATCACTAGTTTCTTGGTAACCTTGTGACTTTCCCTGATCCAAGTGTGAGTCCTGTGCTTCCAGTAGTATAGATCTCTACTACTATTCACACCTACTCATACTCGTCCCAAGTACTGTCTCGCAGTCCCCAATTCCTAAAATCACAAAACAATTTAACACATACGAATGTGTCCAATTAATCATAGAATTTTCCTAGACTCCACTAGGACTTCTTCCACGCGTATCTTCAATCATCAATTCTACTTCAAATTGGTTGGTGATGGAAATTCCAGACGATGGAATAACTTCAAGAATTACACCAACCTTTCCCTCATCCTGCCAATCGGAGGTGTACTTCAGACGTACCGTACCCCTCTAAACGTTCCGTATTTTATTAGACATATTCTAAAGGCAAGATACCACTCTTACGATATCTTCTTATAGGTGTCATTCACTATCATAAGCCTTTCATTTCCTCCATTTACTCAATTCTCTACGAGTCTTCACCATAATGTTTTGTACACCCAAGCAAACGTTCGGTGTACTAGACGAGAATTTAAGATAGGAAAGCTTTATTTACGATAAACGTATAAATCTCCTTATCACTTCGAAACGTTTACATGTTAGTTCTAATCTCGTAATCATACGCTTAGAATCCTACGCACATAAGGTTTCCAGATCCGGTCGGCAACAGACCATAGATCCGAACAAATAATAGCATCATTATAGCTATAACACAAAACATTTAGCACATAAAAGCATTTTAGGCATCCTTCCTAAAATAAACTAGTGCTCGTGTCTAAAATATGGTAGACACTCATCTCACAATCATCACTTAGCATTCTAAGTTTAAGTCTAGAAATCCTATAATTTCTTAGTTCGCTAAAACTAATGCTCTGATACCAACTGTGACGTCCCCAATTTCACGGCCAGAAAATACCGATTTCGTTTATGCTTTTTAAAATAAAATCAGATAAATCTTTTTAAAAGATGTTGCGGAATTGGTCCCCAAAACAAAACATGATAAAAGTTTGTCAAAACCTTTCTTTAAGAAATATATAATTTCCTTTTATATCAAAACCTCGGGATGTCATGTTCCGATATAGATCAAAAGCATAAACAAGACATTATAAGCCTTACACAGTTATTTACAACTACTGGCCTATAATCCAAAAATCACTCATTGTCATCATCCGACTATGCTCGGGGTCCACTACCTCTAATATAAAAAGCTGAGTAGGTCAGGCTTGGAAGCCTGGTGAGCATATAGGGTTTTCAGCCCACAATAAATAATAAACTCTTTAAGTTTATCAATCAACAAATAATTTATTAATTTCATCAACCAAAAACAAACCTAATTACCCATTCCCGTTATCCTCACCTTACGTCCCTAAAACGACTATCACAAGGGCCCTAGCCTAAGGATTTTCATTAGGGGTGACAACATTGTTTTCCTCAACAATTTATGTCAAACAAGACAACCAATAAGGTGACAACTTTGCTTTCCTCAGCAAATTATGTCAAACAAGACAAACATCAGGGTGACAACATTGCTTTCCCTCAGCAATTTATGTCAAACAAAATAACCTAACATAAAACAACCAATAAGGTGACAACATTGCTTTCCTTCAGCAATTTATGTCAAATAAACAACCAAAATGGTGACAACATTGCTTTCCTCGGCAATTTATGTCAAAAGGGTGACAACATTGCTTTTCCTCAGCAATTTATGTCAAATAAAACAAACACCGGGGTGACAACATTGCTTTCCCTCAGCAAGTTATGTCAAATAGGCACGAAGTCACATCGTCGCCAAGGTTTATACAACAGACACTACATCACATAGTCGCCAGGGTTTATACAATAGGCACTACGTCTCATAGTCGCCAGGGTTTATCTAATAGGCACAAACTCACATCGTCACCAGAGTTTATCTAATAGGCACTACGTCTCATAGTCGCCAGAGTTTATCTAATAGGCACGAAGTCACATCGTCGCCAAGGTTTATCTAATAGGTACGAAGTCACATCGTCGCCAAGGTTTATACAACAGTCACTAAGCCCATAGCTGCCAACATACTAAATCCGTAGCTACCAACGTACATCTATACTGTACTAAATTCATAGCTACCAACGTACATCTATACTGTACTAAATTCATAGCTACCAACGTACATCTATACTGTACTTCTATCCCTCATACTTTATCTACCCATGTTTTACCCAACATATTTGAAGATAAAATATATATACATTTTAAATCATTTTAAACATGTATAAAACATTCATTCAACATCCATCTCAAATAAACAAACAACATATATACACATATCACGTATTTTATATAAAATAATATATACACATATCACGTATTTTATATAAAATACTTCATATCTATGTGTAAGATGAAAGTGACTACACACTCACCTGATTTAATGAAAATCGGGCAACAATTCGTTTCCTAAAACGATCGTTTCTAATAAAATCGGGAGTTTTATTGAGAAATCGGGCTCTGCGAAGGGTCGGGCTTCAAAACCGAAAAGATAAATTTTTCGGGCTTCTCGGGAATCTCGGGGCGTGTTTCGGGCTTTGGAATAAGTACCAGGGCTTCGGGGGATGTCGGGATAGTAAAAATATGGAAAAAGGGGTGAAAATGTATAAATTTTCTAACATTAACCGGGAAGCCTCGCAGCTACTATTTATAGTAGTGAGGTCTGGAGCTTCGGCCGAAGGAAGAAGGTGAGTCAGCGAGGCAGGTGGCAGCTTCGCAGGTGGGACACGCGTCGGATGCAGGCGTCTTACGAGCCGTCTTAGACGTCGCCTAGGACGCCAGGCGCGTCGCATGCGCAGTGGACCTCGCTTCGGACCAATCAGAGGAGGACACGGGTGCACGCGTCGGATCTGCAAAAATGTCCGGTATTATCCACAAAATCTCAGATTTTGTGCCAAAAACTTCCGAAAATCATAACGTTCGCATACGAGCTCCGTTTTTGACGTTCTTTATGTGCACGCGTAGGTAAAATTACGCTCTACAACTTTCGTTTAGACTTCGTCAGCTAATTTTTACTTTAATTTTTATATTATTATTTTTAATAGACCGGGACAGGAAATCCGTTAAAAATTCATAACTTCTTCATCCGACGTCCGTTTTCGTCAGACTTTTTACCGTTGTGCTACAAATGACGAGACCTTCGATTCTCGTTTAGGTTGTGTCGGCTAAAAATCACTCGATCTAAAATTCGAGTTTTTAGCTGTCTACTGCTAAGCTGAAACTTCGAAAAATCATAACTTCCTTATACGAAGTCAGATTTGGGCGTTCTTTTTATCGAACTTCTCGGTTTAACGAATACTGCGAGTTTCGTTTGGATTACTAAGGCTAAAAAGTAGTTTATCAAAAACTCACTTTTTACAACATTCGGCACCGTGCCGGTTTGTCGCGAAACTCCGACAGGTCATAACTTCTTCGTTATAACTCGGATTTCGGCATTCTTTATATATCCAGAAACCTTGAGACATATACTACAATTTGGTTAAGATTAATCCTTCTAAATAATCTTCCATAAAAAAGTCATTTTTGATGCTTATCGTCTCTAAATTGACTAGCCCGGATCTACGGGCGTTACATAGGCTTATGCTTGACGTACTCCATGCGGGAATGGTACGCTCAACGTACGAGGTGCGTACGCCCCGCGTAATCGGCAGACAGCCAACCTAAGTCATTAAGCTCTTATTCGGTTAAGCCAACATGCCATATTCTCATATCTGATTCTCGAAGGTGACTTAACACGTAAAGTTGGCAACTTTACCCCCATGCATGACTTACTAAGGCCCAAAACTCAAAAGAAGCTTAATAAGAGTCTTAACACTTGCATGGACCCATATCTCTCATAAAGATTACATTTTTTATGGACAAGGGACCTCAATGGAGCTAAGATCTAACATCCATGGCTTTTGGAGTAGATCATAAACTCAACTTTAGCTCAAAAGACCTACAAATGCATAAATATCACCCTAAGTTGAATCTAGCACATAGAATCATCAAGAAGAGAGCTTTTTACCTCCAAAGGCTTGCTAAGGTGAAGATAAATCTGGATCTACAAGCTCAAGCTATTCGTAAGCAACCTCTAAGTGTTCCTCTTCTTCTTCTTCACAAAAAAAACACCAACAAACTCACTTTCAAGATCAGATTTCACCAAATACACTTAGGTTTTCAATATTAGGGAATAGGATGATGGAGGATGATCAATAAAATGTCCAAAGGTGTTATAAGTTGTTAAAATAGGGTGCAAACCCTAAAGATTAGGGTTTACCCTTGCACCACGTACGCCATGCGTCCTCCTATGTATGCCCCACGTATGTAGGAGAACCCACGATTTGGAAATGAGCTAGTACACTAAGAGTACTTAGAGTACGCCCCGCGTACTAGCTAGGGACTAAAATGAGATTAAATTTTCATTAAGGACTTAAAACGACACATACCAAATCTCAAATGTTACAATTCTCCCCCATTTGAATCAGACTTCCTCCTCGAAGTCCGCTGCCCCAAAAACTTCAGGTAGTGCTCCCTCATCCCGTCCTCCGGCTCCCACGTCCATTCTGAATCCGTACGATGCTGCCAATGAACTTTTACCAGCTCAACAACCTTGTTCCTCAAGGTTTTCGTCTTCCGGTCCAGAATCACCACCGGTCTTTCGATATAATTCAGGCGATCATCCACCTGAATGTCCTCCGGTGGAACTACTGCGGAATCATCCACTAAACATTTCTGTAGTCGAGAGACGTGAAACGTGCTATGGATCTGACTAAGCTCCTTGGGAAGATCCAAGAAATAAGCAACCCGAACCACCTGGGCCAAAACTCTGAAAGGACTGATGTACCTACGGCCAAACTTGCCCCTCTTCCTGAATCGAATGACACCTTTCCAAGGTGACAATTTCAGGAGAACCATATCCATAACATTGAACTCTAGATCTGACCAGCGTTTGTCGGCATAGCTCTTCTAGCGACTCTGAGCTGTCTGAAGTCTACTCCAAACCTGCTGAAGCAGCTCGGTAGTCTTGAGTACAACTTCGGTACTACCCATAACTCGTTGGCCGACCTCAACCCAACATATCGGGGTCCTACATTTCCTCCCATAGAGCATTTAAAAAGGAGGTCGATCAATTCTAGCATGATAACTGCTGTTATACGAAACTTCTGCTAATGGAAGATATGTATTCCAACTCCCACCGAAATCCAAAACACACGCCCGAAGCATATCCTCCAAGGTTTGGGTAGTTCGCTCACTCTGTTCGTTAGTCTGTGGGTGGAAAGTCGTGCTGAAATGCAGACGAGTACCCAACTCACCGTGGAACCTCTTCCAAAACCTAGAAGTAAATCAGACATCCCTATCTGAAACCACTGAAATCGTGTCACACCCCCAAACCGGAACGACGGAAACATTCGGGGGTGGAGGACGTCATCTACAGTATCACAACAATTGCATCATAGTAACCAAAGTAAACAAAACCATTACATTGAAATTATATAAAGTATTTACATATGTTTGATACATAGTTTGTATAACAGCAAAAGTATAGCAATAATATAAAAGACGCGACTCTATACGCTCCGTCTTCTCAAAAGTCTGCGGGTGTACCTGTCTACTGGTTCCCTGAGAATACAAGTGGTTTTGAAAGAGTATCAGCATTAAAGCTGGTGAGTTCATAAGTATGTTTTTGTATTGAAAACCTGTCTGTAAATCTGTAAAATGTTTGCATGTTCTAAAGAAAATCCAATATTTTCTTTAGTACTGAAAAGTAGTCTAAAAGCCTAAGACCGAAGTGTACGTTCGTTACTGTATTCTGTAGTAGTATATGAAAATGTTCGTTTGTCTGCCTGGTTAACACCAGTTGTATTGTATAGTATATTATGTATGAAAACCTTTGTATAGTATGTTTTGTATGAAAACCCTGGATACCACCAGTATGTATAGTATGTTCTGTATGAAAACCCTTGTATGAAAACCCTGGCTACCACCAGTATGTATAGTATGTTCTGTATGAAAATCTGTTTATGAAAACCCTGGCTACCACCAATATGTATAGTATGTTCTATATGAAAACCTGTCACCCCAGGCATGCCTGCCTAACTGTAGCTAGCAGTTCAGGTGTGGGATTGTCAGTCCCGAATAGATCTATTCACAAATATCACGCTCTCCCTCCAGGAGACTCTGGTTATACTGTGTTAGGATTTAGTTCTGCACCCCGAAGGGTACAATTGAAGTAGTGCCTCACAACCCTGTATTAACTAGTTTACGTGTAGTATTGTATTGTTCTCTTGTACTTGAAACTATATGTATACTTGTAGAGTAAAATAATTATACTTAAATAATTATTTATTATTGTACTCTTGCTCTCAGAAAGTAGTAATGTATGCCATAAACTATATCTAACATATTTTATATGTTTGTTAATGTATAAGCTATGGACTTGATAAAATCGTGTGTTGAATCCCAAACTATACCTATTATAGTTTGTACGTATGTTATGTATTCGGTTCATGTATTGTACTGAAAACTTTGCAATTATGTTTGTATGTTGAAAACTTCCCTTATGTTCAGCATATTACAAAAGGGATAAAATATCTAAATATTTTATAAAATGTAATGATCTCTTGGTTGTATCAATTGAATAAGTTTTAATCTTGTTGAAATCCTTTATATAAGAACACAAAATTTCCTTTGTGTTTTGCTTGTATTCCTCCCTGAAAACATTAAAAAACAGTAAAAGTGTAGGGGTATGAACTCACAGTCGGTTGTGTGTATGTGCCGAACGGCGAGACTGGAAAGATGACCCTTGAGTTGTTGTACGCGGAGTTAACGGAATCCTAACGATAACTAAACACATAATTGTATTTTAATTAGCGAAACCATTACTTAAAGTGTTAGAAAACACTTTCTTTTGGTTTAGGAATGTTACCGAGACTTGTATTTGTGGAAAACGAGGGTTTGTAGCCCATGTTCACGGCTCAAGGCTGTTTGCGGCCGTGAACAGTTTGCGGCCGTGAACGGTTTGTGGCTTTTGAAGATTTGAAGGTTGTTCTTGGTGTTCTTGAGGAAAAACATGAAGATTTGAAAGTTTGATCTTGAAGATTTGAATGTTCTTGGGAGGTTCTTGGGAGGTTCTTGGGAGCACTTGGAGAGGATTTTCGCGTGAAAAAGATGAAAAATGAGGAATCTCTCCGGGAAAAACTTATATATCAGTTGGGTTTACGGTCAGAAACGGGTTTACGGCCGTAAACACTTGGCTGACGATTTTTGCTGATTTTTCGAAGGAAACTGGATTTTTTGAGTGTTTTTGGTTCCGAAAACTTATATAAACTTTATTTATATATATTAGATTATTTCCTAACCCACAAGAGCTTAACGGAATAAACAAACTTCGACATTTTATTTAACGGAAATTGACTTTTGTTGACTAGAAAGTATAGGGTTGTCACATCATCCCCCCGTTAGAGGGAATTTCGTCCCGAAATTCTTTCTAAAATGAATACATAATGGACTAGGGAAAGAGATGCGGATACTTCTGTTGCATCTGGTCTTCTCGCTCCCAAGTGAATTCAGGTCCCCGCTTGGCATTCCAACGAACCTTCACTATCGGGATGCGACTTTGTTTTGTTCGTTTGACTTCCCTATCCATGATTTCGTCTGGCTCTTACATGAAGTTAAGACTCTCGTTGATCTCGATTTCATCGAGTGGAATTACAAAAGTTTCGTCGGATAGATATTTCTTAAGATTTGACACGTGGAAGACGGGATGAATGTTACTAAGCTCTTGGGGTAACCGGAGTTTGTAAGCTACGGGACCGATCCTAGCAAGGATCTCGAATGGTCCAATGTATCTTGGATTCAGCTTTCCACGCTTTCTGAAGCGTATCATTTCTTTCCAGGGTGAGACCTTCAACAGAACGCGGTCACTAACCTGGAATTCCAAGGGTTTTCGTCTTTTGTCGGTGTAGCTCTTTTGTCTATCTCTGGAGGCTTTTAGTCGTTATCGGATTTGTACGATCTTTTCGGTGGTTTCTCGGATGATTTTAGGGCCAGTGAGGGTGCTATCAGGGATTTGACCTCTAGCTAGCTGTGTGTCACCCACCTCAGCCCAGCATAGAGGGGATCTGCACTTACGGCCATAGAGGGCTTCAAATGGAGCAGCCTTAATGCTAGTGTGATAGCTGTTGTTGTAGGAAAACTAGACCAGGGGAAAATGTGTGTCCCATGAATTGTCAAAGTCGATAACACATGCTCTCAGCATGTCTTCTAGGGTTTGAATGGTTCTCTCACTCTGCCCGTCTGTTTGAGGATGATAAGCTGTACTCATGTCCAGCTTAGTTCCAAGAGCCTTCTATAGTGACTGCCAAAATCTCGAGGTGAATCTACTATCTCTGTCCGAGATAATGGATATGGGCACCCCGTGTAGTCGTATTATCTCTTGGATGTAGGTTCTAGTCAGTCTTTCCATTTTATATGTTTCCTTGATTGGCAAGAAGTGGGCAGACTTGGTCAGTCTGTCGACAATCACCCAAATAGTATCATGACCACCCGGTGTCTTTGGTAACTTGGTAATGAAGTACATTGTGATCAGCTCCCACTTCCACTCAGGTATCTCTGGCTGCTGGAGTAAACCTGAGGGTTTTTGATATTCTACCTTGACTTTGGCGCAAGTTAGGCACTTGCCCACGTAGGTAGCAATCTCTGCTTTCATGTTTGGCCACCAATAGAATTTCTTGAGATCCAGATACATCTTATCTGAACCTGGGTGAACAGAGTATCGAGTTCCGTGGGCTTCATTTATGACCACGTCTCTGTAACCACTGAACTTTGGTGTCCAGATCCAGTCCATGAAATAATGAACCTCGTCACCCTTGATTTCGAAGTTCTTCTCCATTCCTCTCAAGGCTTCATCTGCCACATTATGTGGCTTCAAGGCTTCTAGTTGAGCCTCTTTGATCTGTGTGGCCAGATGCGAATGGATTTTCATGGTTAGTGCCTTCACCTTACGACCTGAGTACTCCTTTCGACTAAGGGCATCCGCTACTACATTGGCTTTACCCGGATGATAGCAAATTTCGCACTCATAATCATTGAGTAGCTCTACCCATCGCTGTTGTCTCATGTTGAGCTCCTTCTGATCAAAGATATGTTGTAGGCTTTTGTGGTCAGTGAAGATAGTGCACTTGGTACCATACAGGTAATGTCTCCAGATTTTCAGCGCGAAGACCACTACTCCCAAATCAAGATCGTGAGTAGTGTAGTTGACTTCGTGTGTCTTTAGCTATCTCGAGGCATAGGCAATAACCTTTACTTGTTGCATAAGTACATAGCCTAGCCCCTGATTGGATGCATCGCAGTAAACTATGAAGTCTTCTGTCTCTTTAGGAAGAGACAAGATAGGTGCGCTGCACAGGGCTTGCTTTAGAGTCTGGAACGCAGTGTCTTGTTGTTCTCCCCAACTAAAGGTTACACCCTTTTGAGTCAGGGTAGTAAGCGGTTTAGCGATTATGGAGAAGTTTTGAATAAATCTGTGATAGTAGCCAGCAAGTCCCAGAAATTGACGGGTCTCTGTGGGCGTCTTCGGTGTTGACCAATTCTCTATTGCCTTAATTTTGGAAGGTTCTACATGTATGCCTTCTTCGCTAACCACATGACCCAAGAAAGTTACCTTCCTAATCCAAAACTCACACTTAGAGAATTTTGCGTAAAGCTTTTCTGTTCTCAGTGTTTCTAGAACTTGTCTTAAGTGCTGGTTGTGTTCTTCCTCGCTTCGCGAATAGATAAGTATATCGTCTATAAATACTATCACGAACTTGTCTAGGAAGGGACGGCACACCCGGTTCATCAGATCCATGAATACGGCGGGTGCATTGGTTAGACCAAGGGGCATCACTACAAACTCGTAGTGACCATACCGAGTTCGGAAAGCTGTTTTCGGAACATCGCTCTCTTCGACTCGTAGCTGATGGTACCCTGATCTCAGGTCTATCTTTGAAAAGTAGCTAGCTCCTTGAAGTTGATCAAAAAGGTCGTCGATTCTGGCAAGAGGGTAGCGGTTCTTGATAATAAGCTTGTTGAGCTCACGATAATCTATGCACATCCGGAAAGATCCCTCCTTCTTCTTAACAAACAAGATCGGTGCTCCCTAGGGTGAGAAGCTTGGTCTAATGAATCCCTTGGTGAGCAGTTCGTTAAGTTGGTTGGATAATTCTTGCATTTCCGTTAGAGCTAGACGGTAAGGGGATTTGGCTACGGGGGTAGCTCCGAGAATTAAGTCGATTCGGAACTCGAGTTGACGCTCGGGATGAACTCCGGGAAGATCCTTGGGAAAGATATCGGGAAAGTTACAGACTTTGGGGATGCTCTCGAGGTCCTTAACTTCTTGTTTTTCATTTACGACATGGGCTAAGAATGTGTGACACTCTTTTCGTAGGTATTTTTGGGCTTTGATGCACGAAATGATACGAAGGTTCGTGTTTGGTTTGTCGCCATAAATAACGAGGGCTTCGCCAGATGGCAGATTGAGGCGAATGGCTTTTTCATAACAGAGAATATCAGCATGATTGGGGCTCAACCAATCCATGCCGATGATGACATCAAAGCTTTTTATGGAAATTGGCATAAAGTCGATTGGAAAGGAATGATCTTTTAAAGTGAGGGTGCATCCCATGAATACGTCGTTAGTACTCTCTTTCTTTTAGTTAGCCATCTCGATGGTGAATGTTTCGGTTAAAGTTTGGGATTTGTGTTTGAGTAAGTGTTTAAATGCATGACTGACAAAACTTCTCTCCGAACCACTATCAAAGAGAATACATGCATAAGAGTTGTCGAGGAGGAACGGACCCGTAACTACGGTGGGATCAACGACTGCCCCCTCCTGGCCCATAGCTAGCACTTTCCCAGTGTTGCCAGCAGTCGTTGCCTTGGGGTAATTCCTCTTGAAGTGCCCGATTTCTCCACACCCATAACAAGCTTGGCCTATTCCAGCTCCGGGGTTTTGGTTGGCTGGTTGTGCTGGAGTCTTGCAAAACCGGGCTGTGTGCCCCTTCTTGCCATAGTTATGGCATTGCATATCACGGCAGGGTCCGTGATGATGAAAGTTGCACTTATCGCAACTTGGGAGGGTTCCAGCATACCTACTGGCAGGTGCTTGAGCAGTAGGAACAACAGCAGGAGTAGTAGCAGCGTTGACTGCCACTGTCTGTTGTTTCTTGGAGGTCTCTTGTGAAGACTGGCCCTTGCGCTTGTTCCAGAACTTTTTCTTTTCACCACTCTCAGGTGGTTTAGGAACGGCTGCTACGGGTTCATGACTATCCCCGTGATCTATTAGAGTATGCGCCAGACACTTGGCGCTGTCAAATGTGAAAGGTTTAGCAGCCAAAATGTTCCCTTGAGTTGGGGGTGTCAATCCCCATATGTATCTCTCAACTTTCTTGCTTTCCGGGGTGACCATCCCGGGACACAGAAGAGCCAGGTCGCTAAACCTAGCAGTATACGCAGCAATGTCGGAACCTTTCATCTTCAGGTTCCAGAGCTCTTTCTCCAGCTTTTGCATCTCGCCCCGTGGGTAGTACTCAGCGAGCATCAGTTCCTTCAGATTCTCCTAACTCATGGCATTGGCCATCGGCAGAGTTAGGGATTTGACTCGGCTGTTCCACCAAGTTAGTGCTCTGTTTGTGAAGGTGCAGGTGGCAAACTTCACCTTGCTTGACTCGGGGCAATCACAGATCTCGAAGATTTATTCGATTTTCTCGAACCAACGAGTTAGGGCAATAACACCTCCATTGCCGTCAAAGGATTTAGGCTTCGCGTTCATGAAGTCCTTGTAGGAATACTCCTTCGGGTGTCCCTGGCCACCATCGATATTGAGGGGATGGGTACCACTACCCGACCCGCTAGAGCCACCAGAGTTGATTTGCGACATAGCGGCATCCACAGCGGCTGTAACTGCTACTTGAAACACAGCAGGGCCGAACTGAGGAGGTGGCAGCGGTGGAGGATTGTTGTTCTTTCGGTTGGACTTCTTCTTTGGAGGTATCTTTCTCTAGAATAATTCAAGAGAAAAATGAAGATAAGTCCTCTATAGTGGTCGGAAGTCAGGTGATATAGAACAAGATATATCTCAACCTGATAGATAAAGTGTTCTATTAAGCGATTTTACAAAAGAAGTCTACTAATACAAGTAAACAATCGCTAGAAAATAAATAGAAACACTTGGAATGAAATGTCGACAATGTGTTTGGCTCTAGATAAAATACTCCTATAGTATTTTAAATTGTGTGTTATGTTCTATTGATCTCTTTTGTATGGAGTTTGGTAAGTTTTAGACTTGTCGCAACACCACTATCACTCCCAAACACATGTTGGTCGTATCTCGGATAAATATAATTGATCAGGCTATATTTATCCCAGATATGATTACATAACTGCCCAGGTTTGACTGCAGTGTCCAACATCTAAATACTTTTGTTTTGTTCTTCTTGTGATACTGTTTCTGGTATGTATGTAATGTTAGTATACTTCTTATGAAATACTTAGATTTTAAAAGTATACTTTTAGTTCAGAGCGCTTCGGCCCCTTTAGTGTTTATAGTTGTATATCATGTAAGGTTTGATATACTTAGTTCACTATAAACAATGCTCTGATACCAATCTGTCACACCCCTAAACCGGAACGGCGAAAACGTTCGGGGGTGGAGGACGTCATGTACAGTATCACAACAATTTCATCATAGTAACCAAAGTAAACAAAACCATTACATTGAAAGTATATAAAGTATTTACATCTGTTTGATACATAGTTTGTATAACAGCAAAAGTATAGCAAAAATATAAAAGACGCGACTCTATACGCTCCGACTTCTCAAAAGTATGCGGGTGTACCTGTCTACTGGTTCCCTGAGAATACAAGCGGTTTTGAAAGAGTATCAGCATTAAAGCTGGTGAGTTCAAAAGTATGTTTTTGTATTGAAAACCTGTCTGCAAATTTGTAAAATGTTTGCATGTTCTCAAGAAAATCCAATATTTTCTTTAGTAATGAAAAGTAGTCTTGAACCCTAAGACCGAAGTGTACGTTCGTTATTGTATTCTGTAGTAGTATATGAAAATGTTAGTTTGTCTTCCTGGTTAACACCAGTTGTATTGTATAGTATATTCTGTACGAAAACCTTTGTATGGTATGTTTTGTATGAAAACCCTGGCTACCACCAGTATGTATAGTATGTTCTGTATGAAAACCCCTTGCTACCACCAGTATGTATAGTATGTTCTGTATGAAAACCTGTGTATGCAAACCCTGGCTACCACCAGTATGTATAATATGTTATGTATGAAAACATGTGTATGAAAACACTGGCTACCGCCAGTATATAGTAGTTTTATTACTTAAAATAAAACCATGTATTTGTATCCCCTGGAATCCTCCAGTTGTAGTGTATGATAGTTCCATTAATGAAAATAAAACTATTTGAAGAATTGAAATCCCGTAAACAAAGGGTTAGTTTATACTGTTGTGAGTTTGATATAACCATGCTTGATATGACCTAGTGACCTCTACGACGTTCTTCAGGCATCGGATGTTATGACATTTGTCACCCCAGGCATGCCTGCCTAACTGTAGCTAACAGTTCAGGTGTGGGATTGTCAGTCCCGAATAGATCTATTCACAAATATCACGCTCTCCCTCCAGGAGATTCTGGTTATATTGTGTTAGGATTTAGTTCCGCACCCCAAAGGGTACAATTGAAGTAGTGCCTCACAACCCTGTATTAACCACTTTACGTGTAGTATTGTATTGTTCTCTTGTACTTGAAACTGTATGTATACTTGTAGAGTAAAAAAATTATACTTAAATAATTATTTATTATTGTACTCTTGCTCTCAGAAAGTAGTAATGTATGCCATAAACTATATCTAACATAGTTTATATGTTTGTTAATGTATAAACTATGGACTTGATAAAATCGTGTTTTGAATCCCAAACTATACCTACTATAGTTTGCACGTATGTTATGTATTCGGTTCATATATTGTACTAAAAACTTTGCAATTATGTTTGTATGTTGAAAACTTCCCTTAGGCTCAACATATTACAAAAGGGATAAAATATCTAAATATTTTATAAAATGTAATGACCTCTTGGTTGTCTCAATTGCATAAGTTTTAATCTTGTTGAAATCCTTTATATAAGAACACAAAATTTCATTTGTGTTTTGCTTGTATTCCCCCCTGAAAACGTTAAAAACAGTAAAAGTGTAGGGGTATGAACTTACAGTTGGTTGTGTGTATGTGCCGAACGGCGAGACTGGAAAGATGACCCTTGAGTTGTTGTACGTAGAGTTAACGAAATCCTAACGATTATTAAACACATAATTGTATTTTAATTAGCGAGACCATTACTTAAAGTGTTAGAAAACACTTGCTTTTGGTTTAGGAATGTTACCGAGACTTGTATTTGTGGAAAACGAGGGTTTGTAGCCCAGGTTCACAGCTCAAGACTTTTTGCGGCCGTGAACAGTTTGCGGCCGTGAACGGTTTGCAGCTTTTGAAGATTTGAAGGCTGCTCTTGGTGTTCTTGGTGTTCTTGAGGAAAAACTTGATTTGAAGGTTTGACCTTGAAGATTTGAATGTTCTTGGGAGGTTCTTGGGAGCACTTGGAGAGGATTTTCGAGTGAAAAAGATGAAAAATGAGGAATCTCTCCGGGAAAAACTTATATATCGGTTGGGTTTACAGTCAGAAACGGGTTTACGGCCGAAAATGGGTTTACGGCCGTAAACACTTGGCTGACGATTTTTGCTGATTTTTCGAAGGAAACTAGATTTTTCGACTGTTCTTGGTTCCGAAAACTTATATAAACTTTATTTATATATATTAGATTATTTCCTAACCCACAAGAGCTTAATGGAATAAACAAAATTCGATATTTTATTTAACGGAATTTGACTTTTGTTGACTAGAAAGTATCGGGTTGTCATGAATCGGCACCCCATGTCGTGCCACATCCTCCCTGATGTATATGCCGGCCAACTTCTCCGCAGATATACTCTCTTGGATCGGAATAAAATGTGCGCTCTTGGTCAATCTATCCACAATGAATCAAATCAAATCCACTCTGCGCGCAGACCGAGGCAACTTTGTAATAAAATCCATAATGATCTCCTCCCATTTCCAAACAAGAATATCTAACAGTTGCATCTTGCCGTGAGGTCGCTGATGCTCGGCCTTGACTTTCTTGCAATACAAGCACCTCTCCGCATACCAATCTACATACCACTTCATGTAGAGCCACCAATAATCAAGACGAATATCTCTATACATCTTCATGTAGAACCACCCTAATAAGGAACCAACACTCTCCACTGGAGAGTCAATAACCATCGACTATCATAATGAAAGGAATCCACCTGACCCACAATGCACTCACTTTTTCGGTGCTCTTCCTTCATAGCCTCAACCTGAGCCTCCCGAATTTACTCCAAGACTGGAGTAATCACTATCATCATCATACAAATATCCCTGATCGGAGCCGCGAGCGCCTTGCAGGTAAGATCATCTAAAACCACATTGGCCTTCCCTGGATGGTAAAGGATCTCACAATAATAATCCTTTACCACATCCAACCACCAGCGCTGCATCATGTTCAGATTCGGCTGATCCATCCAATACCTCAGGATCTTGTGATCCGTGTAAATTGTATAGTGGACCCCATACAAGTAATGTCTCTAACTCTTGAGGGAGAAAAGCATAGGCCCCAACTCCAAATCATGTGTCGGATAATTCGCCTCACGAGGCTTCAGCTGTCTCGAAGCGTAAGAAATAACGCGACCCCGCTGCATCAAAACTGCACCCAGACCCGAGATCGAAGCATCACAATAAACAACAAAATCTTCAACACCCTCAGGCAGGGTCAGAATCGGCACCTCACATAAGCTCTATCTCAGGGTATCAAGAGCTACCTGCTGCTCAGGCCCCCAGTGAAAAGTAACCGTATTCTTCGTCAACCAAGTCAGTGGGACTGCTATCTTGGAGAAATCCTGATTGAACTTCCGATAGTAACCTACCAACCCAAGGAAACTACGAATCTCAGATGGGGAATTCGGAACATCCAATCCCATCACGGCCTCAACCTTGGCCGGATCGACCAGAATACCGTTTCGGTTGACAAGGTTCCCTATAAATTGCACCTCGCACAACCGTAACTCACACATGGAGAACTTCGCATAAAGTCTCTCCCACCTCAGAGTATCCAATACCTCCCTCAAGTGCTCCTCATGCAGCTCCTGGGTCTTAGAATAGACCAGGATGTCATCAATGAATACAATCACAGACCGATCCAGCATCAGCCTACATACGCGGTTCGTGAGTTCCATGCACGTGCCTGGAGCATTGGTGAGCCCGAAGGGCATCACCACGAACTCGTAATGACCATAGCGAGTCCGAAAGGCCGTATTCTAAACATCCTCCTCTCTGACCCTCATCTGATGATAACCTAAATGAAGATCAATCTTGGAAAGCCAAGATGCACCCTGAAGCTGGTCAAACAAATCATCAATCCTCGGGAGTGGATAATGATTCTTCACCGTTAGCTTATTCACCTCCCGGTAGTCAATACACATCCGATGAGACCCATCCTTCTTCTTCACAAGCAGGATCGGTGCTCCCATGGCGAACTGCCTGGTCAAATGAACCCCTTGTCTAACAACTCTTGTATCTGTGTAGACAACTCCTTCATCTCTGGAGGAGCTAACTGATATGGTACTTTGGCTATCGGAGCTACACCCGGAACCAAGTCAATCCTAAACTCCACCTGCCTCTCCGTAGGCACCCCAGGCAAATCCTTCGGAAACACATCCGGGTATTCCCGAACGACCGACACATCATCCATAATTGCCTTACACTTCCCCCGGGTATCCATAACATTGGCACCAAATCCAAAACAACCCTGCTACAGATAGTGCCTGACCCTAGCTGCTGAACATAAAATCGACCCACGTTGAGCTCTCTCTCCCTGAACCCCTAACTCTCCCCCACTTGGGGTTCGAATATGCACCAACTGATGCTCATAATCAATCACTACCCCATTGGGGCTAAACCAATCCATCCCCACAATAACCTTGTTCCCACGTAAAGGAATAGGAACCAAATCAATCTGATACTGATCGCTGAACATCTCAAGAATATCTCAACCTCTAATGGAAAATCCTGCTCCCCCGTAGCTCTAACAAAAACTTGCTATGCGCAAGAGATACAAAAGATCGGGTAGCCCACGAATCAAACAATACCAAGGAATACATACCGTTCACAAAGAACGATCCTAAAACAAAACATAAAAATATAACCAGAAAATTAACATAAATAAAGAGATAAGGAGAAGATACATACCCGTTACCACATCAGGTGCCACCCCAACTCATTAAGCACTTATTAGGTTAAGCCAACATGCCATATTCTCAGATCTGATTCTAGAAGGTGAATTAATATGTAAAGTTGGCAACTTTACACCCATGCATGACTTACTACGGCCCAAACCTCAAAAGAAGCTTAATAAGAGTCTTAATAGTTGCGTGGACCCATATCTCTCATAAAGATTACATTTTTATGCACAAGGGACGTCAATGGAGCTAAGATCTAACATCCATGACTTCTGGAGTGGATCATAAACTAGCTCAAAAGACCCAAAAATGCATAAATATCACCCTAAGTTGGATCTAGCACATAAAACCATCAAGATGAGAGCTTTTTACCTCAAATGGTTTGCTAAGGTGAAGATAACTCTGGATCTACAAGCTCAAGCTACTCCCAAGCAACCTCTAAGTGTTCCTCTTCTTCTTCTTCTTCTTCACCACAAAACACCAACAAACTCACATTCAAGCTCAAATCTCACCAAATACACTTAGGGTTTCGATATTAGGGCATAGGGTGATGAAGACTGATCAATAAAATATCCAAAGGTGTTATAAGTTGTTTAAATGGGGTGTAAAATCTAAAGATTATGGTTTTCCCCTACACCACGTACGCCATGCGTACTCCTACGTACGCCCCACATATGTACGTGAACCCGCAATCTGGAAATGAGCTAGTACACTAAGCATACTCAGAGTACACCTCGCGTACTAGCTAGGGACTAGAATGAGATGAAATTTGCATTAAGGACTTAAAAGGAAATATACCAAATCTTGAATGTTACAATTAGGCCCAGTAAGGGAAAGATAAAATGGTCTTGTACCCTAGGAGTCAGGATTAAAGACTTAGACTCTTGGATATGGTTAATGCCCTAATTATTAATTAGGATGTTATATTATCGTATTTAGTGGGTGAGATTTACCAGATTAGCATCTTGAGCATTTATCTGATTTTTCAGCAGTTTGAGGTGAGTCTCTTCCTAGTGTTTATAGGGTTGAAGGCACTAATGTCAACCCATGGATTATGGTTATTTGTATGCTATTTGTATGTGTGACCTTGCATGTATGTATGTATTGTATGTATACCGGGCGGGGCCTGATGGGTGTGTTGGGAAGGGCCCATCACGTTGTAACGTCCAAAAAATTCATAACTAAAAATTTCATTTTTAGATTAGATAAAACCACCAACCATTTATTGTTTACAGAAAACCATAATGTGAAAAATCAAAGTATAACGACAATCATCCAGAAATACATCAGAGTCAACATGCAGTAATCATGGGTGCGTGGGATGCGATCAACCCGAGCCCTTCCTAGTGGAACTGAAAGTACCTAAAACATGATAAACAAAAATTTTAAGCACAAAGCATAGTGAGTTTCCCAAAATACCTCCTCAGGCCCCGCCTGGCATCGGGCCCACCCAACATCAGTCCCCGCCCGGTATACATACATACATAGACAACACATGTAAGAGTCACAAATACAACTAGCATACTATAATATAATTCAATGGGCCGGCATTGACGCCTTCAACCCGTAAGTACAGTGAGGAGACTCACCTTAATCCGCTAAAGAGATAGTTGAACAGATTACAGCTCCAACTGCTGACTCTATAAGTCACCTATATATCAACCAAGGTCCTAGTCTCAAACTACTACTCAAAATACCCAAAATACCCCTAGGTCACACTTGGTCAAAATCATGGTAAAATTCAACGGTACATGTCAGCTTGACAGGTCACCACGTCGTGGCCTTACATTGCCACATCATGGGCGCTTCACGACAAAATAGTCGGGCTTCCCCAGTCGCCACATTGTAGCATCCAAACGCCACGTCATGGGAACTGGGTTCCAGCAGCTTAACAGATCTAACCCTTAATCTGTTAAGCCCTTTCCTTCCAACCTTACAGAATCCTTACTAAGGTCTAAAACATTCCAAAGATCATTATTTTTTCAAATATGCATTCCCAAAACAAATCTAGATCCCAACTTAGGTCAAAATAAAGCAATACCACTAAAAACCTCATGCATGGAACTCAAAATAGCATTCAACTCTAGATCTGAAACACATGATAGCGAGGGGACCTTAATAATCCATAAAGTTGCCAACTTTATGGACTCCATGCATTCTACTTAACCCAACATGAAGTAATAAGAACAAAAACCTAGATCTAGCATGCTTGAAAGAGAAAGGTAGAAGTTTAACAACTTACAAAGATCCAACAACAACACAAGATGATGGAAAGAAGCTTGCTTGTTCCAAGCAATACACCAATGGAGTCTTTTTCTTCAAGAAAGAGCTAAAAACCACCCATAAAGGCCCAAATGAGCTCCAAAAGCTTCAAAGGAGATTCGGGTTACGAAATCAGAGATTTAAGAGTGATGGAGGCTGAGGGTGGGCAACCCTAGCCTCCCTCTTTCCTTTAAATACATGAGAAATTAGGGTTTAACGTTTCAGTTGCTCGCCATGTCGTGGCCAACAATGCCATGTTGTGGGGGCTCAAAAGAAAGGATTATTTCTTTCCTTGGTTGTCTTTCTGTGTTCTATTTAGAATGCAACCTTTTACTAGATATTGTAAAGGAAAAATACCCATTATAGCAACAGATAGCCTGAAGATTTAGATAATGATGAGATTGTACAATTAAGCATGTTTACCATATATAATTCAAAGTTAAAAGCCATCAATAGAAAACTAATATCTACAAGGGTATTTACTATGTTTAGCAACAAATAAATTACATAATTTTTAATAAGAGATACAAAATTTAAGAGGAATTTAAAAAAAAATTATGAAGAGATTTGATATGTTTACAAGAATGATGATTACTTTGCAACTAAAAGTTATGTTTTGCTTTTTGAAGAATTTATAAAATCATTAATTGACTCCAATAGCTCCAATGGTAGTATTGTAGGATCAGGCTTCAAGCAACTCTTTGGAACATTAGACCCTCCGTTTATTTTTGTGAGGGTTGAAGAGGAAACAACCATGTTGGCGATTCTAGGGGTGTCTAAAATGGGGATGCATAAATTGTCACTTAACAGGTTGATGTCGGTAATCTTTTATATTTATATGTAAACAGAGAGTCATTTATATAAAATAATTTGTTGCATTTCAGATTGAAAATCTTCTTGTTGTTCATGTTGCTCCATGTTAATACATGTGATGGCAGATTTCTTTCCACATGGATAGATGGCATTTGTGCATGCATTTATTCTGCACCATCTAGGTTTACCCCATATATGAGAAGAGAGATCAGATGAAATCTGTCCAAAAGATTTGCCAAAAGACTCAAAATTGGTCGGATAATAGCCAATTTAATGTTATGTACACACTTTCCATTCCTTTTCTCTTTAATTTTAAGTTTTTAACATTGTATGATGTTGATTTATTTGTTAGGACAATTGTAATAGATAATAGAATCAAAACAAGCACGAACAATGTGTAATAAAATTGTAAATCGTTATTAAAAAAGCAAGTATTGTATTTTTATTAGTTAGTGAATGAGATCCTTATTTTGAGATCTTATAAGGATATCACAATCTTTCATGATTTAGATTTTTGAAATTTACCCAAGGATGAAGTGAAAATGAATGTCGGTAATGGTAAGAGGGGGGAACAGTCGAATCTTAGATACTTATAATTTTGGTGTCATTGTGGTTATATTCATCCTTTGATTTATGTGATAGATGTACTAGATTACAAATTAATCACTGAAACTTTGGATTCCAATCCATGCAAACTTTTAGTATTGTGGTCATTTGTATCTTGAATTACACCTTACAGCCAACAATCCACTGATTTGAATCTGGGTATTGGTTCTCCCTCATCGACCATTAGATAATAAGGGAAATGGCACCTATGGGAATTAGAACCAAATCATTTGGTTGGTAGGTAGCATATTTGAGGATAAAAGAACAAGGGTAAATGTGTAAAATGTGTTTGCCTTATTGTTGATTTTCTTTTCATCATACTAATCATTTAAGTTGCCATTTTTTATACCATTTCAAATCTTTCAACACTCTACACTATGACCCAGGGAACTCACATTGGTGTTGGTTTTTTTATCGGTATTGGTTTTTTTATTGGTATTGGTTTTTTTCCCTATTTACCATTTTTTTTCTTCAAAAACATTGTGATTGGTTACAGTGGATCCCAATTTTACCATTTTAGTCATAAATCGTTGTCCATTTTTTTTTATCAGGGAACACCAATACAGAAGGGTATGACATGTCCAACTAAAAATTTGGCACGGTAGGTTTAGGATCCTTACACAATAGTAAATTATATATTCATTAGGTTCAGGTTGCTAGCATGCACCGCATGTTTCACCTTCTTTGTCTATGTTTTTGACAATGTGAACGTCATTTTATATGCTTTTTATGTATTAATGGTAAATTTCTTCCACTTACCATGAACTTAACTCAATCGTGTTCCTATCAAGCCATTCTCTCATAAACCTGTCTGATTATAGCACATAACTTTTGTTTTTTACTCCAATTGAAAACAAATAGGAGTACCTAATGGATCGAACTCATCCTTGGCTGCTATGAAAGTGAATAAGCCTTGCGTTGTGAAAGGAACCTTCTGAGTCGAAGGCAAGAACTCCTTCCTTCCCTTCCTTATCGACATTAGCTATGTCCCATATCTTCCTATATCGTATTTAACTAGACCCCATCCCTTGTTTTGACTATTCACTGTATGTGTATTATATGAACACCATATCATATGTACAACAATTGATTCATTCTCGCTATATCATTAATTCACATGCATTCTCATTGTTTACCTGAAAAATCTTCTTGTTTAAGACAGATCGCTGACTGAACTCTTGGGTCGTGCTTAGCACGACCCTAAAAACCTCACTACTATATATATATATATATATATATATATATATATATATATATATATATATATATATATATATATATATATATATATATCTTCATTACCCTTTCTACGCCTCCTTCATGCCAAGTGTCATGTTTTAGTTCACCCTTTGTTTTACATTCCTGCTCATTTTGAGTCTACCTTACGATTAATCATATCCCACAAAATTTGCATACATTCCTCAATTAGCGATTACCGATTGTTTATCCCCAACAAAATAGGCAAAGTAGTTTGAATTCTATTTATTAGCAAGATTTCAGGAATCTTGATACATTCCAATTTTAAAATTCGATGGGCTTCATATATACATAAAATCTCCTTATAATGGATTATAGACTTGCAGTTCCATATTCATCGAAGATAGGGTTCTCACACTAGAAAACCCTCATCTCATTTCAAGATTTGAATATATGTGTTTATGGATGGAATTCGCTCCCCATATCTGAACAAACCCTAAGTCCCCGCCAACAACCTCTCCCCTACTCCGCCATCATCAGCACGACTGCTACACTGTCATAACTGCTATTTCACCATCACAACCATCCATTACGGCCACCACCGAACAATCATCACAACCTACTTAAGAACATAAAACAAGTGATGCTAAACGTAGGGAAACAAAATCGATTTTTATTGATTGATGTATTGGCTAGATGGCAATTTCTCTCTCATTTAGTTCAAAATCTTGAACCAAGTTCGATTTTTTTAGCCCTAAATAGATTTGTGTTGCTTGAGCTAGGTTCAATTTGTATGGAAAGAAAAGCTTTAGGATACTCAAAATCTCAGAGAAGATTGATCAACTTCAGGTAACAATCATGTTTTGTTTTAAATTTATTAGTGCCTCTTTGGTTTACATTTTCAAATATTAGTTTGTTCTCTCAAATGTCTGAGTAGAAGCTCTCTTTGTAACAAACATGCAGGTATTATTGTAAATGGTCTGCAATGTATTCTTTTTACTACAAGTAGTATTTGTGTGTTTTTATACGATTTTGATGCTAATGAACATAATAATCATTAAACCTCATTCTCTGGTTCAGAATTCCCTTCTTTACTCATGTGGTGGTGAATCTGTACTCACTAGCCTCTTATCCACGATGATGACCATCTAATAATGATTTTAAGATTACTTTTCAATAAATCAATAGGTTTAGTTATTTTTAAGAATAATTTGTTAAAAAAAAGTCTTATTGTTTTTGTGTAAATTTTACGTGTAGATGGTCAACTTTCTTTATTTACAAATTTGTCCATAAATTGAAAGTTACGTTTTCAACTTTATGGTTAACTTTAAGAATCCATCATGTGTGATTATTAAAAACTTTTAATAGTTGATTATTATAAACTATGAAAACATCATTCTGTCTCATCAGGTATGTACGATTCCAGATTTTGCAAATTTTATCCACTAAAGGTAAAGATTATTATTAATGTATAATACATATTTTGATAATATTATTTAACCAAAAATGCATACTGTGGAAGCTTATTGCCATTGCTGACTTGCTCTTGCTTATCTGTGTCATGAAGTGTAGGTGGAGACAAAGAAGCATAATGAAGAAGCCAGTCCTCCCTCTCTTGCATAGTTGTACAATTTATTTACCAAATGAACTATGTTTTCCAGAAATCGATATTTCAAGAAAGTTATTTATTTAGGTGAGTCTGGTCCTTTATGTTGATAAAAATGCAATATTTTTCACCTACCATCCTATAAGTACCAACTCTTAAGGACAGTTTTCTATTATTAATATCGTATTTTGACCGATTTATAGTGTAACAATTTTAGAATTGTTAATTTTTTTATAGATGAGTTTTCTTTTTCAGTTCCATGACGATTCACCTGATACTGTTGGATAAGGTGTCTAAGTCCATAACTATTTCTGGTATGTACTTGACCCGGTTGGCATAGTCCATTTGGGTTGTATGGCATTGCAATTCTTGGATAGACCAAAATGAGAGAAAGGACACTTAAGGTTTATTAATATATTATAAGTTCTAATATATTAATAATATTATTTAATTAGTATTGATCAAAGAATTAATTTAGAATTAATTAAGTGATCAAAAAGAGACTAATTAAATATATGTGGTTGATTGTGTAAATCATTCATTCTTGTTTAGTGGGCTAATAATTCATGGTTTGTTGGATTGGGCTAAAACCCATAAGGTGCTCCATGGATAGTCCATGGAGGTTACAAACCCATGGATCATGGAATATAAAAAACCATGACAATTAGGGTTTACATAGTGTAACCCTACTTGTACCACAACTATATAAAGACCCCTAGACTAGAAAAATCGGCACTTGTACAAGCAAGAAAGAGGGCTAGCCAATTTTGAGGTGTTAGTGAACTTCTATCAAGGTTATTCCAAGTATTGTGGTGTTGTGTGAGACATTTGAGGCATCACACTTGAGGTGCTAGGATCACAAGGTTTTCAAGGAATCCAAACAACAAAAGGTATGTTCTACTTATAGCATTTATGTTTAAAAGTTCCCCATGCTATGCTAGATAGGTTATGAACCTTGGAAATCAAATTTGCATGTATCATAGTAAAACATAGATCCAAGGTTTCTAGGGTTGCATGTACACCATAGGAGTGTTAGAATGCTCAAAACCCTTCAGTGGTATCAAAGTCTAGGCTTGTTTATTTGATACTTGATGCAAACTTGTTGAAAAAACTCAGTTTTCTGCATTCTGCAGCATGAACTCGCCGAGTCCATGGGGGACTCGACGAGTCCATGAGTTAATTCATCCTACTTGTCGAGTAGGTTCGTGCACTCGACGAGTAGGAGCCCCTGAATGCAGATTTTCGAGTTTTGCTGCTGGAAATGGACTAGAAACATTACCCTAAACTGTTTTGGTGTTATAAAACTTGTTTTAGATGGTGTAATGGTTATGCTAATCCATTTTCAATGGCTATTATATCATTTTGCACTCCTTACCTTCGTTGATATGAACATTCATGACCCTATGAGTTTAGAAGATCATAGGAATTATTTGTAACTTGCTTGTTAGTTTAATTCTTGATCTTGATGTGTTTTAATGGAATCCATAATTTGTCCTCAAGTTATGGATTACCAAAAGTCACTCTTTTAACGTCCATTATTAAACACATAGGTTACATAAAATGAAAAGTCTCTCATTTTATTAATCCATTAACTCATAAGTTATGAAAGATGAAAAGTTTTGAAAGTTACAAAACTTGCCCTCAAGTTTTGGAACATGTAAAGTCACTTTAAAAACTTTACTTTATAATTTTAAAAGTTAAAATTCAACCCTTATACTTTATAATATTATAAGTTGAATAATATATATATATATATATATATATATATATATATATATATATATATATATATATATATATATGTATGTATATATATATATATATATATATATATATATAAGAACAAGTCGTTTTACCGTTAGTAGGCCTCATTCACGAAGCCGGTCTATAAGGGGGGTATAAGGTTGTTGCCTATAAAATGGCAGCTTAATGGGTGTCCACTCTCACCCACCGCTTCCTTGACTGGTGGAGGGTCGTTAGCCGAATGGGTAAGACAATGACTTTAATCCTCATTAAAAGTATGATGATTATAAAGTAACTAAATGTTTTTATAAATTCCCAATCTTAGTTACTTTAGGAAAATGTGAATAAGGTGCTAACCCATGAAATTACACTTTGCACTTTGTTTAAGTCATTAGTGGAGCGTGTGTGGTTAACCGGCACACTAACCTGGACTTAACAAGGTAGGCAAAGGGTGACTTAAGGTTTATCATAGGTCGGTGGAGCACATGTGGTTAACCGGCACATCGATTGAATGATAAACATTAAGAGTACCAAGTAATTTGCATGGTTACTTCACACCTTGTTTTGTGATCCTCGGCATCCTAGTCACAAAACTTGAAGGGCACCCTCGAGATTGAAACATGCCATTGAAAAGTTCAATGAATCTCAAAGAATCTAGGAGTTTAAAAAACCAATTAAAACCTAATAATTTATTTTGTTTTTGATGGTGGAAATTGGTGAATCGTCATTCACCTACCTTTAAATATTTTATAGCTTGGATTACGACATCCCTCTTCTAAGTTATAAAATATTGTGTTGGGTCCTAGCCTTAATATTACATTTGGGTGTCTTATTAAGGACTATCTTTATATCTAATCTAAACTTGGCTTTCTTCTTTTTAGATGTCTTCCAACAATGCTGCTTCTGGCTCAAACCCTACCGGCTCCTTCTCTCTCATGAACCTTTGTGGGAGAGTCATCTTTGATGGATCCAACTTTATGGATTGGATCAGGAACATTAGGATGGTCACTCGTTATCAGGACAAGGAATATGTCCTCGAAAAGGAGCTTAAGGAACTTGATGAGTCATCTGCTACTCCTGAGGAGATCGCTGAATACCAGGCACATGAGAGAGATGCCACCAAAGTGGCATGTATCATGTTGGCCACAATGACAGCCGAGATCCAAAAGTCCTATGAGGACTTCTACCATTTTGAGATGCACCAGGACTTGATGGACCGCTGCCATCAGAGTGCTCGTCAAGAGCGGTATGAAATCATCTCCTCCATGATAACAACCAGGATGAAGGATGGTGAACCCATCACGAGCCACATGCAGAAAATGCAAAGGTATGTGGACCGTTTGCTGAAACTAAATGTGAACTTCCCAGAGGAGTTGGCAATTGATATCATTTTGCACTCCTTACCTTCGTGTTATGATCAATTCCGCATGACATACCACATGAACAAGGAGGAAGTTACACTCAGCAAACTTTAAGGACTATTGAAGACCGCAGAAAGTGGTCTTAAAGGTAAGTCGGTTGTTACTACTCCTACTCATACCGCGGCCCCTGTCTTGGCAATCGGGCAAGGCAAAGGAAAGAAGAGGAAGATCCCTTCGAAGGGTACCAAGGGAAAGTCCCTTGATGGCTCCTCTTCAAGTGGAACCAAGAAAGGTTTCGTCACTCCTTCTGCCAACCCTAAAGAGGCTGAATGCTTCTATTTCCATGAAAAGTCGCACTGGAAGCGAAACTGCCCAAAGTATTTGCAAGATGTGAAGGATGGGAAAGTGAAACCCAACCATGCAGGTATTTACACTATATTGTCTAATAACTCACCCTATTCTAATTCTTGGGTCCTTGATACAGGTTGTGGTATTCACATATGTTGTGATTTGTAGGGACTAAGAAGAAGTGAGAATGTGGAGCATGGGAAGATAAACTTGATCATAGGAAATAGGAAAGTTACACCTGTCACCAAGATTGGAGTTTATTCTTTGTTGCTAAGTAGTGGGTTAACATTAGATTTGAATAAATGTTGTTACTCACCTGAAATGGAAAGAAATATTATTTCCTTTCAAGGTTTGTACAAACAAGGTTTTACCTTTTCGTTTGATAATGAATGTGGTGGTATTAATGCTTTCTTTAATAATGTTCTTTATTTTAAAGCATTACCTTGTGATGGTGTGTATGAAACTGTGTCAGTTGTAGATAACCTAGGAAATAATGTGTTGTGTATCGATTCTTCCTCTAGCTTGGATAAAGCATCTTTATGGCATTGTCGTCTTGGACATGTAACCAAGAAATGCATAGGCCAACTCCAAAAGGATGGAGTCTTGGAGTCATTTGACCTAAAGTCAGATGATAGTTGTGAATCTTGTTTGCTTGGGAAAATGACAAAGTCACCCTTCACTGGTACTTGTGCTAGGGGTGAAGGTTTGTTGGATCTTCTACACAGAGATGTGTGTGGACCCTTCAGAACCGCCACAAGAGATGCTAACCACTTCTATGTGACTTTTACTGATGATTTTAGTAGATATGGATATGTCTACTTAATCAATCATAAGTCAGAAACCTTTGAAAAGTTCAAGGAGTTTAAACAGGAAGTGGAGAATCAGTTGGGCAGGAACATTAAGATGCTTCGATCCGATCAAGGTGGTGAGTATCTTAGTACAGAGTTCCTTGACTATATTAAGGAATGTGGGATTGTCTCACAATTGACACCTCCCAGAACACCGCAGTTGAATGGTGTGGCTGAGAGGCGAAATCGAACCTTGTTGGATATGGTTCGTTCCATGATGAGTCGAGCTTCGCTACCAATCTCATTCTGGGGGTATGCCTTAGAGACTGCCGCCCATATCCTTAATCTAGTCCCTACCAAAAAAGGTTGCCAAAACACCTCACGAGATGTGGACTGGAAAAGTTCCCAATCTGGACCACATCAAGATTTGGGGTTGCGAGGCTTTCGGGAGGCGCGAGACTCACGATAAACTCGAACCTCGAAGTGAGAGGTGTATTTTCATCGGCTACGCACAAAGATCCTTTGGTTACCTCTTCTACAGACCCAGTGATAATGTGGTCTTTGTAGCAAGGAGAGGAGTCTTTCGAGAGAGAGAATTCATAAGCCAAGGAAACAGTGGGAGGAAAATTGACCTTGAAGAAATTCAAGAGTCAAGTGGTGAAGGAACCTCAAACCCTAGCAATCAACCTGAGGAGGAAACGCCTGTTGATCCGACAGAAGAGTCTGTACCTCTAAGGCGTTCCACGAGAGTTAGGAATGCACCTGAGCATTACTATGGTTTCCATATTACTGCGGAAGGTGATACACTTATCAGTGATAGCACACTTGTAAGTCTGGATGAACCTAACAGCTACACGGAAGTCATGGCAGGCCCTGAGGCTGTTAAATAGAAAGAGGCTATGGACAGCGAGATACAATCCATGTATGACAATCAAGTTTGGAACTTGGTTGACAATGTACCAGGTCGTAAGACAGTCGGGTGCAAATGGATCTTCAAGAAGAATACCGACATGGATGGTAATGTACACACTTATATGGCACGACTGGTTGCAAAGGGCTTTTCTCTAACTTCGGGAGTTGATTATGATGAAACCTTTTCACTAGTAGCAAAGATTAAGTCTATTAGGGTTATGTTAGCCATTGTTGCATTTCATGATTATGAAATATGGCAAATGGATGTTAAAACCGCTTTCCTTAATGGAAAGTTGGCTGAGGATGTTTACATGAGTCAGCCAGAGGGTTTTGCCAGTGCAGAGTACCCTAATAGAGTGTGTAAGCTTGAGAAGTCCATCTATGGATTAAAGCAAGCACCTCGCAAATGGAATCTTTGTTTCGATGAGAAAGTCAAAGAGTTTGGCTTTTCGAGGAGCGAAGATGAATCTTGTGTATATGTCAAGGCAAGTGGAAGTATAGTCAGTTTTTTGGTACTGTATGTGGATGACATACTACTCATAGGAAATGACATCCCAACTCTTCAGGAAGTGAAGTCCTGGCTTGGGAAGTGTTTCGCTATGAAGGACCTTGGTGAAGCTGCCTATATCCTAGGGATAAGGATTTTGAGATGCATGAGTAAAAGAATAATTGGACTTAGTCAGAGTACCTACTTGGATAAGGTGTTGAATAGGTTCAGCATGCAGAATTACAAGAAAGGAGAGTTACCGATCCAGAGTAACGCCAGATTGAGTAAGACTCAGAGACCAAGTACAGAGGCTGAGATAGCTGAGATGAGTCGAGTACCATATGCTTCCGTTGTAGGCTCGATCATGTATGATATGACTTGTACTCGTCCTGATGTGGCCTTTGCATTGAGCATGGTCAGCAGATATCAAGGGAACCCTGGCAAGGATCACTGGACTGCGGTAAAGAACATTATCATGTACCTGCGGAGGACTAAGGACTGGGTCCTTACCCTCGGTGGGAGTGATGACTTGAGAGTAGTAGGGTATAGTGATGCTAGCTTTCATACTGATAGGGATAATTTCCGCTCTCAGTCAGGCTGGGTCTTTACCTTAAACGGAGGAGCAATTTCTTTGAAAAGTTCCAAGCAGGAGACAGTAGCTGATTCAACTTGCGAATCAGAGTATATAGCGGTAAGCGAGGCAACAAAGGAAGCTATATGGCTAAAGAACTTCATTGGAGACCTTGGAGTTGTACCAGCTATAAAGGAGCCTATAGAGATTTTCTGTGATAGTGAAAGTGCAGTTGCCTTAGCCAAGGAACCAAGGGATCACGGGAGATCCAAACACATCAACAGAAAATACCATTTCATCAGACATTGAATAGAAGAAGAACTCCTCGTGGCAAAGAGCGTATCATCGGATGAGAACCCAGCAGATCCCCTCACGAAGGGACTGGGTAGGGTTAAGCATCTCCAACATGCGAGGCGCATAAGGCTGAAGGATGATATTAGTTTTAGTAATTAGATAGTTTTGAAATGTGTAAAGTGTAATTGACATTTGATGATGAATAAAAGTTGTTGTTTATTTATGAGTAAAGTGTTTCTATCTTTTGTCAAATCGTTTACTATCATTTCATTTTGCATGTTTTGACTTCTAGAATAATTATGTTATGGTATATCATATTATTCAAATTCTCCACAGTCGGTCGTATGTTGGAAGTAGATATGAATCAACATTATCATGAGTTGGCTTGTAGATGTCTAAGATGTTGGACATAGCAAAGTGTTTCTACAACACTCATGAGTGTTCATAAGTTCTGAGTATTGGATTCAACCCACCCTCACTTGTATCACTTCATGGAATTTATCTCGAGTGATCGTGAGACGGTAATATCATATATGTCTTCAAACCTAGAGATATGAGTTGTTGCCTATGAGTTGGTTATACATTGATTGTACGAAAACGCATTGGTAACTTGATGTTATAAAACGTGCCTTTGTGTATAATTCAACAAGTAGTAGAACAAGCATATGAGTCGAAGTCTATCTGTTCCTTCTTGGATTAGAAGCAATATGTGGGCCCCTCGATGTTTTTGTTGTGACCTATGTACTGGTCCCGGTCAGAACAAAATTGATGTGTTCGATTAAGTTCTATGTCAAACAAATCGGAAATCGAGAAACAAACTGATGGACAATAAGTAAGACATTGTTCCACGTATTTGTCCGGCTGATATCTAGAACAGAGGATTATATGATTATTTATCTTAAATGGCGTATCATCATCATCTCAGTTCCGCGAGACCTTGAAAGAGCTACGATTGCTGATCGATTCCTGAAGTCATACTCGCAGTTATAGTTATTAGACTTATCCAAGTGGGAGACTGTTGGATAAGGTGTCTAAGTCCATAACTATTTCTGGTATGTACTTGACCCGGTTGGCATGGTCCATTTGGGTTGCATGGCATTGCAATACGTGGATAGACCAAAATGAGAGAAAGGACACTTAAGGTTTATTAATATATTATAAGTTCTAATATATTAATAATATTATTTAATTAGTATTGATCAAAGAATTAATTTGGAATTAATTAAGTGATCAAAAAGAGACTAATTAAATATATGGGGTGGATTGTGTAAATCATTCATTCTTGTATAATAGGATAATGATCCATGGTTTGTTTGATTGGGCTAAAACCCATAAGGTGCTCCATGGATAGTCCATGGAGGTTACAAACTCATGGATCATAGAATATGAAAAGCCATGACAATTAGGGTTTACATTGTGTAACCCTACTTGTACCACAACTATATAAAGACCCCTAGACTAGCAAAATCGGCACTTGTACAAGCAAGAAAGAGGGCTAGCCGATTTTGAGGTGTTAGTGAACTTCTCTCAAGGTTATTCCAAGTATTGTGGTGTTGTGTGAGACATTTGAGGCATCACACTTGAGGTGCTAGGCTCACAAGGTTTTCAAGGAATCCAAACAATAAAAGGTATGTTCTACTTCTAGCATTTATGTTTAAAAGTTCCCCATGCTATGCTAGATAGGTTATGAACCTTGGAAATCAAATTTGCATGTATCATAGTAAAACATAGATCCAAGGTTTCTAGGGTTGCATGTACACCATAGGAGTGTTAGAATGCTCAAAACCCTTCAGTGGTATCAGAGCCTAGGCTTGTTTATTTGATACTTGATGCAAACTTGTTGAAAAAACTCAGTTTTCTGCATTCTGCAGCATGAACTCGCCGAGTCCATGGGGGGACTCGACGAGTCCATGAGTTAATTCATCCTACTCGTCGAGTAGGTTCGTGCACTCAACGAGTAGGAGCGCCTGAATGCATATTTTCGAGTTTTGCTGCTGGAAATGGACAAGAAACATTACCCTAAACTGTTTTGGTGTTATAAAACTTGTTTTAGATGGTGTAATGGTTATGCTAATCCATTTTCAATGACTATTATCAAAATTTCAAGTTTTATATGGTTTATTTATGATTCTTGAAATTGTTGATATGAACATTCATGAACCTATGAGTTTAGAAGATCATAGGAATTATTTGTAACTTGCTTGTTAGTTTAATTCTTGATCTTGATGTGTTTTAATGGAATCCATAATTTGTCTTCAAGTTATGGATTACCAAAAGTCACTCTTTTAACGTCCATTATTAAACACATAGGTTACGTAAAATGAAAAATCTCTCATTTTATTAATCCATTAACTCATAAGTTATGAAAGATGAAAAGTTTTGAAAGTTACAAAACTTGCCCTCAAGTTTTGGAATATGTAAAGTCACTTTAAAAACTTTAGTTCCAACCCCTAGAATTTTAAAAGTTAAAATTCAAACCTTATACTTTATAATATTATAAGTTTAATAATATACATACATATATATATATATATATATATATATATATATATATATATATATATATGTATAAGAACAAGTCGTTTTACCGTTAGTAGGTCTCATTCACGAAGTCGGTCTATAAGGGGGTATAAGGTTGTTGCCTATAAAATGGCAGCTTAATTTGTCCTCAAGCCAGTCTATAAGGGGGTATAAGGTTGTTGCCTATAAGAACAAGGTTTTCTAATCATTCGTTAATCATCACACTTTTATTTTTAATGTTTTTATTTCTCATCTTTAGTGTACATGGGTTATAACCTAATATATATATATATATATATATATATATATATATATATATATATATATATATATATATATATATATATATATATATATATATAGTCAAGATCAAATAAGAAGGAAAATTTTGGTAGGAAGGTAAAAAGTTTTTTTCCTACATATTTTTTTAGCGAACAAAGAAAATGAATCATTAGATGATTAATTTGTAAGATGATTCACAAGAAAAAATTGTCAAAAAAGCATCTTCATGATTCATTTTTAAGTAAATTAAGAAAAAATTCACTTTTATAAAAGTCTTTAGTCACTGTTCAAAGGATCACCAAGACCTTTTTTTTATTCTGCAAGAACGATCACTAATTCCTTAAATAACTATATTAAATAAAGGCATTCTATATAAGATGATGATACTTTTAATATCTATTACAAAATAACCATTTATTTTTAATTTATGACAAAATTACAAAAATGGTCTTGATGGTTTACCAAAAGTAACAAAGTCTTAATTTTTTGATGTAAATGACCCTTGTGGTTTGCCAAACACCCCCTAAATTAAATTCATTTTCTTCATCTTTATTAACCTACCAAACAATATGAAATTAAATTATTAATTACTCATTTCATTTAAAAAGACCGATCACCTCCTATTTTATTAACACGTTATACCATATACCATTGTGGCCCTTGAGGAGTGGCCCTATACTACTATGAAAAGGAAAACATAAAGTTTAAAATACAAAATTACCCCTTAAATTGAAAGGGAAAATGACTTAAAAAGGTAATGAAGTTTCAAAAATGTACAAAAAAGACTATTGTTTTTTTTAGTACTCAAAATACCATTAAAGTATATTTTTTATACACAAAATACCAATGAAGTACACATGTGTTCAAATAAAACCTTGTGGGTAACCGGTTACCGCAGGTAACGGAAAAATGTCTTAAAAAGGTAACAAAGTTTCAAAAATGTTAAAAAAATACATTATTTTTTTAGTATAAAAAATACCATTGAAATTTCCAAAATGTTCAAAAAAAAAACCATTGTTGTTTTTTCAGAGAACCTTTTGTTAACTTCGTTGTTTCCGGATTATATAGAACACAGTCATCGGAGATTAGTCACCGTCGTACCAGTTCACACTAGTTGTGTACTATCTTTCATTCCATCACTCGATCAGTTTGTATCTAAATCCATATTTAGGAATTCTCATGACATAACGTCACACTCGTTTGTTTCTCTCTTGTGCTGCAACACTAATAAACGGCTAACCGTGATGTATAATATGTGCATCTATATAACGTATATATGTTTTAGGTTTGAGGCATATAATATGATCGGGAAGCAAGAATGTTTAACTAATGTTATTACCCACTTACTCTCTTGTTACCATAAGAACGATCAAGTGAATGAATGAAAGAAATTTGCACAATTGTTGCGAACTGATATGACGGTTCATGATCTCCGGTGATTGTGTTCTACATAATCCGACAACAACACAATTAACAAAAAGTGTGGTATTTTTTAAACATTTTGAAAACTTCGTTACACTTTTAAGTCATTTTCCCATTTACCTGAAGTACCTGGTTACCACAATGCTTTAGTTGAACACATATGCACTTTGTTAGTATTCTGTGTACAAATAATAACATTAATGGTATTTTTTGTACTAAAAAAACAACAATGATATTTTTTGAACATTTGGAAACCGGGTAACCTACAATAGCCGGTAAAATGGTATTTTGTATACAAAAAAAAATGGTATTTTTTGTACATTTTTGAAACTTGGTTACCTTTTTAAGTCATTTTCCCAAATTGAAAAGCCATTATTGACTTCCTTTTTAGTGAAAGCCATTTCATAATTTTAAATTTCTATAAAAGATAATTTCAAATTTTCGACAACAGTTTTTATGAAAAATTGATAAATCTGAAATGGATTTTCTGAATTTTTATGGAAGGTTAATAATTTTCTGATTGCGTTTGTGGAAAGTTAACAAATAGAGGATGCCTTTCATAAAAGAAACTAAAAATATAATTAAAATGACTTTTATGGAAATTTAAACAATCTTCAACCAATCTTATGGAAAAAGAGAACAGCAGCAAAAAATAAGATTTATATTCTATAGCGCAATCACCTATATTTTCGTGAATCATATCCAATCCAGAAACTTAATGATCACTTATTACAACTATTAAATCAAAGTTACTATATGAAAATCAATACCTTGAGCCTCATTTCTACCTTCCATTCATCCGAAATGGTCACAACTACCCAAAATCAAACCCGATCCCACCCTCCTCCACAGGCACACAAAGACCAGGCATTCCCGAAACATCATCAGCAATCACAGTTGCATCAGGCAATAACTTATGAATCAAAAAATTTGCAAGCATCATATAAACTATAGCATCAACATTTATCGAATCACCGAAGTACTCATTGTACTTTCCCGTAAATGCAAACTCGATTCCATGGTGATGATATAACATGGAGGTTATCCCATGGAAGCGAAAGCCATCAAACATGAACTCCTCAAGCCACCACCTCAAATTAGATAAAAGGAAACGAAGAACCTCCCAATTCGAATAATTGAAAAACCTACGATCATCATGGCATGAATTCTGGAAGTAAGAGTCCTGTGTGGCTTGGCCAACATGAAATCCATAGAGCCCGTATACATCATCCGAACTTACATGGCTATGAACAACATCCATCAAAACACGTAAACCAAATCCATGTGCTTTATCTATTAAGTATTTTAGGTCTTCTGGTGTTCCTGAGATACTACTCACAGCAAAAAAGTTGGTAACATAGTAGCCGAATGATCCGTAATGAGAATGCTCCATTACCCCCTTCATTAGGATGGTGTTATATTTGTTGTCCTTAACCCGAGGTAAAATATTGTCTGCAAATTCTCTGTATGACTTCACTCTGGGTTCTCGGTATGACTTCACTCCGGGTTCTAAACTACTACTCATCCCAAAATGAACTGTATATATGTGGCTTGCGTTGGGTTTTGATGGACGACTGTTTTCAAATTCATACCTACTTGGAAGATTACCAATTACATAAACCGAGATCTAAAAATTGCATTCAGTTTTATAGAGTTTATGGACATCATAATTTTATTTTTATACAGCTTTATTATTTTTATCTCTACATAACTTTTGCTCCATGCTATACAAAAGTTCAATGAAACATACTAGAAAAAATTGTTTATTTGTTAATCATTCAATATTAATTAAAAAGTTAATTAGAAAGTTCAAAGTCATTAAACTCAATATGTATTGAATTTAAACAAGACATGATCCTACTCTTATGATTGAGTTTAATTCATTCAATGAGACTTAGGCATTCCATACCATTCAATCATTCTATTACTATGAATTAGAGTAAATTACACGATTGGTCCCTATGGCTTAGGGTAATTTGTACATTTGGTCTTTAACTTCTTCTTTAACTCGGAAGGTCTTATTGTTTGTTTTTGTAACGCGTTTGGTCCCTATCTTACCTAAAAAGACAATTTTTCCCTAGATTTTTTTAATTTATTTAAATAAACACACCCCAACCCCACCTCCTCATCTTACCTTATCTACCTCATTGTTTTTCCCTATTTAAATAATAGTCTTTTTAGATAAGACAAAGACCAAGTGCATAATAAAAACAAACAGTAGTGACCAAACGCGTAACAAAAACAAATAGTATGAACCTTCCTAGTTAAAAAAATAAGTTAGGGACCAAACGCACAAATTACCCAAACCATAAGGACCATTCGTGTAATTTACTCTATGAATTATGGATACTCTAAAACATCTCATATCAAATCAAAAAGTGTATTGTTTTGTGTATTAATCATATTTTAAAATCTGTCGTCTCATAGTCATATACCTTCCTGGGTCCTGTGGGTCCCTGTAAACGCCGTCCAAACCAGAAGTGGAAGCAGGTTTTGTGAAGTTAATCCAAGCTGGCACCCGGTCAATCCAACCTCCGTTCTGATGGTGCTTGAATGTGAATTTAACCTTTGTATTATGAGGAATGACTGAAACCCCATTGACATCAGGAATTTTGATGCTCCATACTCCAAACATATGTCTTTCCATCTTGTGGCTCCATCTATTCCACCCATTAAAGTCTCCAAACAGATATGCCTCCCTGATCACGTATAAAGCAAAAACCCTAATCAGAAATTTGAACAAACGAACTTCAACAAAAGCAAATGTATGGAAATATTAGGTGAAGAACATACGCCGCAGCTGGTGCCCATTCACGATAGACAATGCCCCCTTGTTCTCTATTAAGCCCAAATTTCAAATAACCTAAGGCATATAGTGATTGTAGAAAGACGTAATATATATATATCATTAGCCAGTGGTGTATCAATCCAGGAAACAACATTTTTGCAAAGATATATTTTTTTCTAATTTTGTGATGAATTGGTCACTGAGTAGTGTTCTTTCTATGTTCATATTGAATTCGTACATGATAATTTTGATTTTGTTACATGATAATTCTATGTTCTTTCTGTGTTCATATATTCATTTTGTGGGCAAAAGATGTGGTGAGAGGTAAATGCAAAAGATGATATGAAACAAATGCAACACTAATTAATGGTAGATTCCTCCTATTTTGGTTAGATTAAGGTAGTTTAGAGATTTTACTAGGATAAAATAACTTCTAGTAAACTACATGCCAAGTTTCATGCACATGATGAGTTTCGAATTTCATATTACTACCTTGTGCAAATTCTTCAAGATGGCATTCATGCTCTTCAATGAGCATCTTCTGTTTGAAAAATGTGTTCATTCTATATTCAATTTGATCTTCGTAAGGTCGTAACTCAGGGTATAATTTGTGGATTTGTAGGAATTTCACCACTGCTTCAGTAGTCACAACAGCAGAATTCTTCTTCTTCTCCTTCTGAGAAAATTTAAAAAAAAATAAAAATGCACCAGGGTTAGTCAAATGGGTCAGCAAGATTTAATGATTAAATTGGGCAAATGAAAACAATACTATACCATTAATGAATCTTTACTAGTGAATCAAGTTATAAACCCAATATCAGCTATAAGAAGCACACGCAAAGAACAATACATCTCTGCTATTTTCACATGCAGAAACACAGCCACACACAAACACACTGTGGAAAAGCTTTCCTATTGTTGAAGATACAATACACATTTTGGTTTACTGTGGATGCTCTAATCACGATCGACTATTAGATTAGACACTCTTTAAAAAGCATTGACTACGGTCAACTCTCGGTTGACTACTCTTCGGGGGCAATGGGCTACTGTTTGGTGGGCCGTCTACTCTTTCAGGGCCTGTTGGCCCACAATATATAAAGTTGTAATTTTCAGTTTTGCTCATTTTGTGTTTGTTTGAAGTTTAAAATTATCTCTCAATGGACCCTTCAGAGAACAACCAAATGTGTCTCTAAATCTTGAACTGTATTTTTTGTTTTTCTTGTTTAGTAGGAGATTCAATAGATGTGTTTTTTTAGAAAAAAACGAAAAATAAAAATAAAATTGTAGGTTCGTACGAAACCTATGGTTTACAAGCGTTCAATGCACAAAACGTGCATTAATTGCTTGTATACCATAGGTTTCTTATGTACCTACGGTTTTCGTAATTTTTTTTATTTGTAACCTGTATACAATGTAATATAAATGCAATGTTGTTATTTTAAGGTCTACGGTTTGGGAAACAGTACACCATTCAGAGGAAACCGTAGACCATAAAATTGTCTACGGTTTCATAGTAAATTATGAAAAAAAAAAAATCCTTAAGTATTAGTGCCGAAACCAAAGACCCATTAAGCAAAACACTAGACCATTTCAATAACTTACAGTTTTGATGGCTATTTTGGGCTATGTCCTAAATTTTGGCTAAAAATAGAGAAGTCATCAGAAAATTTGACTAGATTAGAATCATAATTAAGTAAAAAGTAATCATCTGTAACCATCTACAGATATCATATGTGCTGAGAATAGATACAAATGGAGCTATCAAAAGACAGAATCACATATTATCATTTCTCCCCAGTGACTAGTGTTGTAACTTCAGTTGTATAGAATTATAACTATACAGTAAAGTTGTTGAAATTTTTACAATTAGAGTATATTTCCATGGTGTACAAACGAAATTCATGACTGTAACAAACAATTTTTTGGTTAGTATTTCTGTAAAATAATGTGAGAAAACACAAAGGAATAAAAATTAATTAAACTGATATGACATTCAAATTTCTGAATAAAACGCAGTTGATAAGAATGATTTCGTAGTTTATCATATTATATGAAATATAAATAGAGATTTTTTTATTCTTGTATATGAAAGTAGATTTCCTTAAAAGTATTAGATGTAAAGACTTACATGAAATTTCACCGCTAATTGAAGCTTCTGCATGACCACACTCATCGAAGGGCGATTTTCAGCATCAACCTGAATGCAATCAAATGCAACTTCTTTGAATTTTTCAAAAGACTTTTCATCAATGCCACTGCTTAAAAAGGGATCAATTAACTTCTTCGGATGTTTGTCATAGAGTCTCCACACTTGGCCAATCAGATATTCATTCTTATTATCTTCATCAGGCAATGCAAGATAAGCCAAAGTCCCCCTCAACATTTCAAACAAAACCACTCCAAATGAGTACACGTCTGCTTTTCCCGAGAGCCGATGTGTTGCGTTGTAATAAGGATCTATGTAAAAGTTTGTTCCAGCAGGCCTTGTAAAGATTTGTGTATATGTAGAATCTTTTGGACCAAATTTTGACAAACCAAAATCACAAATTTTTGCATTCAGATCTTCATCTAACAATATATTTGCACTCTTCACATCTCTGTGAATTACAGTTTCTTGATTCTGGAGATTAGAGTGAAGGTTCGTGAGTCCGGTTGCTGCCCCTAAGCAAATATTTAACCGTTTTGCCCATGTTAATCTACGCTTCAAATCTGGGCGTACAAGATGAGAATCAAGGCTTCCTTGGTTAGCATATTCATAAACTATAATCATCTTGTTGTCTTCATCACAATAACCAATGAAAGAAATGATGTTAGAATCTTTGAACCTGGAAACTATCATGACTTCATTATAGAACTCGTGGCTTCCTTGATAACTCTGCCGATCAAGACATTTGAAGGCTACATCACCTTTTGCCCATTTTTCTGAGAGTTTACCTTTGTATACGGTCCCAAATCCACCATTGCCAATTTGATTTTCTGGATTGAATTGTTTTGTGGCCATGCTGATTTCTTCAAGAGGAATTCGAAATTTTTCTAGTTCTTTCCATGAAGAAGACATTGGTTTTGTTTATTTATGATTATGTGTGGTTATGGAAAAGAAACTTTGTGGTTCTATATAAGGAGAACCGAGTTTCTATAGAAGTCCCAACCATTATTGCCTATGGTTTAATAAATTTGAAAACCGCTGTAGAATCAAGTGCTGCAAGATTTAAATCCCACTACTGCACATGATGCTATTTCTTGTTTATTTTACTTTCGCAGGACATAAAATAGATGCAATACCGGGAATCAAACTAATAATAAAATATATATATATATATATATATATATATATATATATATATATATATATATATATATATATATATATATATATATATATATATATATATATATATATATATATATAAGAGTTGTCTTTGGAGAAGAATTATAATACAATAATACTGCTTAGGATTTGAGATTTGATAATTAAACGGTACATATGCAGTATATTGTTACTTCAGAGCGACCATTCATCATCCAAGTGTTTTGTGGTAGCGACCTTATAACGCATTCTCTCCCCATATATTACTAAAATCATTATATAAAACCAAATTCAACCAAAATGGTTAGATAGTCTATAATTTAATTTAAACCCGTAGGAATTTCCATTAGTTGCTTTCTGGTCAACATGGTATCAAGTGATCAACAATAAAAGATAAAAATTCAAAAATGGTCATGCCGTTTGTTAAAATTACTACTTTGGTCCAAAAAGTTTAGGACTAACACCATCGGTCCAAAACTTTGACTTTGTTGAGAGTCTAGTCCATTTAAAAAAAATACTTAAATTGACGAATTTGCCATTCTTGTTTTGTGTTTTCCTTTTCCTTGTATTACAACAATTAAAAAACACAAAAATAAAATACTACCCTACCCCTTCTTACCCTTCCCATATCTTCTTCTCTCCCCCTTCTGATTTTCAAGAAAGAATAACCACATCAACTACCACCTCTTGGAAAGATATGAACAACAAGCACCACTAGTCGGAATGCGTCATCTTCCTTCTGATTTTCACCAAAAAAAAATTCCACCACCACCACCGGTCGGAAGAAAAGAAAATCCTCCATTTTCGTTCGTCAAAGATAACCACTACTAGCGTCGCTGCAAACCCTAGCTCCGATCTGCAACTTGACGAAGAAAATGGTTGAGGGTGCCGACGTCGTAACTCGATAAAGACGACAGTCGAGGGTGACGATGCTGCAAACCCTAGCTCTTCAAATTTTGAGAGAACCTCGATGGTAGGTGGTGAGCCGAATTTTCCAATTGGTGGTGTTCTAAAAGTGTAGCAGGATTTGGAGATACAAAAGAACAACGCCACCATCTTCATCGATCTGGATTTTAGGTCTGTGATGCAAAGGGTGGAGTTCCGGCGACTTCACCTTCACAGTGTCGATCTTGTACCCCCAGCGTCTTCATTTTTTTGGCAAAGAAAAAGAGTCGATGACGTTGGCGGCTTCTTTTGGAAACTCGGTCTTGTACTCGAAGACGGCTTCGTCTAGAAACTCAACCCACAGACGTCGACGGTTTCGTCATCGTCGGTGACGAACATATCTGAATTCGATCCATAGACACAGGCTTATGAAAGATCTTGTATGCCCAAGAATCATTATAAAATCATATTGCTAATAACATATGATCCTATAGGGTCACACCTTATAGCAAATTACCACTAATTGATTATTTATTTGTATAATTTGATTATTAATAAATATATCAACACTTGTATTTAATTAAAAAAACATTATTTTTATGAAAATAATATTTTACCAACATATTGGGAATTATTGTTTCCAGAAAATAATTAAAAAAAAGAACAAAACTAGCTTAATATACATAAGGTATGTATTTAAATGCTATGTACAACTTTTTGGTCACTCAAGTTAAGATACGTAACTCGTTAGTTGAATAAAGTAAAGAGCATTTCATTTTTGTCTCCTTTAACTTATATGAAATGATGGTGTTAGACATGTCTTTTGATTTGTTTATTACCTCATGCCATGCTTGTAAGAAAACTACATGCTTCTATTATTTTATGTCCACCTTTTGTACTAAGTGCTGGTATAAAAGAAAGGCTTATGAGATGAGTTTTGACTAGTTTTTTGTTCACTTATTTCTCCATAAAATGGCAACCAATTTTAAGAATTGGGATGCAATCCCTCTCTTCTTTTTTCTTCCATTTTGATGCTAGAAATGAAGGATTTAAAGTTCCTTCTCTTTAAGCACTTATTTGGTATAAGTCTTAAAGCTTAAGAACAACTTATTAACAAGTGTTTACTAGCATATTTTGGTGGTTCAAAGCTTGCTTGGTGGATACATTATAGAGAACTTCTACTTGGAGTTTTAAAGTCATCTTCATCAACTTCCTAATTGCCAAAAGGAACCAAAGTCTTCAAAGGTTGTTATACTTTCTTCTTCTTTGGTTATGTTTAATCTTTCTAAGTTCTTGCAAAATGATCCTTGGTAGGTATAAAATGGTTTTAGTTTATTCAAAACAAAAATGTTTACATTGATAATTACATCAAATTTTAGACTATAATTGGACTATTTTTGAATAAAAACCCAACGATTGGTATCAGAGTCATTTTTGCAAGTTTGGTTAGATTATTTGTAACGTCCCAAAAATATAGTCCAAAATTTTCATTTTTAAATCAAGTAAAATAGTATTCCAATCATTATCCATACATCCCAAATAAAACAAGTGTATCAAATATCATAAAATCAGAGTGAAATATCAAATGCGGTATCCATGTGGTGTGTGCAATGCAGTCACCCCGAGCTCTTCCCCTTACCACTGGAAGTACCTGAAACATAAACTGAAAACCTAAAGCACGAAGCTTAGTGAATTCCCCAAACTACCCCATACCATACATAATAAATCATATACTGGGCCCCCGCCCGACATCGCGCCTCGCCCGGCATCGAGCCCCGCTCGGTATACAAATCTGTTGTTCTAAGGCCTCGCCTGTCACTGGGCCTCGCCTGCTATACACATACAATGTATATCACATAATCATGCTAACATGTATAATGATCATAAACACTAGCATATGTTCCAGTCCTCACGTCAGGCATGGAGCCCCGCCCGATATACATAACAACTCATAACACATGCAAGGGTCACACAGACTCCTAGCATCCTAACATAATCAATAAGGGCCGAATTGGTGCCTTAGACCCGCTAAACCCAGTGAGGAAACTCACCTCGAATGCTGAAGCTCACTGAAAGAAATCTCTAGTTGCTGCCCTGACGACTCCCCGGCTATCAGTACAAAATAACACCCAATTAACACTTGGGTTCCAATCTATGGCCCATAATTCATACTTGGGGTAAAATGACCATTTTACCCCTAGCCTAGCTTGAACCAAAACTGAGGCCCAAATCCATAAACCAAAAAGGCCCAAAACAAATAGATCCACAAAGGTCCACTTATGGCCCAATTTTCCAAATTGGGCCATAAGCCCCATATACGCCTTATCCTAAATCCCAATAATTTCCTTAGTCCAAAAAGCTTGATTTCAGATGTCCCAAAAAGGCCCAAATCAACAAAGTCCAAAGAAGTGGCCCAATCCGAGGCCGAACGATGTGAAGCCCAAAAACACAAGTCCAAAGCCCAGCTGAGTGTTGTATGCAGGGCGTACGCTTAGTACAATGGGTGTACTCAACGAATCTAGATTGTGACCAGAACTTAGTACGTTGGGCGTACGGTCAGTTACACGGGGCTTAAACTGACTTATTCCAAAACTTATGTTATTGCTTAACCACTTAAGCACTTTGCACCCAAACGTCAGAGAACCTTAAAATAAAGCTCTTAATGCATATAGTTGACACCTTTATGCATTTGCATGTCTAAATGGGACCCAACAACCATCTTAATCCATTAAGACCCATATTATGTAACACCCATAAACTTCAAGCCAATTTAAAACTTTTTAAAACATTTAAAACCATTAAGTTATTACAATTTTTTTTCAAAATAGTTTAGACATCAGAGTATCCCCAGAATCAAATCATGAAAATATAAGGAGGTACACGATCACACCTTCGCCTTAACGCGATCATCAGAAGTACCTAAAACAATAATCGATAAATGTAAGCTCGAAGGCTTAGTGAGTTACCCCCAAAATACCAATGCCATACAGATATAACCATGTCGTATAAATAAACAAGCAAACAGCATGCATAATGAGCCATCAGTCTGACTGGACCGCCTCCCGGTCCTCAGTCTATCTGGACCGCTCTTAGAGCCCTCGGCACGTATGGACCGCCCTCCTTGGGGCCTTCAGTCTATCCGGACCGCTCGTCGGGCCTTCAATCTAACCAACATGCCCTCCAGGGGTGTGGTCTATCCGGACCGCCCTGGGTATCTTGGCCTACAGCACGAATCAGGACCTGCCTCAACCCATTCCCCCAAACCAACAAACAGGACCTGTCTCAACCCATTCCCTTCTTCTTAGATTGGAGAAACCTTTTATATTTATGCCTTCATTGATTCTACTTATTCGTTCTGCCATTCATTGAAACTTTTCAATGATTTAGAATTACACTTAATCTTTTAAGTATAATCACCTTTACTATACTTTTAGTAAATCATGACGAATAATGTTATTGTTCTTTGTGGTGGATTTGACTAGTTCACAACATTATGTACTAGTTCTTCTAGTCCTTCATTTGACTCTTTGTCAAGGAATTAGTCTTAATTTTCCAAATGTCTAGGGCATTAAGAGGGAAAAGGGACTAGAACCAGATTTGACTAAAATAATTAAACAACTGTCAAGGACAATCTAAGGTTCGCCAAGGATTGGTTGCTTGTGAGCAGTTGGAAGTATACTAATGGATGGACCATATTTACATTATTATGAATAAACAAGATTCTATTTAGAATGAATTGTCATATGGCAAATATGGAAATGTTTCCATATTAGGAGTTGAACGTTAAGAATTTATGTCTAGGTTAGAAACTTTTATGCAAGAAGGATGTTCAAAGGAATGTAATTTGAATGTGAGACTTCACATCTATGGGATTTTCGTGTAACAATCTCCTATAGAGCACTTTGTAATTTCATTGGCCGAGTCTTGGTGACTTTTGTGCCATGACATTACGAAAGGACTGTTGCATAAAATGTTAGAATCTAACATATTCTAGTAGTGGCGAGAATTTTGTATTCTTACACTAATTGATTAGGATTAGGAACTGTGAAATGAGCATCATTGGAAATGTGTTCATTTGATCTATTTTACAAAGTTAGGACCATAGGAAAACATAGTGTGCATGCTAAGTGCATGGGACAACTGTTGTTGTGATTCAAGTAAGAAGTTGATTAACCGAAACAACAAATAATGAGTAATCAATGTGGTGATTAAATAAAAGGTGTCTTATTTATACTCAAAAGTTTGGGGCCATATGGGATTAGTATTATTCTTGTGTTTCACTTTGCATATTTTGACTTCCCGAATAATAAGTTTATTCAAACCCTCCACAGTCGCTCATACTTTGGAAGTAAGTATGAAAGAAGACTGTCATGAATCCGTCTGTATATTGACTAAAGCGTTTAGATATAGCACAAGTTTGCTGCAGAGTTCATGAGTGCTGCTATAAGATTAGAGTATTGGATTAAACCCACACTCACTTGGATCGCTTCATGGATTTTATCACGAGTGATTGGTGAGACGGTAATATCTTATATTCTTGAAACCGAGATGTGTGAGTTGTATCTTGCGAGTCGGTTACACATTGACAACATGTAAACGCACCAGTAACTTGGTGTTATAAAATGTATTGTTGTGTGTGATTCGGTGAGTGAGTACAAGCGAGCATTGAGTCAAAGTTTATCCGTTCCTTTTACCCAAAGTGGGATAAAAGCGATATCCGTGGGCCCCTCGATGATTTAGTGATGACACCCTAAGCGCTTGGCCAAGCCGGGACTAAGTTGATGTGTTCAACTGTAGTCTGTTGTCAGTCGTCATAAATCGAAAATCAGGAAAAAACACATGAACAGAGATTATGATTAAAATCCATGTCTCAGTTCATACGATATCTAGAATGGAGGAATATATGATCCCTTATCTAAAGGACAGGTTACTGATAAGATCAGAGTTCGACAGCGTCTTTGAGAGCTACGATTGCTAATGGGATTGTACTTGCATTTATAGTTACTAGACTTATCCAAGTGGGAGACTGTTGGATTAGTGTCTAAGCCCGTAACCATATTTGGTAAGTACTTGACCCGGTTGTGCATGGTCCTTTTGGGTTGCCTTCGCCAAAGCAACTTGACTGGAGAAATAATAGAGAAAGAGGTTATTATGGTTTATTAATATATTATATGAATAATATATTAAAAGATAAATCATATTTATTTAGTTAACATTGGTCGAGAATTAATTAAGAATTAATTTTGTGATCAAAAGAAGTTAATTGAACTAGGGGGACTGAACTGTAATTATGTGATAGTTGCAAAGTAGGGCAAAGGATGCCCTATATGATAGGGTGGACGAATTCAAGGGGATAAGGCCTTAAAATTCATCCATGATAAGGTTTCTAGGGTTATCCTTTGCGATGCTTGGTGGCTAAGCAACCAGATAAGGATAAGGACTGAAACCCTAATTCCTACATCTATATAAAGATCCCTTGGCATAAGAAATTTGGCCACTTGATACCTAGGGTTCATAGAGCCGAATTTCATACGTCCCCTTTCTCTCTCTCTTGCCTCTCCATTTGCTCTTGGTGTTTGTGATCCATTAGAGGTACTACACTTGTGGTACTTGCTTTCAAAGACAAGAAGATTCAAGATACAAGTTGTTATTACAACATAACAACAAGAGGTATGTATTCCATTCTCCTAAATGATTTTTGAAATTACCTAGGAGCATGTTAGGTTTCTTTTGTGTTCATAATGTTGTATAACTAATAGTGAAAACATAGATCTGTATCTAGGGTTACATGCACACATAGGATTGTTTGTAGAAAACCCATCAAAACCATGGATACCGGCACCCTTGACGTGTCACAATCTCCTGAATATAAATCTCAGCCAACTTCTCTGCAGAAATACTCTACTGAATCGGAATAAAATGCGCGCTCTTGGTCAATCGAATCCACTATGCGTACATTCCTCTGAAGCTTTATGATGAAATCCATAGTGATGTCTTCCCATTTCCATACGGGAATCTCCAACGGTTGCATCTTCCTGTGAGGTCGTTGATGCCCGACCTTGACTTTCCTGCAAGTCAAGCACCGCTCTACGTACCATGCCACATCCCACTTCATGCGTAAGTCTTTGTTGTTTTTGTACATATTCAGTACTCATGACCAGTTTCTATAGGTATTTCCTACGACATCATACATAAGACAATCACTAATAAGGTGTTCGGGGCTGTTGGTGCTTATGGTCATCGCAGCCTCGGCTACTTGGTTGCTTAGATCTTGTTCATATATGACGATCTTTATATTCACCCGTTCGTATTTGAGTCTACTACAATTTTTGATTAGATTAATCCCTTTAAAAAGTAATATATTTTTACTTATGATTATATAAAAAAAACATTCATACATACATATATAAAGAACACATGGCTATAATGATTGTAAGTAAAAATATATTACTTTTTAACAGGGGTAATATAAACGAAAGTTTTAGTAGTGTGACATCCGTCTCTCGAGGTATCATTTAGATTATGTAAATTAATATTAGCTTTAGGCTAACACTTGGACAATGGACCTTTAAGGGTGGACCTTAGCAAAAATGGGCCAAGAAGTTGGGCTGCCCATAAGCCGTACGCTAGGCGTAACCTGGCGTATGCGAGGCGTAGTGGCACATTGGATTCGAGGGACTTGGGGACGTACGCGTAGCGTACCAAGAGGTACGCCCAGCATACGCGGGCAGATGCCAAACCCTAATTTTTATAGTTTAAGACATATAAATACCCCATTATAGCCTCCCCTCTAGCCTCCTCACCAGTCCCTCGCCCTTAGAGAACCCTAGTTCGTCTCATACTCCATTTTGGTGTGTGCTTGACCTTTTTGAGTTCATTTTTCTAAAGAAAGGCTTGGAAGAAGTGAAGAGAAGTTGGAGGAGAAGCACTTGAGTATCTTGAGCTCAAGGATCTAGAACAAGTTCATCTTTTGGCACCCAAAGGAGGTATAAAGCTCCTACCTTTCCTCTTAGAAGCTTAGATCTAGGGTTTTGAAGCTTTGGACATTTTTAGGTCCAAAGAATGGATCTTGTTCATGCAACTTCGTTTTTGAGCTTAGGGTTGCCACCCTTGAAGCTCAAAGTGTCCCTTAAGCAGTAAAGTTGCAAGCTTTGAAACTTTTATGTAGCCATGCATGAGATCTAGCCATTTCCATGGAAGTTTATTGCTATTTTTAGAGTTGGGGACATTTGGTGGGTTGCAAGCCATCAAGTGATCGACTTTATGGGTTAGGATGAAGTATTGGACTCAGATCTGTAGTTTGGACGTAGTGCCTTAAGGGATTAAGCAGTTTTGGAGAAAATTGCTTAACAGGAGAGTATGATGGGCGTACACGCCAATACGCGCAGCGTACAAGCCATTCAAGCAGTACGTGCAGCGTACAAAAGGGTACGCTAAGCGTATGCTCAGACAGTGGGCTTTATGTTATTGGGCCTCGGTTTGGGCCAGGCCTTGGATATAGTAGTAATTGGGCCGAGATGGGCCTTTAGAAGTCAGTCAAGGGGCTAAGGACTTGCTAAGGCTTGTGAGGAAAAGCCCATTTGAGAAGTTGGGCCGAATTTAGAAAATTGGGCCATTAGTGGGCCTTAGTGGGCCATGAGTGGATTTATAAGGATTAGTTGGAATTGGGTCTTGGATATGGCCCAAAGTTAGAGCAGGGGTAAAATGGTCATTTTGCCCGTAGTGGGATTCTCAGTTTTTGACTAAGTGTTTATTTGGTCATAATAGTCGGAGTGTAGTTGGAGCAGCAGACAGAGTTACCTAGCATGAGTTTTCAGCTGCCAGATTGAGAGGTGAGTTTCTCTCCAATAGAAACGGGTCTAAGGCCATAATGTCGGCCCGTTTAAATGTTAGTAGTTTCAGACTTCAGTCCGATGTCGGGGTTGTCCCGAGAAGAGTATATGTATGCTTGATTTCTTTTTGATTCATGCATGTTATGTGTTATGTGTTTTGGGGCAAGCCTGATTTATGCTAGCTTATCTGTTCTATGTTATGTGTTCCGGGGTAAGCCCGATGACGGGGCAAGGCCGATGCATGTTAATTTATATGTTATCAGTTATGTGTTTCGGGCTTCGGCCCGATGCAGGGGTAAGCCCGATGCAGTTTATATGTTTTGTTATATGTTTATGATATATGTTATGTTATGTATGTGTCGGGGTAAGCCCGATGTCGGGGTGAGCCGATGCCAGACGTAGTCTGATGCCGGGGTGAGCCTGATGCCGGGCAGGAGTCTGATGTCGGGTTCGTCCCGATGCAGTTGAGATTAGTCCCAGAGTTATGATATTTGATATATGTTATGTGTATGGTATGTGGTAGTTTAGGGGAGCTCACTAAGCTTCGTGCTTACAGTTTCAGTTTTGTTTTCAGGTACTTCAGCTAGCAAGGGGAAGGACTCGGGTTGATAGGATGGCACACACCATAGTCTTTCTGGCCTGGGAGATTACTCTGATATTTTATCACATGTTTTTGTCACAATATTTGATATGATGTTTTGGCATACATGATACATGGTTTTTCTCTATGATTATGGATGGTTTATGGTTTTATAATAATTTTCAAAACGAAATTTTTGGACTGTATTTTTGGGTTGTTTCAAGTTGGTATCAGAGCCTTGGTTTGAGGGATTTGGGCACACTCTCGGGTGTGTCTGAACTCAAACTAAAGAATTGGTATGGAAATTTTCAAAAGAAAATCGTTTTTATAAAAAGAACTTCGAGAAAAAGAAAAGAATTTTGAAAAGAGAAAAAGGTGTGGTGCATGCGATCAGCCGAGCTCAAGTAAGTACTTCCAAAATACCCATGCAAGTTTATGTTATGTTGTGATTATCAGCTTTATGAGAACAACATGCTAGATTCGGACTAAGGATCTAGGAAGGATGCTTTATGTGCCTATCATATGTGTATCAACTTTATGAAAAATTGCATGCTAGTTTAGGACTAAGGATCTAGGAAGGATGCCTTATGTGTCTGTTATATGTATCTCAGCTTTATGAACTGCATGCTAGTACAGATCAGTCAGGGATAGTCTGAAAGAGATATGCTTGATTATGTTTACCCAATGCTCGAATGCTGCTTGCTTTGTGCTTTTAGGAGTCTTAGTTATCGTTCACTAACTAGTAAATGAATATGTTACGTTACATATTGCGAGGATTAAATAATTTCAGAAGGTTAGGTCTAGCTCTATTGCGCAACTCTTGTTTGAGTCCAACCGTTGTAGGGCAGGATCTCTCATTCAAAGAATTATCTAGTCTTAGTGATATGTAATAGTATTCACAAGCTAGTTAGGGGGGAGGTAGCAGAGACTTCTTATGCAGCTGATGGCGGAGAGTGGGTTGGTGATTACCCTAGGGCAAGCCTAGGAAGAGTTTAGTGTAAGATCAGTAGTAGTAGTAGTAGAGGGGACTTGGTGGAGTCGAGACAGTTCTTGAGGAAAGTACGGATAGATGTGGAAGGTAGTATGGGCCCGTACTACTGAAAGCAGAGGATCCGTACTCGAATCAAGAAAAGCTGAGATGAATCCAAGAAACTTGTAGCATGTTAGATCCCTTGAGATTTGATGAGTATTCTAACGTTTATTATGGTGTATTTTCAGTATGGTGGTTCTACGTCCTAGGCCGGCGGGCACTTCAGGAGATGGATTAGGTTCAGGCTCTGGATCCGAGCAGGTAGATGAGCAGACCAGGGAGTTCATCTCTTCGGAGATTACGCGCAGCATACTAGACCAGACTCCTGTGATTTTTGGATCGGTCAAGGAGGGTATCTTAGAGCTTCTGGATGAGAAGCTGAGCGCATTCCGCACTGAGATAGCGGCCATGATGGGATCGCGCACATTGACTTTCAGGGAGTTCAAAGCTTACGGAGCTCCCGACTACCATGGGGCTCGGGACCCCATTGCGAGTACCAGATGGTTGGCGGATTTCACCAACACATTCCGCCACAGCAGATGTCCCGAGGGGGACAAGGTTAGGCTTGCGTCCTGTCTTCTAAAGGACAGGGCACGTGACTCGTGGGAGGAGGTTGGGAGAGCCATTGGTGATGACGCAGTGTTGGATGCGATGACCTGGGCTGACTTCACGACCAGGTTCAGGGTCGAGTTCGCACCTATTATTGAGGTGCAGTAGCTTTCTATGGAGTTACAGGATCTCTAGCAGACAACGGAGACAGTGGCGGAGATTACCGCCAAGTTTAGAGAGAGAGAGAGAGAGCCCTACTTGTTCCGCAGTATGTGGCGGACAAAGAGATGAAGAAAGCCAGATACCATGAGATGCTGAGGAGTGACATTAGACAGTTTGTGAGCCGCTCCAGCTGCAAGACACTGGAGGACATGATTGATAGGGCTCGAGAGAGGGAGTTGGATTTAGAGATGGAGAGGAAGAGGAAACCAGAGGGGGTTTAGTCAGGGAGTTCGGGCAAGAAGCCCAAGGTATCAGATCACGGATCTCGGAGCCAGCAGAGCCACGGCCGTTGTGGTAATTGCAGCACGATGCACGAGGGAACGTGCAAGGCGGGGAGTTCGGCCTGCTACAAGTGTGGCTGAACTGGTCATATGAGTTGGGATTGCACAGCCACTACCACCACCACGACAGCATCAGATCTGATTTGCTTTCAGTGCAATCAGAGGGGACACAAGCAGTCCCAGTGCCTGAGTTTAGCAGCAGCAGGGAAGGTGGCAGCGCCTTCTCCTGCCACGTTGAGGATTATAGATGGCCGTCAGGGCCGGGATGAGGCGCCTACGGCATGGAGCTGGGCTTTTCAACTTACTGCAGAGGAGGCATGAGCAGCTCCTGACGTGGTGACGGGTATGTATCTTTCTCTCATCTCTTTATTGATATTGTTTGTTGCTTATGTTTGCATGTTTTATTATAGGATCGTTCCTCGTGAACGATATATCAGCTTTAGTACTGTTCGATTCGAGTGCCACCCGATCTTTTGTGTCTCTGACGCTCAGCAGACGGTTTATAGGAGCTCCGGGGGAGTTGGGTTGTCCACTGAATGTAGAGATAGCATATGATAGGACCGTCAGGGTCACGAGGGTTCACCGAGGATGTACACTTCAGTTATTTGATCAGCTGTTTTCAGTAGATCTGGTTCCTATTCCCCTGCGAGGGAATAAGGTTATAGTGGGTATGGATTGGTTGAGCCCTAATGGGGCAGTGATAAACTACGAGCAGCAGCTGGTTAGGGTTCGCACTCCTAGTGGGGGAGAGTTAGTGATCCAGGGCGAGAGGCCACAACGCGGACTGACTTTCTGTTCAGCAGCGAGAGCGAGGCGCCACATTCAGCAGGGTTGTGCAGGATACGTCGCTTATGTTATGGATACCCGGGATAAGGGTAAAGCGACGGTGGATGATGTACCGGTAGTGCGAGAGTACCCGGACGTATTCCCAAAGGATTTACCTGGGATACCTCCGGAGAGACAGGTTGAGTTTCGGATTGACTAGGTCCCTGGTGCGACTCCGATAGCCAAGGCACCATATCGGTTGGCTCCTCCTGAGATGCAGGAGTTGTCTACGCAGCTGTAGGAGCTGCTAGACAAGGGTTTCATTAGGCCGAGTAGTCCACCATGGGGATCCCCGATCCTTTTTGTGAAGAAGAAGGACAGGTCACATTGCATGTGTATCGATTACCGGGAGCTGAACAAGGTAACGCTGAATAACCGTTACCTACTTCCGAGGATAAATGATTTGTTTGATCAGCTGCAGGGGGCACCTTGGTTCTCCAAGATTGATCTACGGTCAGGATATCACCATATGCGAGTCAGGGATGATGACGTGCAGAAGACAACTTTTAGGACTTGCTATGGACATTGAGTTTGTGGTGATGCCGTTTGGGCTCACCAATGCCCCAGCCGCGTTCATGGACCTCATGAACCGTGTGTGCAGGCTGATGTTGGATCGGTCTGTAATAGTATTCATTGATGACATCTTGGTTTACTCCAAGACTTAGGAGCAACATGAGAAGCACCTGAGGGAGGTGCTTGAGACACTGAGGAAGGAGACACTGTATGCGAAGTTCTCCAAGTGTGAGTTCTGGTTGCGCGAGGTGCAGTTCCTCGGACATCTTGTCAATCAGAAGGGTATTCTGCTCGATCCGGCCAAGATAGAGGTCGTGATGTAGTGGGAGATTCCGAGGTCTCCATCTGAGATTCGGAGTTTCCTGGGTCTGGCAGGGTATCACAGGAGATTTATCCTGGACTTCTCCAAGATTGCAGTTCCGTTGACCCGACTGACCAAGAAGTCGGTGGTTTTTCGCTAGGGACCTGAGCAGCAGGCAGCCTTTGAGACGCTCAGACAACGATTGTGCGAGGCACTGATTCTCACTCTGCCAGAAGGTGTAGATGACTTTGTAGTCTACTGTGATGCATCGATCACAGGCGTGGGAGCAGTGCTGATGCAGCGAGGTCATGTGATAGCTTATGCCTCGAGACAGTTGAAGCCTCACGAGGCTAACTATCCAACGCACGATTTAGATTTAGGAGCAGTGGTGTTTGCCCTCAAGATTTGGCGACATTACCTCTGTAGGGTCCGATGTACTCTTTACACGGACCACAAGAGTTTGAGGTACCTCATGGATCATCTGAATCTGAACAGTAGGCAGCGTTGGTGGTTAGATGTGGTGAAGGACTACGATTGTGAGATCCTTTACCACCCGGGCAAGGCCAACGTAGTGGCCGACGCCCTGAGCCGCAAGGCGGTAGCGGCCCCGATACGAGACATTTGTCTGAGGATTACAGTGATTACTCCACTATTGGAGCAGATTAGAGAGGTGCAGGTACCTGAAGGAGGAGCGTCAGAAGTGTTAAAGGATTGTGGTTCGGGTGGCCTCATTTGATTATGACAGCCGAAGGTTGTTGACCCTGCATAGAAGGGTCTGGGTACCGTGCTGGGGCAGGGTACGACAAGTATTGATGGATGAGGCCCACAAGTCCAGATTCTCCATCCATCCGGGGGCGACGAAGATGTACAAAGATCTTCGACCCGATTACTGGTTGCGAAAGGCTTTACTCAAACTCCGGGAGTTGACTATGATGATACCTTCTCACCAGTAGCGAAGATTAAGTCTATTAGGGTTTTTCTAGCCAAAGCTGCTTTTCATGATTATGAAATATGGCAAATGAATGTCAAAACCGCTTTCCTTAATGGAAAGTTGGCTGAGGATGTTTACATGAGTCAGCCAGAGGGTTTTGTCGATGCAAAGCACCCTAATAGAGTGTGTAAGCTTGAGAAATCCATCTATTAATTGAAACAAGCATCTCGTTGATGGAATCTTTGTTTCGATGAGAAAGTCAAAGAGTTTGGTTTTTCGAGGGGCGAAGATGAGTCCTGTGTATATGTTAAGGCTAGTGGGAGTATAGTTAGTTTTTTGGTATTGTATGTGGATGACATACTACTTATAGGAAATGACATCCCAACCTTGCAGGAAGTTAAGTCCTGGCTTGGGAAGTGTTTCGCTATGAAGGACCTTGGAGAAGCTGTTTATATCCTAGGGATAAGGATATTGAGAGAAAGGAGTAAGAGACTAATTAGACTTAGTCAAAGTACCTACTTGGATAAGGTGCTGAAAAGGTTCAGCATGCAGGATTCCAAGAAAGGTGACTCACCAATCCAGAGCAATGCCAAACTGAGTAAGACTCAGAGTCCGAGTATAGAGGCTGAGATATCTGAGATGAGTCATGTACCATATGCTTCCGATGTGGGCTCAATCATGTATGGTATGACTTGTACTCGCCCTGATGTGGCCTTTGCTTTGAGCATGGTGAGCAGATATCAAGGGAATCCGGGCAAGGGTCACTGGACTGCGGTGAAGAATATTCTCAAGTACCTACGGAGGACTAGGGACTGGGTCCTTACCCTTGGTGGGAGTGATGACTTGAGAGTAGTGGGGTATAGTGATGCTGGCTTCCAGACTGATAGGGATAATTTTCGCTCTCAGTCGGGCTGGGTATTTACCCTAAATGGAGGAGCAATCACTTGGAAAAGTTCCAAATAGGAAATGGTGGTTGATTCAACTTGCGAATCAGAGTATATAGTGGCAAGCGAGGCAGCAAAGGAGGCTATATGGCTAAAGAACTTCATTGGAGACCTTGGAGTTGTACCAGCTATTAAGGAGCCTATGGAGATTTTATGTGATAACGAGGGTGCAGTTGCCTTACCTAAGGAACCAAGGGATCACGGCAGATCCAGGCACATCGACAAAAAATACCACTTCATTAGACATCGGATAGAAGAATGACTCCTCGTGGTGAAGAGGGTATCATCGGATGAGAACCCAGCAGATCCCCTCACGAAGGGACTGTGTAGGGCTAAGCATTTGCAGCATGCAAGGCGCATCGGGCTGAAGGGTGATAATAGTTTTACAGATTAGATAGTTTTCTGAAACTTGTAAAATGTAAATTGACATTTGATGATTAAATAAAAATTGTTGTTTATTTATAAGTAAAGTGTTGCTATCTTGTGTCAATTGTTTACTATTGTTTCAATTTTGCATGTTTTGACTTCCAGAATAATTACTTTATTCAAACTCTCCACAGTCAGTCATATGTTGGAAGTAGATATGAATCAAGACTGTCATGAATTGGGTTTGTAGATGTCTGAGGTGCTAGACATAGTAAATGGTTGCTACAATATTCATGAGTGCTCATAAGTTTTGAGTATTGGATTCAACCCACGCTCACTTGTATCACTTCATGGAATTTATCTCGAGTGATCGTGAGACGGTAATATCATATAAGTCTTCAAACCTAGATATATGAGTTGTTGATTATGAGTTGGTTGTGCATTGATTGTATGAAAACGCATTGGTAACTCGATGTTATACAACGTGCTTTTGTGCATGATTCAACAAGTAGTTAGTACAAGCATATGAGTCAAAGTTTATCTATTCCTTCTAGTCCTTGGAGGATTAGAAGCGATATCTGGGCCCTCGATGATTTTGTTTTGACCTATGTACCGGGCCCGGTCAGAACCAAATTGATGTGTTAAGTTTAGTTCTATGTCAAAAAAATCGGAAATCGGGAAATAAACTGCTAGACAATAAGTACAACATTGTTCCATGTATTTGTACGGCTGATATCTAGAACAGAGGATTATATGATCACTTATCTTAAATGGTGCATCATCATCATCTTAGTTCCGCGAGACTTTGAAAGAGCTACGATTGCTGATAGGTTCCTGAAGTCATACTTGCAACTATAGTTATTAGACTTATCCAAGTGGGAGACTGTTGGATAAGGTGTCTAAGTCCATAACTATATTTGGTATATACTTGACCCGGTTTGGCATGGTCCATTTGGGTTGCTCGGCATCTCAACAATTGGATAGACATAATGAGAAAAAGGACACTTATGGTTTGTTAATATATTATAAGTTCTAATATATTAATATGAAATCGAATTATTTAATTAATATTGATCAAGAATTAATTTGGAATTAATTTTTTGATCAAAAAGAGACTAATTAAATATATGAGGATTGGTTATGTAAATCATTCATTCTTATGTAGTGGGCTTATGGTTCATGATTCACTAGATTGGGCTTGGACCCATTGGGTGCTCCATGGATGCTCCATGGAGGTTGTAACCCATGGATCATGGGGAAATGAAAAGCCATGCACATTAGGGTTTACATGGTGTAACCCTACATGGGACACACTATATAAAGAACCTCATATGGAGTAAAATCGGCCACTAAGACAAGACAAGGAGGGCTCGCCGATTTTGTGATCAAAGTGTTCTTATCTCAAGTTATTCCAAGAGTTGTAGGTGTCGTGTGAAACATTTGAGGCATCACATTTGGGGTGCTAGACTCACAAGGTCTTAAGGAATCCAAGCTACAAGAAAAGGTATGTCATTCTACTAGTTTTTGTTGGATTAGTGTCTAAGTCCATAACTATAATTGGTATATACTTGACCCGACCCGGCATGGTCCATTTGGGTTGCATGGCATCATGCATTTGGATAGACTAAAATGAGAGAAATAACACTTAATGTTTATTAATATATTATAAGTTCTAATATATTAATAAGATTATTTAAATAGTATTGATCAAGAATTAATCTAGAATTAATTAAGTGATCAAAAGAAAACTAATTAAATATATGGGTTGATTGTGTAAATCATCCATACTTATATAGTGGGCTAATGCTCCATGGATTATCAAGTTGGGCTAAAACCCATAGGATGCTCCATGGATGCTCCATGGTGTATTTGAACCCATGGATCCAAGGAAATGGAAAGCCATGACAATTAGGGTTTACCCTAATTGTGTCACACTATATAAACATATCATTCTTGTCAAAATCGGCCACTAAGTCTATGTGTGGAGGGAAAACCGATTTCATGAAGTGTATACTTTCTCTCAAGTTATTCCAAGTGTTTATGATGTTGTGTGAACCATTTGAGGTGTCACACTTGGGGCACTAGGCTCTTGAGCTCCATGGAATCAAGCACCAAACAAGAGGTATGTAATTCTACTAGATTTTATATTATGTGTACTTTATATTATGCTAGTTAGAACAATACCTTGGAAATTGATATTTGCATGTATAATAGAGAAAAACATAGATCCAAGGTATTTAGGGTTGCATGTACACCATAGGAGTGTTAGAATGCTCAAAACCCAACAGTGGTATCAGAGCCTAGGCTTGTTTTCACTTATACTTAATGCAAACTGCTTAAAAATCGAAGTTTTGTGTTGTCTGAACAGGGGACTCGACGAGTCCATTAAGGGACTCGACGAGTCCAAGACAAAATGCATCCAACTCGCCGAGTTTGTTCATGCACTCGACGAGTTGGACCCCCAAACAGCATATCTTCGAGTTTTGGTGCTGGAATTGGTCTAGAATCATTACCTTTGACTGTTTTGGACTTATAAAACCTGTTTTTAATGTGGTAATGATTGTGTTAAACCAATTTCAATGCTATAATCGAAGTTTCAAGTTTATATATGTTTATGTAATTCTTGAAAATTGTTGATTATGAATGTTCATGCTTATGAGTTTCGGTAGATAATAGGAATTATGTGCAAATTGTTTGTTATTATAATTCTTGATCTAAATGAAATTGTAAGGAGTCCATAACTTGTCCTCAAATTATGGATTACCAAAAGTTTTTTTATGTTTCCTTGATTTATGAGTTAGTTTAGATTAATGAAAAAAATTGTGTTTTAGTTGTTTTTGATCCAAATTAATTTAGAGTTAGTTCATAAAATATGTTTTTGTAACTTGTCTTCAAGTTATATGAAAAGTCATATTTATGAATCTTAAATCTCATAAAAGTGTCATGGGTTACATAAAAGTGAAGAGTCTTTTACATTAAATAACATTATGACTCCATAACTTCTCCTCAAGTTATGGATGTTAAAGAGTCACTTCTTTAAAAGATGTCATTAAAAGATAAGGAGTTACATAAAAATGAAGAGTCTTCATTTTAATGTACATAAAACTCATAAGTTATGAAATGAAAAGTCTTGAATAGTTTCAAAACTTGCCCTCAAGTTTTGGAATTTGTAAAGTTACTCTTCATGTATACTTTAATTCCAAAATTGAACCCTTAGAATTTTAAAAGCTAAAATTCAAACTTTATGGACTTCATTAAATTAATTAAAGTGTTAATTAAAAGAGTTAATAATTCCATAAAGACATGGTTTAAGTTTAATTAAATTAAGAGTATAGTTTAATTAATAGATTAAACCACCAAGTATTTTAAATGTTTAAAATACACCCTTATACTATTATTATAATTTTAATTATATAGATATGTATTAGATAAAGTCAATCTTACCATTAGTAGGCCTCATTCACGAAGTCGGTCTATAAGGGGGGTATAAGGTTACTGTCTATAAAATGGCAGTTTAATGGGTGTCCACTCTCACCCACCGCTCCCTTGACTGGTGGAGAGTCGTTAGCCGAACGGGTAGGAAAGGACTATAATTCTCCCTTCATTAAAAGTATAATGAAAAAAATACTAAGTAACTAAACACTTATAAATTCTCAATCTTAGTTACTTAGGAAAATGTGAAATAGGTGCTAACCCATGAAATTACACTTTGTACCTTACCAAGTCGATTAGTGGAGCGTGTGTGGTTAACCGGCACGCTAATAAGGACTAGTAAGAGTGGAAAAGGGTAACTTGACCTTATTATAGATCGGTGGAGCTGTGTGGCTAACCGGCACATCGATTAGGTGATAATGTTAAGGGTACCAAGTCAATTTGCATGGTTATTCACACCTTGTTTGTGATCCTCGGCATCCCAGTCACAAACTTGAGAGGGCACAATCGAGATTCAAACATGCCATTGAAAGTTCAATGTATCTCAAAAGATCTAGGAGTTTCAAATCCAATTAAAACTTAATTATATTTCGTTTTTCATGGTGGAAATTGGTAAATCGTCATTTACCTACCTTCAACTATTTTATAATTTGGATTACGGCATCCCTCTTCCAGTTATAAATAGGTTGTTGGATCCTAGCCTTAATATTTCATATTGGGTGTTATATTAAGGACTTTAAATCAACCAACTTGAATTTCTCCCTTATAGATGTCTAGTTCAGACAACTATGGTCTTCCCAAATCTTTAGGAACAAGCTATCCGAATGAAGATGATATCCCAAATGGCAATCAAGGTGAAAGATCAATCCCTTTGTTGTGTATTAGTGGGACTGGAAATCATACTTCACTTCCTCCACCTCCTCCAATAAATCTCCCTATCCCACAAGTTTCAAGACTAGATAAGTTCTAAGTCACTCAATCCCTATTGGTAAACAAAGTCTATATGTCCTTAGGTCTTGGAGAATAAGTCACATATTGAAAAGCCGGGAGAGTCGGGTGTCGAAGTCTCGAGGTAGCTGGCTGTTGACTTGGTTCTTCAGTCACTCCCTGATGACAGATCACGACATGACCCTTTAATGATCTTATCTATTTTCTTGGTGCTGCTGAATCAACAATGATTTGGAATACTGGTAAAGCAAATTTGATTAGAAGATTGACTTCCCAAAACTTCATGGACATTGACAATGGTGACACTGGAAATCCAGAAAAAACTTTATCTTCCCAATGGAAAGGGATCGGCCATAGTCAACTATGTTGACCAAATGGTAAAGAGAAAGGCTAAGTCTGAGATAGTCCCATGTACCATTCCCAAAGAGTCCATATGTGCCTATTGCCAAAGGAAAGGGGCATTGGTTGCAAAGCTGCCGAATTTACCTGAAACCTCATAAGGATGGTAAAGTCAAAAGTTTGACTCTACTTCAGGTAAAGTCCGTTATCTAACTCTATTAAGTCTCTTTTGGAGATTCTTAATACATGATGTAATGTAATTACATTTTGATGTTTTTGAAGAATCAAAGGAAGCTTAAAGAAAAAGTGTGATGATTCTGATCGCATGCTTCAATGACCAGAATTTTGAGCCACTGCATAAGAGTTATGAGATATTGCTTAGGAATAGATAACAACAAAGTTTTCATATGAATTTGCATTGTAAGGATAAGTTTTTCCGCAAGTTTTAAAATAAAAGTTTTGATTTTATTTATTTTAAGCATCCTTACAAAGGCATTTGTGAAAAATTGTTGTTTGTATGTTTCCATTGATAAGCAATATTGGAAAATAAATTTGATTATTTCGTTTGTGGTAGTGTCATAATTTATCAAATAAGGAAAGATTCTCATCACCCAAGTTTCAGTTGGATAGAAACTTGGAATCATGCAAGTTGTATTGTGTGATGAATGAGATTTTTCATCTTTAGTAAATTAAGACTAATTCCTTGTTCACATTCGCATGTGAGTCAAGCGAAGGACTAAAGAATCGGGTACATTATGTTGTGCACTAGTCAGGTCCACCTCAAAGGTTGATAAGATTATTCTTTATGATTTACTAAAGTTTAGTAAATATGATTATGCTTACAAGTTTAAGTGTAATTCTGAAACATTGGAAAAGTTTCAATATATGGCAGAATGAATAAGAAGAATCAAATAAGGCAGAAAAGATAAAAGTTTCTCCAATCTGAAGAGATGGGAGAGTACTTGTGTATCTTGTTTTATGATTATCTTAGTGATTATGGAACCATATCACAATTGATCCTCTAAGGACACCTTAGTGCATTTGTTGGCTAAGGAGAGGAATCGTGAATTGTGGAAATGGTTAAATCAAGAGATAAATCATACTTCATTCCAAAATAAAATCTTAGAGTCATACTCCAAGATTGAGCCTTGAGTGACATAATCTTAAGACAGGTTTAAAACACTTGTCAAATGTAGAGTAAAATGTTTTCTTACTCTTGTACATTTGAAATTGGTAAGTTGTGATGTTTTGGATAAAACAAAGACCAACTAAGGCCAATTGTGTGAAGTGTTTGTAAAAGAATCCGCACTATCTCTTGAATATTGGGCAAGTGAGTCTTATATGTCAAGAGGACAGTGGGAGTTTAAAAGATCCTGAAATAGTTTCAAGAACTAATCAAGAGTTTTGTTAATCACTAGCCACGACTTGAGGTTTGTAACCTATCGTGTTGACATATTCTTATTTCTGTGTCTATTCTAGTTAAAAGTTGACTATGCTTATGAGTTCTATGAGTTCTCAATTGTTTGCATAACAACCTGGAAGCAATGGTAGGCCCTTGTGCTGCCAGGTAGCAAGAAATTAAGATTGAACAAGTTCAGTCCATATGTGTTTGGATTTTCCTCTAACCTTGTCTTGTGATTATGGTTATGACAAACTCACATGGATAGGAACACATACACCATTAAATCTAAATGTCATAAGGTTTCTCTCCGATTCATGAGAATGATGGTGAGGAAACTCTTTCACTAAGTAGATTTTAAGTAGATAGCAATTGTGAGAATGACAAAAGGTCTAAACATTATGATTACGGCATCCCTCTTCATAATTGTTTAGACACACAAGTGAGCTATCTAAGGAAAGGTGTATGATTTTGATAAAGTCTTATCAAAGCAATTGCGTATCAGAAATCTGAACTTTGGTAAGAAAGTCAATAAAGTATTGTTTTTCTAGAAGTCCAGCTGATTTCTGAGTACATGTCAAAGCTAGTGGGAGCATAAGTGTTATGTTAGTAAGATAATAATGTTGGATTAGGTGTCTAAGCCCATAACTATAATTGGTATGTACTTGAATTGACAGCAGCACAGTCCTTTTGGGTTGCCCTCAACCTAGCAACTGGACAAGGAAATTATGAAAGGAGAGATATTAATTTATAAGATTAATAAATTAATATATATATATATATAAATGATTTATTAATATGTTAATGGATTAATATATTAATTAGAAATCATTATGTTTAATTAATTGTTAGCCAGAAATTAATCAGAATTGATTTTGGGGTTAAAAGAATTAATTATAAGGTGCAGGGACTAGTTTGCAATTATCTAATAGTTGAGTGGAAGGCTCTAGAAACCCCTTGGAAGAGGGTGGACGAAATCTTTAGGGGAAACCCTAATAATTTCGTCCATAGGGGCTTGGATAAGGCCATTGGGTTTGCTTAGGCCCTAAGCAAAGGATAACTAGGGTTTCCCTTAAACCCTAGATCCCTCAGCTATATAAGGAGCCTCCTGGTTCATGTTTTTGGTACTCTTTCTTTTGAAGAAACCCTAAGGCCGAGATTTTGCATACTCCCTCTCTCCTCTCTCTCTTCTACTTTCCTTCTTGCTAGTTTGGGTGTGACTCCATTAGAGGCATTACACTTGTGGTGCTAAAGCTTCCAAGAAGATCAAGATCAAGATCAAGGGAATATCAATTGTTTGCTATAACAATTGAAAGGTATGTAAACCCTAAACCTTAGTTTACTATTTTCGATAATAGCCTCTCTCCTCTAGGGTTCTTGTTTTGCAATTCAAAGTTGTATGCTCAATAGTTAAAACATAGATCCAAAGTAGGTTGCATGTGAACTTAGGAATTGTTTCTAGTTTATTTGTTGTACCTAAATCCCATCAGTGGTATCAGAGCCATTGTTTGTTTTAAATTGAATTGCTATAATAGTTGAATTGCAAATTAGGGTTTATAGCCATTAAACCCTAAAGGCCAAATTTTCGCAATTAGGGTTTTGGATTGAAGGGTTTTCGAAAACCCTAGCCTCCAAAGAACCCTAATCGAAATTAGGGTTAGGGTTTTGAAAACCCTAGCCTCCTCCCTTATGAATTTCGAAATATGCTAGAGGATAACTAGGGTTTCTTGTTTTTGGATAATTGTTACTGAATTAGATTAATTGGATAATTATCCTTACCCTATTTTTCGAAATTTAGAGGGATAAGGATTAGGATTAAATTAATGGATTAATTTAATTAGATAATCCTTACAAGATTTAATAATTTGATTAATAGTTAATTAAAAGATAAATATTAAATCTAGTTAATTGGTTTATTTAAATTTAAATTTAATAGCTTAAATTTCGAAATTTATAAACCCTTGAAGTTTTAAAATGTTTTAAAACACACCTTATATATATATATTATAATTAAAAGTTTAATATTATATATGTATAAGAACATGGTCAGTCAAATCGCTAGTATGCCTCATTCACGAAGCTAATCTATAAAGGGGGTATAAGGAAACTGCCTATAAAATGGTAGTTGAATGGGTGTCCACTCTCACCCACCGCTTCCTTGATTAGTGGAGGGTCGTTAGCAGAACGGATTTGATAGGACAACTACTTCTCATTAAAAGTATAATGATATTAAAGAAAGTACTAGAACATTATTTTCAAAATCCCAACTCTAGTTACTTTAGGAAAAATGTGAAAAGTATGCTAATCCATGAAATTTCACATTATGTTTTATTGGTCGTTAGTGGAGCGTGTGTGGTTAACCAGCACACTAAAAGGCACTAATAAAGAGTAGTAATGGGTATCTCATAATTGTCATTTTGATGGAGCGTGTGTGGTTTACCAGCACATCAATAGTTAATGATAAAGACAATGAGGTTACCAAGCACATTTGCATGGTTATTCACATCTTGTTTGTGATCCTCGGCATCCCAGTCACAAATAGAAGAGCATAATCTGAGATTAAAACATGCCATTGAATAGTTTCAATGTATCTCAAAAGAATTAGGAATTTCACTTCGTTTGTTTCGTCTAATGGTGGAATTGGTGAATCGTCATTCACCTACCTTTATGAAATTTGCACTTGGATCTCGGCATCCCATTTCTAAGTTGTGAATCTTCATAGTTGGATCCTAACCTTGATATTATATCTTTGGGTTATTCTATTAAGGTATCTTGAAATCTAACTAAAACTTTCTTTCTTTTCAGATGTCTACTCCTGGAAACACTTCTGCTTCATCCTCCTCCAACCAGAACTTCTCTTTGCTCAATATCTGCTCCAAAGTCGTTATGGATGGCTCAAACTATAACGATTGGATGCGCAACATCAAGATGGCTCTTCGTTTCGAGAACAAAGAATATGTTCTTGAAAAGGAGCTCAAAGAGCTTGATGAGAATGAAGCTACTCCTGAAGATCTTGCTGCCTACAAGAAACATTACGATGATGCTACCAAAGTGGCATGCATCATGGTGGCAACTATGTCCCCAGAACTGCAGAGGTACTATGAGGACTACTGGCCTTTCGAGATGAACAAGGACCTTATGGAAAAGTACCATAAGCGAGCTCGTCAAGAAAAGTTCGAAGTAGTCAAGTCACTCATGGCTTGCAAGATGAAGGATGGGGAGTCGGTAGTGTCACATGTGCAAAGAATGCAACGCTACATAGAGCGTTTGGTCAAGCTCAATATTCACTTTGATGAGGAATTGGCCATTGACATGGTCTTGAACTCACTTCCTGAATGTTATGGTCAGTTTATTCTAACTTACCATTTGAACAATACTGAGCAGACCTTGGCCCAATTGCACAACTTGTTGCAGACAGCTGAGGCAGGGATGAAAGGTAAAAGTATACCCTCCACACCTGCTAGTGCCCCTGTTTTGGCTATTGGACAGGGAAAGGGGAAAAAGAGGAAAGGTCCTCCCAAGCAAAACTGGAAGAGCAAGGCTCAAGCTGGGTCATCTAGTAATGGCCCAAAGGCTAAGCCCAATGGTTCCACTCCCCATGTTTCTGATCCAAAAGAGGCAGTTTGCTTTTACTGCAACCAAAAGGGGCATTGGAAGAGATCTTGCCCACAGTATCTGCAAGATATCAAGGATGGCAAAGTGAAGCCATCTTCGGCAGGTATTTACACTATTTCTGCTAATAACTCATTATCTTCTCGTTCATGGGTCCTTGATACAGGATGTGGTTTTCATATCTGTTCTGATTTGCAGGGTCTAAAGGAAAGTGAGGAGATAGAGCGAGGAAGGATAAACCTGATCATGGGAAACAGAAAGTCTTCACCAGTAACCAAGATCGGAGTTTATCAGCTTCTGCTTAGTAATGATGTTAGATTAGATTTAATAAATTGTTGCTATTCGTCTGAGATGACGAGAAACATTATTTCATTTCATGCATTGTTCAGACAAGGTTTTACATATTCTTTTAATGATTTGAATGGTTCAATTTCTGTTTATAAGAATGGTGTTTTTATGTTTGAAGCTTTGCCTTGTAATGGTGTGTATGAAACAGTGACTTGTGTTGATAGCCTAGGAAATAGTGTACTTAATATTGACTTGTCTAATAGTGTAAACAAGGCATGCTTGTGGCATTGTCGTCTTGGACACATTAACAAGAAACGCATAGCCCAACTCCAAAAGGATGGAGTGTTGGAATCATTTGACCTAAAGTCAGATGATATGTGTGAGTCTTGTCTTTTGGGAAAGATGACAAAATCACCATTCACAGGGTCTTGTGAAAGAGGTGAAGGTCTGTTGGATCTCATACACACGGATGTGTGTGGACCCTTCAGATCAACTACAAGAGATGCTAATCGATTCTATGTGACCTTCACTGACGATTATAGCAGATATGGATATATCTACTTGATCAAGCATAAGTCAGAAACTTTTGAAAAGTTCAAAGAGTTTAAGCATGAAGTCGAAAATCAATTGGGCAGAAAGATAAAGATACTTAGATCCGATAGAGGCGGGGAGTATCTTAGTATCGAGTTTAACGACTATCTGAAAGAATGTGGGATAGTCTCACAATTGACTCCTCCTAGGACACCACAGTTAAATGGTGTAGCTGAGAGGCGCAATCGAACCTTGTTAGACATGGTTCGTTCTATGATGAGTCGGGCTTCGCTTCCCATTCACTTCTGGGGGTATGCCTTAGAGACAGCCGCCCACATCCTCAATCTTGTCCCTACAAAGAAGGTTGCCAAAACACCTCACGAAATGTGGACAGGGAAAGTTCCCTCGTTAGCACATATTAAAGTCTGGGGTTGTGAAGCTTTCATAAGACGAGAGACTCACGACAAGCTAGCAGCTAGAAGTGAGAAATGTGTTTTCATTGGTTACCCAAAGCAGTCTTTTGGATATTTGTTCTACAGGCCTAGTGAGAACGTGGTCTTTGTAGCACGAAGAGGAGTCTTTCTTGAAAGAGAGCTCATATTCAAAGAGGACAGTGGGAGCACTATTGACCTTGAAGAAATTCAAGAGTCAGCCAATGAAGGAACCTTAGATGACACTAGCATTCAACCAGAGGAAACAGTTCCTGTTGAACCAATTGATAACTCATTACCTCTTAGAAGATCCACTAGGGTGAGTGTGCCACCTGAGTTGTATGGTTTTCATATTACTTCAGATGGTGACACATTCATAAGTGACAGAACACTGGTAAACTTAGATGAACCAGTCACTTATAAGGAAGCAATGGCAGGCCCAGAGGCTTCCAAGTGGAAAGAGGCAATGGACAGCGAGATTAAGTCCATGTATGACAACCAAGTTTGGAATTTGGTTGATAGTGCACCAGGTCGCAAGACAGTTGGGTGCAAATGGATCTTCAAGAAGAAGACAGACATGGATGGGAATGTGCACACATTCAAAGCTCGACTGGTTGCAAAAGGTTTCACTCAAACCCCAGGGGTTGACTATGATGAGACCTTCTCACCAGTAGCTAAGATTAAATCTATTAGGATATTGCTCGCCATAGCTGCCTTCCATGATTATGAAATCTGGCAGATGGATGTCAAAACTGCTTTCCTTAATGGGAAGTTGGCTGAAGATGTTTACATGAGTCAGCCAGAGGGTTTTGTTGATGCAAAGTTCCCCAATAGAGTGTGCAAGCTTGAGAAATCCATTTATGGATTGAAACAAGCATCTCGTAGTTGGAATCTTTGCTTCCATGAGAAAGTCAAAGAGTTTGGTTTCTCTAGAAGTGAAGATGAGTTTTGTGTGTATATCAAGGCTAGTGGGAGTATAGTAACTTTTCTGGTGTTATATGTCGATGACATATTACTCATTGGTAACGACGTTCCAACCTTGAAAGAAGTTAAGTCCTGGCTTGGAAAGTGTTTTGCCATGAAAGACCTTGGAGAAGCTGCCTATATTCTTGGGATTAGAATATTGAGAGATAGAAAGAAGAGACTAATTGGACTTAGTCAGAGCACATACTTGGATAAGGTACTAAAGAGGTTTAGTATGGAAAATTCCAAGAAGGGAGAGCTACCTATCCAGAGCAATACCAAATTGAGTAAGACTCAATGCCCGAGTACAGATGTTGAAATAGATGACATGAGTCGTGTACCTTATGCTTCCGCTGTCGGATCGATCATGTACGCTATGACATGTACTCGCCCTGATGTGGCATTTGCTTTGAGCATGGTCAGTCGCTATCAGGGAAACCCAGGTAGAGCTCATTGGATAGCAGTTAAGAATATACTCAAGTATTTGCGAAGGACAAAGGACTGGGTTCTTGTGCTTGGTGGCAGTGATACTTTGAGAGTAGATGGTTACAGTGATGCCAGCTTTCAGACGGATAGAGATAACTTCCGTTCTCAGTCGGGCTGGGTATTTTTACTGAATGGAGGAGCAGTTACTTGGAAGAGTTCCAAGCAAAATACGGTGGCTGATTCTACTTGTGAATCAGAGTACATTGCAGCAAGTGAAGCGTCGAAAGAAGCAGCTTGGTTGAGGAACTTCATCGGGGATCTCGGAGTTGTTCCAACCATCCAGGAGCCTATGGAACTGTTCTGCGATAATGAAGGAGCGGTTGCCTTGACAAAGGAACCAAGAGATCATGGTAAGACCAGACATATCGACAGAAAGTACCATTTCATCAGACATAGAGTAGAAGAAGGCCATCTTATAGTAAAGAGGGTGTCATCTGAAGATAACCCAGCAGATCCTCTCACAAAGGGTCTGAGTAGGGCTAAGCATATTCAGCATGCTCGGAGCATAGGACTGAAAGATGATATTAGTTTTAGTAGTTAGATTAGTTTTTGAAACTTGTAACAAAGTAAATGTAATTGACTTTTGGTGATTAAATAATAAAGTATTATTTATAAGTTTGGCTACTACCTTTTGTCGATTGTTTATTATTGTGTTTCATTTTTGCATGTTTTACTTCCTGAATAATGAGATTATTCAAACTCCACAGTCGCTCGTACTCTTGGAAGTAAGTAGTGAATTAAGACTGTCATGAATTGGATTGCAGATTGTCTAAGGATAGACATGGCAATAGAATTGCTGCAATGTTCATGAGTACTCAGAAATTGAGATTTGAGTATTGGATAAACCCTCGCTCAGAGTATTACTTCATGGAATTCATCACGAGTAATACTGAGACGATAATATCTTATAATCTTGAAACGAAGATATATGAGTTGTAATTTACAAGTCGGTTGTGCATTGGTGATACGAAAACGCATCAGTAACTTGGTGTTATAAAACGTATTGTCATGCATAATTTGATGAGTAAAAGATACAAGCATATGAGTCAACGTTTATTCGTTCCTTTTGCCCTAACAGGAAAAGCGATATCTGTGGGCCCCTCGATGATTTGGTGTTGACTTATGTGCTGGGCCCAGCCAGGACTAAATTGATGTGTTCGATTAGAAGTCCTACATCATCACAAATCAGGAATCGGGAAACATAGATTCTGGACAAACAGATTGATTACATTCCATGTCTTTTGTCTGGGGATATCAAGCAGAACGAAGGGTTATATGATCACTTATCTTAGGACACGTAACTGACTGGGTCAGAGTTCGGCAGCAGCTTTTGGAAGCTACAATTTGCTGGTCAAATTTAGAAGGCATACTAGCAATTATAGTTACAGACTTATCCAAGTGGGAGACTGTTGGATTAGGTGTCTAAGCCCATAACTATAATTGGTATGTACTTGAATTGACAGCAGCACAGTCCTTTTGGGTTGCCCTCAACCTAGCAACTGGACAAGGAAATTATGAAAGGAGAGATATTAATTTATAAGATTAATAAATTAATATATATATATATATATATATATATATATATATATATATATATATATATATATAAATGATTTATTAATATGTTAATGGATTAATATATTAATTAGAAATCATTATGTTTAATTAATTGTTAGCCAGAAATTAATCAGAATTGATTTTGGGGTTAAAAGAATTAATTATAAGGTGCAGGGACTAGTTTGCAATTATCTAATAGTTGAGTGGAAGGCTCTAGAAACCCCTTGGAAGAGGGTGGACGAAATCTTTAGGGGAAACCCTAATAATTTCGTCCATAGGGGCTTGGATAAGGCCCTTGGGTTTGCTTAGGCCCTAAGCAAAGGATAACTAGGGTTTCCCTTAAACCCTAGATCCCTCAGCTATATAAGGAGCCTCCTGGTTCATGTTTTTGGTACTCTTTCTTTTGAAGAAACCCTAAGGCCGAGATTTTGCATACTCCCTCTCTCCTCTCTCTCTTCTACTTTCCTTCTTGCTAGTTTGGGTGTGACTCCATTAGAGGCATTACACTTGTGGTGCTAAAGCTTCCAAGAAGATCAAGATCAAGATCAAGGGAATATCAATTGTTTGCTATAACAATTGAAAGGTATGTAAACCCTAAACCTTAGTTTACTATTTTCGATAATAGCCTCTCTCCTCTAGGGTTCTTGTTTTGCAATTCAAAGTTGTATGCTCAATAGTTAAAACATAGATCCAAAGTAGGTTGCATGTGAACTTAGGAATTGTTTCTAGTTTATTTGTTGTACCTAAATCCCATCAAATAATCATTATGCTAGTGGGAGCATGATGATTATGTTGCAAGTTAGCAATGTTAATTATAGAAAACAAAAGTTTCAATTCGCTTTGAAAAGTTGTTTCCCTATAATTAAGGGAGAGGATTTTATACTTCATTCCAATTCTACAAGCTTAGATTGAGATTTTAATCAACTTTAGTCAAGGATATATATGAATGTTATGTTGGAATGGTTCAACATAAGGAAATTCTATATATGTTGCGTTCTCAAAATTTCGATTATGATTACGGCATACCTCTTCATAGTTCGAATTGTGAGAATATGGCAAATAAAAAATTATAGCATGAATCGTGTCCTATATGCTTCGGGTATAGATTCGATTACATGTGCTATAATCCATTCTAAATTTTCCCAAATGCCTAAGGAATTAAAATGGAAAAGGAATAGAACTGGAAATGACTAAAATGATTAAGCAAATTGTCGAGGACAATCTGAGGTTTACCAAAGATTAGTTGCTCATGGACAATTAGAAGTATAGAGTAAGGACAATATTGACATATTTTGAAAAGAGGCAACTCTTGTTCAGAAGTAATGGTCAAAATGGTAATATGGAATTGTTTCCATAGGTGGAAGTTGTTCTTTGAATTTGTGTAAGATTAAAGAACTTAATGCAAAGAAGGATGTTTAAAGGAATGTACTTTGAATTTGAGACTTCATTTCCATGGAATTGATCTCCATTGGAATTCTTTGTAATATCTGTTGCCAAGTCTTTGTGACTTGTGTGCATAGTCATTACAAGGGGATCATTGCATATAAGTTTAGAGTCTAACAGATTATAGTAAATGGCAAGAGTTTGGTATTCTTACATTTACAAAAGGGATTGGGATTGTGAAATGAGCATCGTTGGAGTAATGTTCAATTGATCTATTTCACAAAAGAAAAGACCATAGGTAAACATAGTATGCATGCTTGGAGCATGACATGACTATTGTTTCAATTCAAGTATTAAGTTGATTAATCGAAACATGAATAATGAGTAATCAATATGGTGCTTAGATAAAAGGGTTTTTATTTACACTCAAAGTGTTGGGGCCATACAGGATTAGTATTATTTTTGTGTTTCACTTTGCATGTTTTGACTTCCAGATAACTAGGTCATTCTTCCCGAATGACTAAGTTATTCAAACCATCCACAGTCGGTCATATGTTGGAAGTAGATATGAATCAAGACTGTCATGAATCTGGCTTGTAAGATTTGTCTAACGTGCATTAGACATAGCAATAGTTGCTACAACATTCATGAGTGCTCATAAGTTTTGAGTATTGGATTCAACCCACGCTCATTTGGATTCACTTCATGGATTTTATCACGAGTGAATCATGAGACGATAATATCTTATATTCTTCAAACCTAGAGATATGAGTTGTTGACTACGAGTTGGTTATACATTGATTGCACGAAAACGCATTGGTAACTCGATGTTATAAAACGTGCCTTTGTGTATGATTCAACAAGTAGTCAGTACAAGCATATGAGTCGAAGTTTATCCATTCCTTTTACCCTCAAAGGGATAAAAGCGATATATGTGGTCCCCTCGATGATTTAGTGATGACAAAATGTAAGTGCTCGGCCGGGCCTGGACTGATTTGATTTGTTCAAATTAGTCAGTCGTCATAAATCAGAAATCGGGAAACAACAAATGGACGAAGAGAATGATTATAATCCATGTCTCAGTCCATATGATATCTAGAATGGAGGAATATATGATCACTTATCTAATGGACGCGTCATTGATTTGTTCAGAGTTCGGCAGCAGCTTTTAAGAGCTACGATTGTTGGTCAGGTTATGAAGGCGTACTTGCAATAATAGTTATTAGACTTATCCAAGTGGGAGACTGTTGGATTAGTGTCTAAGTCCATAACTATAATTGGTATATACTTGACCCGACCCAGCATGGTCCATTTGGGTTGCATGGCATCATACATTTGGATAGACTAAAATGAGAGAAATAACACTTAAGGTTTATTAATATATTATAAGTTCTAATATATTAATAAGATTATTTAAATAGTATTGATCAAGAATTAATCTAGAATTAATTAAGTGATCAAAAGAAAACTAATTAAATATATGGGTTGATTGTGTAAATCATCCATACTTATATAGTGGGCTAATGCTCCATGGATTATCAAGTTGGGCTAAAACCCATAGGATGCTCCATGGTGTATTTGAACCCATGGATCCAAGGAAATGGAAAGCCATGACAATTAGGGTTTACCCTAATTGTGTCACACTATATAAACATATCATTCTTGTCAAAATCGGCCACTAAATCTATGTGTGGAGGGAAAACCGATTTCATGAAGTGTATACTTTCTCTCAAGTTATTCCAAGTGTTTATGATGTTGTATGAACCATTTGAGGTGTCACACTTGGGGCACTAGGCTCTTGAGCTCCATGGAATCAAGCACCAAACAAGAGGTATGTAATTCTACTAGATTTTATATTATGTGTACTTTATATTATGCTAGTTAGAACAATACCTTGGAAATTGATATTTGCATGTATAATAGAGAAAAACATAGATCCAAGGTATTTAGGGTTGCATGTACACCATAGGAGTGTTAGAATGCTCAAAACCCAACAGTTTTTATATTACAAGTACCCCATGCCATGCTAGATAGGATGAAAACCTTGGAAAATCAATTTTGCATAAATATTAGAGAAAACATAGATCCAAGGTTTCTAGGGTTGCATGTACACCATAGGAGTGTTAGAATGCTCAAAACCCATCATAGATGAGACAGCGGTTGTACTCTTGGAGGACATTCAGGTTGATGACGGCCTGAATTACATTGAGAAGCCAGTGGCGATTCTGGATCGCAAGAAGAGGGAGCTGAGAAATAAGAGAGTAGAGTTAGTGAGGTGCAGTGGCAGCACCAAAAGGGTTCGGAGTAGACTTGGGAGTCCGAGGAGGAGATGAGGGAGCACTACCCAGAGTTGTTTCTAGATTCAGCAGCAGCAGACTTCGAGGACGAAGTCTGATCCAAGTGGGGGTGAATTGTAACATCCGTCTCTCGAGGTATCATTTAGATTATCTAAATTAATATTAGCTTTGGGCTAACACTTGGACAATGGACCTTTAGGGGTGGACCTTAGCAAAAATGGGCCAAGAAGTTAGGCTGCCCATATTTCGTACGCTGGGCGTAACCTGGCATACGCGGGGCGTAGTGGCACATTGGATTCGAGGGACTCGGGGGCGTACGCACAGCGTACCAAGAGGTAATCCCAGCGTATGCGGGCAGATGCTAAACCCTAATTTTTAGGGTTTAAGACATATAAATACCCCATTATAGCCTCCCCTCTAGCCTCCTCACCAGTCCCTCACCTTTAGAAAACCCTAGTTCGTCTCATACTCCATTGTTGTGTATGCTTGACCTTTTTTAGTTCATTTTTGTGAAGAAAGACTTGGAAGAAGTGAAGAGAAGTTGGAGGAGAAGCACTTGAGTATCTTGAGCTCAAGGATCTGGAACAAGTTCATCTTTTGGCACCCAAAGGAAGTATAAAGCTCTTACCTTTCCTCTTAGAAGCTTAGATCTAGGGTTTTGAAAATTTGGACCTTTTTAGGTCCAAAGAATGGATCTTGTTCATGCAACTTCGTTTTTGAGCTTAGGGTTGCCACCCTTGAAGCTCAAAGTGTCCCTTAAGCAGTAAAGTTGCAAGCTTTAAAGCTTTTATGTAGCCATGCATGAGATCTAGCCTTTTCCATGGAAGTTTATTGCTATTTTTAGAGTTGGGACCATTTGGTGGGTTGCAAGCCATCAAGTGATCGACTTTATGGGTTAGGATGAAGCATTGGACTCAGATCTGTAGTTTGGACGTAGTGCCTTAAGGGATTAAGCAGTTTTGGAGAAAATGGCTTAACAGGAGACTACGCTGGGCGTACACGCCAGTATGCGCAGCGTACAAGCCATTCAAGCAGTATGCGCAGCATACAGAAGGGTGCACTCAGCGTACGCTCAGACAGTGGGCTTTATGTTAGTGGGCCTCGGTTTGGGCGAGGCCTTGGATATAGCAGTAGTTGGGCCGAGATGGGCCTTCACAAGTCAGTCAAGGGTACAAGGACTTGCTAGGGCTTGTGAGGAAAAGCCGATTTGAGAAGTTGGGCCTAATTTAGAAAACTTGGCCATTAGTGGGCCTTAGTGGGCCATGAGTGGATTTATAAGGATTAGTTGGAATTGGGTCTTGGATATGGCCCAAAGTTAGAGCAGGGGTAAAATGGTCATTTTGCCCTTAGTGGGATTCTCAGTTTTTGACTAAGTGTTTATTTGGTCATAATAGCCGGAGTGTAGTTGGAGCAGCAGATAGAGTTACCTAGCACGAGTTTTCAGCAGCCAGATTGAGAGGTGAGTTTCTCTCCAGTAGGAACGGGTATGGCCACAACGTCGGCCCGTTTAAATGTTAGTAGTTCCGGACTTCGGTCCGATGTCGGGGCAGTCCCGAGAAGAGTATATGTATGCTTGATGTCTTTGTGATTCATGCATGTTATGTGTTATGTGTTCCGGGGCAAGCCCGATGTATGCTAGCTTATCTGTTCTATGTTATGTATTCCGGGGTAAGCCCGATGCATGTTAATTTATATGTTATCAGTTATGCGTTCCGGGCTTCGGCCCGATGCTGGGGTAAGCCCGATGCAGTTTATATGTTTTGTTATTTGTTTATGATATATGTTATGTTGTGTATGTGTCAGGGTAAGCCTGATGTCGGGGCAAGCCCGATGTCGGGGTGAGCCGATGCCAGACGTAGTCTGATGCCAGGGTGATCCCGATGTCGGGCAGGAGTCCGATGTCGGGTTCGTCCCGATGCAGTTGGGAGTAGTCCCAGAGTTATGCTATGTGTATGGTATGTGGTAGTTTAGGGAGCTCACTAAGCTTCGTGCTTACAGTTTCAGTTTTGGTTTCAGGTACTTCAGCTAGCAAGGGGAAGGGCTCGGGTTGATAGCATGACACACACCACAATCTTTCTGGCCTGGGAGATTACTCTGATATTTTATCACATGTTTTTGTCACAATATTTGATATGATGTTTTGAGATACATGATACATGGTTTTTCTCTATGATTATGGATGGTTTATGGTTTTATAATAATTTTCAAAACGAAATTTTTAGACTGTATTTTTGGGTTGTTTCAAGTAGACTCAAATACGAACGTGCAAATATAAAGATCGTTAAAATCCGAGATCATATGAAGAAGTTACGACGTTCAGAACACAAGACCTAAGCTAAACCCAAAGACCTAAGCAACCAAGCAGTCGAGGCTGTAGTGGTCATAAGCATCAACAACCCCGAACACCTTATTAATTATTGTCTCACGTAGGATGTTGTGAGAAAAACCTAAAAAAACTGATTATAAGTACTAAATGTGTAGAAAAACAATAAAGACTTATTTTGCAATAAAAAAAATATTAAGGACTAAATGTGTGGAAAAAAATTAAAGACCAAATATGTACAAAGTGAGAAATATAAAACTCTGTTAAGTCATTTTTTTTCCAGCTTATCTAGAGTAGCCGGTCATAATGATTGAATGTGTACATTTTAACAAGTTGAAAGGTAAATATAGACGGAAAAAATCTTAGTGACCAAATATGTATAAATAAAAAAATATAATACCCTTTTAAGTCATTATCCATTAAAATTTTAGAAGTTCTGTGCAGAACTTATGCTACATTTACATTTTTTTTTTGCCACATCCTAAACCCATCGTCCCTTTACGCCTAGTTCCCGAGTTGTAGCAGAGAAAAGAGAGTAAAAAGAGAAAAGAAGAGAAATGAATGATAAAGAAATTTGTCTTTTGTGTTTCCAAGTTGAAGAGAAGTAGAAGAAAAATTAAATATTTTTTTCAAGAAAAAGTGATCCTAATTCCTAACATTTTCTTCCCCTTAGCTTGTTTAATAAACTTGGGAAGACAAATTTCTTTTATTTTCTTTGCAGTTCCAATAATTTCTTTTGTTTTCTCTCTAACGCCTCGTTCCCGAGTTTAACAAAAGAAAAGAAGAGAAGAGAAAAGAAAGTTACGAGAGAAAACAAGGGAAAGGAAAGGAAAACAAAATTTTCTTTTGTGTTCCCGAGTTGGAAAGAAGTGGAAGGAAAATGAATAATTTTGTTCTTTCTATCCAAATCCTCCCAAATCGGAAGGAAAGTTAGCAGGGAAAATGATCCTCCAATTTCTCTCCACTTCCTTCCACTTCTCTCCTTTAATGAAACTCGGTAACACCAATTTTTTTTTTTTCTTCTCATTTCCACCCATTTCCTTTCCTTGGGAACGGGTTGTAAAGTTGAACTCGGGTTACTTTACACAAACCAAGCTTCATCTTTCTCTACCCAATCTTATCTTTCTCAAAAATTGTGTTTGAAAATCGAATATGGCAGACTACCTCCCATCTGAACTCATCGTCAAAATCCTGTCAAGGTTACCATCAAAATCGCTTCTCCGTTGCCGATCAGTGTGCAAATCATGGAAATCTCTCATCTCTTCCCCCCAATTCATCCAGACTCATCTTAACAAGTTCAACCAACTAAATTCTCGCAATATTGTCCGTTGCTGTTTGCAGCCAGAGAACAGGGAAGCATACACTGTCCATCTCGATGACCAACATCTTACTCTCGATACTCCCATTGATTTCCCCTTCTCTCTTACGCGTGATGATTATGATTACAGAAACCCCTTTTTCACGATGATTGGGTGTTGCAACGGCGTTATCTGCCTTTACAATGCGACAACCACAAGAAATGAAATCCTACTATGGAATCCTTCAATTAGAAGGAAAGTAACCCTAACTCCTCCCGTTCAACCTTATCGCAACTACAATCGAGATCATATTTTCGTTTTCGGGTTTGGATACTGTAACATATCTGATGATTATAAGGTTGTTAGACTCGTCTGTGATGGTATTACCTTCTCAGATAGACCCAAGGTAAGTTCTGATTCAACATATAATCAATAGTTATATCTTCAACCCATGATTACTACTTCTTTTATTTCGCCATTTCAGGTTGAGATTTACACTGTGAAAACTGCAACTTGGAAGACAATCATGTTTCCTCAAGATTCACGTTTCTGCCGTATCCTCGGTGATCGTTCACATGTGTTTTTGAATGGATCTGTTCATTGGTTAGCAGGTGATCGGGACATTTCACTTTCCTCAATCCTTACACTTGACATAAGTACAGAGCTTTTTGGGGAGATTCAGTTGCCTGATTTTCATGTGAAATGTCCTTCAATGCCTGTGACGATAACTGTTGTTGGAGATTCTTTGGGTTTGATTTATCCATTCCGACCTCTCTTTGTGTGTTCAAGCACTTACAAGATAATGGTTATGAAGGAGTACAAGATACCCACGTCATGGACATTGATATATGAAGTGCACTTTCCGGATATAGATTTGGGGAGACCTTTGAAATTGAGACATAATGGGGATTTGATAACTGCATCGAGTTCGTGCAATCTAACAATTTATAACCAGGAGGCAGGGTGCTATTCAGTGGATGGTTGTTGTAGAAAAGGTGTTAATTTATACTCAATTTCTATTGATAGATATCAAGAAAGCCTAGCATTGTTGGATGTCGGGAGTTACACTCATAACCAAGAGTAATTTGCAAACATAACATATATATTAATATTACCAACTACTTTGTGATTTGTGGTTATTTTTGTTCCAATGATTGTAGACTTTCATTAGCAGATTACATATATCGGTGCTTAGGAAAGTGGTATTTCCTTGTAGCTTTTTTGTTAGTTTAAGAATATTAAGTTAATTGACTAGTGTTTGAATGTGGCTTGGCTTGTTACACATTGTTATCTATTATATTTGTATGTATAGCACAAACAAATGGGCCGTTTTCGTTGTTGATGGTTGATTTAATGATACATGTTTTGATGAATACAATTGTTGTAAGTTGTAAAGAGATAACCAGCAAGGGAGATATAACCATCATTAGAGCTTCGCAAATGATTGGTGTATCTTTTGATCAAGGGTAATGAACATTGTCTCATTAGCAATGTATCTTCCTTGATTTCTTTATTATAGTATCCTAGTTGTATTTCATTCTATCATAACATCATACTTTGAAAAATCAATGAATAGGCAATGTCATGAAAATACTATGCACATTGCTATAGTTGAGTTGGTTTTTCAAAGTACAATGTCTTTACAAGAATCAAACTGAAAGTACACTACTCTAATAGAAATAAATGGATGTAGGATGATATAATAAACAAATAAACAATAATATGTTAAATGTCTTGCATTAACCATTTCTTTTAATTCATAGAATTTTGAATTTTCACATCGAGGTGGAAGACAAACAAGCAACAAGCTGTGCCACTAATCCTTTTTGGATGACAAAACTAATTCTTTTTGTAATTATATCTGACATGGAACGAAAACAAAAAAAAATGAGAGAAACTCAAAGTATTTTATTACTAAAAATTCAAGATGCCTCTAAAGGATTACAATGGACCATTTATAAAGGGCGGTGCTAAATTTGGTAGGTACGACTAAAGTTGGAAAACTAAAATCAACAATAAATTTTAGTAAATAACCTTCTAAATAAGAGAGGGAATTTCAGAAAACAACGAAAATGGATATTTTGTCAATAAAACGGAATAAAAAAAACGGAAATTATTCAAAGTTTTGGGAAAACTGGGATTTGAGGACCTAAACAGTGGAATTTGATATCGACCTGTTAGGAGCTCCGACCCGTCGATACCTTTCTGCCAATATATCGCACGCCTTCAAATTCCTTACGGATCAAAAGTTATGTATGTTTTAAGTTGGACCTCTTTTGGCCCCGTTTGTCTTTTTCCCACTTGTCCATAAAAGCTTCTACCAAATTGAAAACCATTCTATATCGGTTTTTTGGTGGGAGTCCAACTTTCATACAAGTACATGGATCAATTCTATAACTTAGTCCAAAAAGATATTAATTTTTTTTTCGGGATCGGTTCCGTTCGATTTATTATGTTTTTTTCCATAAAAAACGAACCAACCCACAAAAATTTACTCGTTTATTTTATTTATTTTTATTTTGTATTTTAACTTCTTTGAATAGGGTGAATTTTTGCGAACGACTTTTTTGTTTGACTAGGGTGAGTTTATGTGAAGAGTTTTTCAACCTAAAAAAACTAAAATGGGATGGTTTTTAAACATAAAAATATTAAAACTCAATCATAGAGGGTGAGTTTGAATGGTATTTCAACCAAAAAAATGAAATTGTGGGATGGGCCGAAAATGACCTTTTCTTTTTATGGTTCCATTGTTTTAGCAGTGAAGTGCTTGTGGATGGTGGTGGTGGCTAATGGTGGTGAAAGGGGCAGAGAGAATGGATCCGATTTGATGGAGATATTGAAAGGGGCATCAAACAAAGACAACGTGTTCCTGTGTGTAGCTGGTGATGAGAGGGAAGATGCTCTTTTTATTAATTTTAGGGCTTTTACAAAAATGGTTCCTGCAGTTTAGTATTTAAAAAGCAAAAAGGGCATTTGAAAAAGATGAAAATGTCCTTCTTTTTCTAGATAACGCTGGTTTCAAACTTCTGTTATCAAGAGGGGCTAAAACCAATAAAATATTTAATTTTGGACTATTGGTACTGTTCACCTACATATTTTTCATTTTGGGTTTAAAAGGTCCTTATTCTATTTTTTGAGTGTTATGGATCCTTACACTTTCAAATAGTGAGTTAAAAGAGGGAATATGACCCTTTGTATCCGGTTGTAACCGGTTACGAGAGTTTCCATCGCCCACGTAAGATCCACGTATGCTCCAGGTTGGCATGTGGACAAACATTAAGAACGAGGGTTTCCATCGGCCACTTCACACAAATTCGTTCCCCTAATTTATCGCAAGAAACATAAAACCTAGATCCTTCGATGATGGCTGATCCAATCGATGTCAACGCCAGAGTAGTCACGCTTTGGAGTAACCTAGTTGAACCCATCCCCAATTGTGGTTGTCGTTAACCTGCGAATAAGAGAATGTTGTGGACGTTGCCCAATCCAGCTTGGAGGTTCTTCAACTGTCCATTTTCGATGGTAAGAAATCTACTTACAGCAGCAAGTAATTCCCTTTTACAAATTCCTTTGAGGAAGCATCCATCTAAACATATTACTCTTCTGTAACCATCCATCCAACCTTTTTTCAGTCCAGCAAAACAAATATAGAATTTACTGAAGTAGTTTGTACCATCTGACATTTGATTAGTATCCATTTTCACAGTGGAACCAGGGTTTGATCTTCTTATTTCCTCACCATAGGACCACAGTCTTGCATAGTGTTCCTTAATATCACCTTCAATTATGCTCAAAGCATATTTCTTTGCCCTCCTGCATTGCCCAACACTAACATCTATTCCAAATTTTGTCATAACCTCAAGTCTAAGTTGTTTATGACTCAGTTTCTGCCTATGCATAATTTTCTTAGTGAAATGACTTCCAATCCAGGCATAAGTTACAATTGACCCCATCTTCAAATTCCTAGCACAATTGTGATCAGGCTTCAATGATTTAATTTGGAAAGATTGTTCATCACCCATCCATGATGCCCAAAGTCTAAATGAGCAAGCTCCATCACAACATAATACTAACAGTCTTTTGGTATCATTTTTCTTGAAGCATAATTGATATCCTCTAGCAACTGCATAGTTACATAACATATGCTTCAACTATTTTGGATTCTCAAATCTCATTCCCAATATTGGTTTTTGTTTTTTCCATGGGATTTCCTTATTAAAGATGTAATGTTCCTCACATTCAGGGTTATTCTCACCTTCCTCATCAAAAGCAATGTCATCAGCTACTTGGTTGTGTTCCTGACCTACTTCATCTTCCCCATCCATGCACAACTTACTCAAAAAAACATCATTCCTCGTTTTGTTCATTTGACATTTCTCACCTAATTCATCCAAGTTCACTGAGAAATTTTCTATGTCTACCTCCTCTTTTCTTTGACCCTAAATAACTGATTCCATCTCATCACCACTAATTACTTCATTTTCACTTGACACAAACCAACCCTCTAATTCGTCACCAAAGTGGTCAGTGAATAATGAAGCTTCACCTCCTCCTATAGCGTATGAAACATGTATGAACTCGACATACTCTGTATCACATTCTATTTTTCTAATACCATTATGAAAGGGTTTGTTTGGGTACAAAAAGTACATTTGTGCACAACGGTCACCCAAGAAACGTTCAAGAAATGTAACACAATCACTAAAATTCATACCAGCAAAGTCGTGGTCTGTAAATAAGAATTTCTTACCTTCAGCATACTAGAATGGACATCGAATAAAATACCCCCCGTAGTTTAGCTCAAGTTTAAGATACCCATTTTCATCATCTGCCATCTTTGAGGAAAAATGAGAGAGAAATCGGTTTGAACGAGGATAAGTGAATTGATGGTTCCGATGGAACCCTAGACTAATGTCTGTAAATAAGAGGGAATCGGTTATGCATGCACACGTGGACATCCTTGTACTCATAAGCAACTGATTAAGCCATTCAAAATGGTCATATTCCCTCTTTTAACCCATCATTTGAAAGTGTAAGGATCCATAAAGCTCAAAAAATAGAATAAAGACCTTTTAAACCCAAAATGAAAAGCACGTGGGTGAACAGTAGCAATAACCCTTTTTTTATACTAAAACCATAAAATTTTGCCAACCCCAACAATCATTTTTGTAATTTTATCTTAAAATTAATTGAATGATAAATTAACATTAGTCTGGGATCCTAGTATATATTTACCCGCATTTTAAGAATTAATATCTAACGAGCTTTTATCACAAAAAAAAAAAAAACACTTTAGTGATGAAAAAAAGCCTCTGCTATACCTTAAACCCCATCGTCCCCTTTACTATACACAATCCCAATCTTCATCTTTCTCTAAGGTGTTGTTTGTTTTTTGTCTGCAAATCTGTGTGGCCTCTTCTATCTGCGCCGCGCGCAGACCACGCGCGGACATTAGCCTTTGCAGACTGTTTGCTTTTTTGAAGACTGCAGACCTAAAAATGTCTGCGCGCCCTCTTCTTGGCGCAGATGTGGACCACATTCTTCTAACATCTTCAGACATCTTCTAGCCTAAAAAACACATATATATTTATTTTTTTAAAGTTTTTTTTTTAAATTTATATTTTTTCCAACTTTATTAATGATAATCAATTTGAAAAAAATACAATACTTAAAAAAAAACGTTTGACGAAACAAAAATGATATTATTGACAAATTTATAAATAAATATTTATTACAATAAAGATTTTTAATAGATTTAACTGAAAAAATCGAATTTTATTTCCATCCATTTATGTATCAAATTCTTTGATCCCTAATTATAATGTTTAGTTATAACTTTGCAACCAAAGTTGTTGGTTTTATCAAATATATACGTTAATTCATACCATTTTTATTTTTATTTTTTATACAATAATACATAAAAGTTGATCTAGATTTGTTAATTATTTATAACAAAGTCATAAATATATTAAAAAATCACTTTGAAGTTTAAAAAAAATCAGTTTATTTAGATTTCAGTTTATTTTAGTAGCCCGCAGATGTTAAAAAAACAAACAGTCTTCTTTTTTCAGACTGCAGACGTTCGGTCCACCTCTTCTACTACAGAGGTCTACAGATGTGGTCCGCAGACTGCAGACATTTTGTCTCAGAAAAAACAAACATCACCTAAACCTCTGTTAGAAAATCGAATATGGCAGACTACCTCCCATCTGAACTCCTTGTCAAAATCCTGTAAAGTTTACCTTTAAAATCGCTTCTCCGTTGCCGATCAGTGTGCAAATCATGGAAATCTCTCATCTCTTCCCCCGAATTCATCCAGACTCATCTTCACAATTTCAACCAACTAAACTCTCGCAATATTGTCCGTCTCTGTTTGCAGCCAGAGAACAGGGAAGCATACACTGTCCATCTCGATGACCAACATCTTACTCTGGATACTCACATTGATTTCCCCTTCTCTCTTACGCGTGTAGATTATGATTACGGAAACCGCTTTTTCACGAGGATTGGGTATTGGCGTGATGATTATGATTACAAAAACCGATTTTTCACGAGGATTGGGTGTTACAACGGCATTTTCTGCCTTTACAATGCAACATCCACAAGAAATGAAATCCTACTATGGAATCCTTCAATTAGAAGGAAAGTAACCCTAACTCCTCCCGTGCAACATTATCGCAACTACAATCGAGATCATATTTTCGTTTTTGGGTTTGGATACTGTAACATATCTGATGATTATAAGGTAGTTAGACTCGTCTGTGATGGTATTCTCTCAAATAGACCCAAGGTAAGTTCTGATTCAACATATTTACTAATCAATAGTTATATCTTCAACCCATGATTACTACTTTTATTTGGCCATTTCAGGTTGAGATTTACACTGTGAAAACTGCAACTTGGAAGACAATCAGGTTTCCTCAAGATTCACGTCTCTGTCATATCCTCGGTGATCGTTCACATGTGTTTCTGAATGGATCTGTTCATTGGTTAGCTGGTGATCGGGGCTTTTCACATTCCTCAATCCTTACACTTGAGATGAGTAGAGAGCTTTTTGGGGAGATTCAGTTCCCTGATATTCATGTGAAATGTTCTTCAATGTTGGTGACGATAACTGTTGTTGGAGATTCTTTGGGTTTGATTTATTCATTCCGTCCTGACATTGTGTGTTCATGCACTTACAAGATATGGGTTATGAAGGAGTATAAGATACCCACATCATGGACATTGATATATGATGTGCATTATCCAGATATAGATTTGGGGAGACCTTTGAAATTGAGACAAAATGGAGATTTGATAACCCAATCATGTCGATGCAATCTACTGATTAATGACCAAGATGCACGATGCTATACAGTGGATGGTTGTCGCAGAAGAGGTATTAAACTAGATTCAATTTCTATTGACAGATATCAAGAAAGCCTAGGATTGTTGGATGTCAGGAGTGACACTGATATGACCTCTTTCCCAAACAGAAGACTTTTTCTTCTAATTCCTTTGCATACAGATAGTGTTAGATCATGTTTCCTTTTTCTTAGGACCTTAATGTTACCCATTTACTTCCAGTAACATGTTCACGTTTCCAATTCCTATATTAGGTAGTTTTATTTCCTTCATTATAAATAGCTTGTCCATTGCATCAAATTAACAGAGAAGAAAATTGTTTCAGTTTGTGTTCTTAAATTTTGTTAGTAGAAAGGAGATTAGCCATCTCAGAATTTGGCTTTATCAATTGGTGCTTTCATATTCGTCTACATGCCTCCCAAAACCGAGTCAGGTTCCACCTCCGACACCACCAAGGCCACACCCGACAACCCAATCGCCGCCCTTCATGCCCACATGCTTCATATCGCTCAAATTACCACTGATACCAATGCTAAACTCGATAAATTGATCCAACTCATGACCGACCAACGCGTCAATCAACCTCCACCGCCGCCACCACCCCCACCGCCGCCGCCACCACCACGCGATCCAAATCCGATCCTCCGACCACCGAAAATTCTCCTGCCCACTTTTGACGGTTCCAACCCACTTGATTGGATTTTTCAAGCCAAAAATTACTTCACCTACTACAACATTCCTCCGCCTCAACGCCTTTCCTTGGTTGTCTTCTACTTTACCGGTGATGCTTTAAGCTGGTACAAACATCTTGCCAGCAACAACCTTCTTGGCACTTGGCCGGAGTTCACCCGTGCACTTGAACTGCGTTTTGGCCCATCTACATATGAAAATCACCAAGCAACCTTGTTTAAGCTTCGACAGTCCACCACCGTCCCCGCCTACCAGACCGAGTTTGAAAGAGTTAGTAACCGGGTCATCGGTCTCTCTTCCGTAGCCTTGCGTAACTGCTTTATCTCCGGTTTACGTCCCGACATTCAATCGGAAATTGTCATCCATAACCCGCAAACACTTCATGCCACTTATGGTCTCGCCAAATTAATTGAAGACAAACTCCATGATAACCTTCTTCCTACTGCTGGTAATTCGGAACCACCACCACCGACTCTACCTTTATTGGCTGCCTCTCCTTCCACTTCCCCACCACTTCCGATCAAGAAACTAAGTCCCACCGAAATGCAACAACGAAGGGCTGAAGGCCTATGTTACAACTGTCCCGCCAAGTATCAACCCGGCCACCAGTACAACCCGCCCAAGTTCCTTCTTCTTCAATCAGAAAACGAGCCACCATGGCCTTACCTGCAACAAACTGACTTTGGCCTTGCGGACAAGGCCATTTCTTAGGGGCGGAGTATTGATACGACCTCGTTCCCAACAGAAGACTTTTTCTTCTAATTCCTTTGCATGCAGATAGTGTTAGATCATGTTTCCTTTTTCTTAGGACCTTAATGTTACCCATTTACTTTCCAATTCCTAGATTAGGTAGTTTTATTTCCTTCATTATAAATAGCTTGTCCATTGCATCAAATTAATAGAGAAGAAAATTGTTTCAGTTTGTGTTCTTAAATTTTGTTAGTAGAAAGGAGATTAGCCATCTCAGAATTTGGCTTTATCAGACACTAACGACCAATTCTTTTAATTCACGTTCATCGATAACTTGTTCATCGATAATTTTTATGAGTCGGATCTTTCTTGTACACTACTTTAATATCTTCATTACATCGGTTTTTGTCACTACTCAACCTGATTTGGATGCGGCAATGATTGATTTTAATGAATCAATTGATGAAGTGGATTGCGTATTGGAGTATTCCTGTCAATTTGATGGTGTTAGAATCTAATCTTGGCCAATTCTGGATAAATTGATTTTGATGAAGAACATAACGATTTTGGTTGATATTCGGAAAAATCTTTGACTGATAATCGATTTACTGTTTTGGGATTCGAAATATATTCGATTATGGAATAAATTTTGGGATTCCATGCTGTATTCGATGATTCACGATTGGGAAGTAATGAATTTCTTGTCAATGGAGTTGAAAGTCAAAATTGGAGTGCTCCTATGATTCACGATCGGGAATTAATGAATTTCTTGTCAATGAAGTTGAAAGTCAAAATTGGAGTTCTCCTGTTTGAATAAGATGACGATAACCTGTAGTTTGTTGTTTATCGGACGTTGCTATCTGAAGACTTCATGTTTAATGTATGTATTGGTCTATTGGGTTCTTATGAAACATTAAATTTCTGATGAATCGATGTTGATGGAGTCAAATGAAAAGTCAAAATTGGATTCAAGACTTGATTCTGATTAACTGTGAAAGATGCATATCTTCTGATTGGTCCAAATATCCCTAATTCAGGATTCACACAAACTGAATTCAAAGTTCTAAATTGTTTCATTTTTGCTCTTATGCTACTTTACGCTTTGTGATACTTCTGAACCATTGCTTCCAATGCTTCGTACTCAAAGAATTCAGAGTCAATTCCTGAACAATTCGAACTCCATTTACAACTATGTTCATCCGACTCATAAAACTCAAATATGTTCCACTACTTTGGACTCAATTTCACAAATCTCTTCGGGTTATGAGAATTCATCTCTTTGAACTAAAGATTTTAATAAATCTCTTCGATATTACAACATCTTAGGTCTCAACTTGCTTCCTACCTAAGTTGATTTTCTGCTTCCTAACGAATTCAGTTGATCAATTTGGTTTCACTTCTAGTCATATGGTGTCAAAATGCTTTGTAATGAAAAGAAATATAGAATGTTACATTTTGGTCCCTCATCTTTATCAAGTATTTCCTAATACAAAGGAATTTTATAAAGTTAACTGGCATCTTCCTAAAGGTGCCATATCCATCAATGAAGATATAGAGGAACCTGAAGTATTTTTTTTCAACATTGGCGAAGGTGTAACTCCTATGTATATTGATGAGGAAGTTGATAATTTCAAAATGGAAAAGTTGGGAGAGGTTGATGTTGATTTTGATGAGGTGGATGGTGATGATGATAATGACTTTATTTCCCGGAGAAACTTTAAAAAACTGAATAAAAAGCTGAACGTATCGCTTAGTTCTCTTGATTGTAGTACTCAATCTTCCCACAATTTCGATCAAGAACTGATTGGTCGAGGCAACAAGATGAATAGGATAAGAAATATATATGTTGATGATTGGATTTTGGTTTGTTGAAAGCTTATATGGTTATCGAATCTAATTCTAAGATGTCAAATGTGAAAGAGTTGTTATTTGAGGAATCAAAGAAGCTATTTGGTGAAATTATGAAGATTCTTGAAGAAAAATGGAGTTGAATGATACTCTTACAAAGGTGATTGATGCACTTCAACATGAACATGAAAATTCTTTAAAAAACATTAATAAGTCACTTTATGAAGCTAATAAGAGGGAGCTTACATTGCAAACTATTTTATCTAAAGCTTTGGCACATCTTAAATTTCTTGTGCCTTACATTAATGTTTGTGTTCCGGAAGCTCTTGCTCAAATCACTAGACACTTATATGATTTCTCTAATCAATCATACAACTAGGAGGGTAGAGAAAACAAATGTAAACAATTAAATAAGTGTTTGTTTAATGTTTCAAAATTTTCGACTAAAAATTTCATTTTAAATAATTCAAAATCATTCATTTATTATCCAAAGACGATCAAAATAAAAATATTCTCAAAACATCAGAGTAAAATTATAAAAAGTTAATGCATAATAGATCTCCAGGGGATGCAATACGATCAAGCCAGATTCTTCTTTTTGAAACCAGATGTACCTCAAAATATTTTAAACATAAACGAGTAAATCAAATCTTAGTGAGTTCCCCTAAAATACCTCACACAATAGAACATATACAAACATGCATGATGAGTCCACAGTCATCAGACTAGATTACCCCCGGGTCCTCAATCATCAGACTAGATTACCCTTGAGCCCACAACATAAGTCTGGATTGCCCTCCCAACCCTCAACTTATGTCTGGATTGCTCCTGAGCCCACAACACAAGTCTTGATTGCTCTGTCGGCCCTCAACTTATGTTTGAATTGTTCCTGAGCCCACATCATAAGTGTGGATTGCCCTCCCGGCCCTCAACTTATGTCTGGATTGCTCCCCAGTTTGTTGGCTTCCGCACAAAGCAATATCACCTCAACCTAACCGCACTATGTCGACATATGCAACAGATAAACATATAACCAACAAGTACATGTAATTATACAGATCAACCAATCAAACAGATCACTACATCATAACATCCTATATACCAGGATATATAACACAATCTAGTGGGCCGACATTGGTGACTTCGACCTATGAGTACAGCAAGGAAAACTCACTCGAACCACTGGAAAGATGTCTAACAGCTACCTCAACAACATAACATCCAACCCAAGCTCCCTAAAGCCAAACAAAAACTAATCCTTAATCAAATGTTCGATTCTACCTAAGTTTGACCAAAAGTCAATTTGGTCAAAAAGTCAACGGTCAACCCTTCGTTAACTTACGCACGGCGTACGTCTTACTCTATGCAGGGCATAGAGTCCTATCCATAAAATAGGCAGGATTCAGGCAACGAAATAACTGAAAGATCCTCCTCTAGCCAATGAGGAAAGGATGCAAAAAAGACGTGACAAAGGATCTTCCAGTAGGAGTCCGCCACGTCACGCCCCACGAAGGAATGTCCAACAGAATCTGTTGAGGTCCACATGCCTCTAAAACCAGGTATAAAAGGATCCTTCTTCCTCGTGAAGAAGGAGGACTCTCTTTCCCGTGAATATTCTTTCTCTTCTAAGAACAATCACTAACTTGATCGTCGGAGCTTCGTCCCGGGAATCCCTCCCGGACGTCGACTAACGATCTATTTTCCATTTTTGCACTGTGATATCAGGAGAAGGCATCTACGCTGAACCCATCGACAATCTCAGTTCTACCGTCTCCAATATATCACAACAGTTGGGCGTAGCCCATATTACGCCCCGCGTACGACGTCCATTTCAAAACTTCATTTAAGCACTTAATACATTAAGACATTTCACTCAAAGCTCAGGTCAGGTTCCTAATAGCTCCATAATTGATAAAGTTTCCAACTTTATCCATTAGGATGGTCTAAACAACGAAGATATACTCTTTAAGTCTCAAAGGGACCAGAAATGCATATTTCTTAACTAAACCATTATGTCCAAGTCTCCAACCTTCATATCCGAATCAATATGATGTTTAGATGGATAAAGTTTCCAGTTTTATCCATAACAAAGTCAAAAACTTTCAAAATCAAATTTTATGCACTAAAATGACTAAAAAGTGGCAAATATGAGAAATGATTAGATCTATGAAACCAATTATACCATCCAAAAAATCAAAGGGGTAAAAATTTCATTTTTATTATAATCAAAACACCATTGTCACTTTATCCAAATATTTAAAAGTATTTCAAATAAGACAATTATCAAAGTTGATACTCAAAGATTACACATTGCGGAAAACACATGTGTATGCGCTGCGATCAAGCAGGGCCCTTTCCTTTCGAAACAGAAGCACCTGAAACCATAACCACAAACTGTAAGCACAAAGCTTAATGAGTTCCCTAAATACCACATACCACACATATCAAACGAGCCTTACATAACATACATAATCATGACCTATACATATCACACATAAACATAATCAATAGGAGTGCTATGTGCCAACCATAGTCTTGCCATTATGCCATGAGCCGCCTCGTGGTCTTCCTTGTCAGGCCGGGGCTATAACCTTGGGTCTTACAGACAAGTGCAAAGAGCCACCTACTGGTCTTGTGACAACCCGAAATGTTTGGATCAAAACAATGTCTAAATTGTGACTCTATTACAAGGAAAACCTTGGAAGTCACATATAAGGTAACCTCTTGAAAGTAAACAAGTTTATCAAGGAAAACTAGGCAAATGAATTAGAATAAGAAGCTTGAATAAAAAGATCGTCTAGTAGTATTAAGCTTAGTCTCCCCACCACCCTAGAACATGGAAGGCAATAAGAAAAATGACTTAAGTCAACCTATATGGATATAAATATGGGCAATAATATTTGTGGAACCTTGGTTGAAAGCACCCTTAGCTAGTTAACAAGAGAACACCCATTAGACACCTTGTATGGAAGTTTTAGCACAATATCCCACTAAGGCCACCACCTTTGAGTGCATACTAGCTAAAAACATGAACACACCCTTGGAAAATCACCCAAAACCGTGAACACCTTCCCTTAGGCCACCCTTGGCCGTAAACCCTCTTTATTGGACCTTACTTGACCATAAACTCCCATAGTGGACCCTACTAGACCATAAACACCTTTCTTAGACCAAGTTAGACCATAAACACATTCCTAGGCAACTATTTGGGCGTAAACACTCTAAAATATAAAGGCTAGGGTGTGAACACACCCCTAGGTAATGTCTTGGGCATAAACTACATAAGGATTCCAAATTTGAACCATGAACACTTCCCTAGGAAGCATCTAGGGCGTAAACACTATAAAGACTCCAAATTTTAACCATGAACACCTCCCTAGGAGGCATCTTGGCCGTGAAACTTAGTTTATGGTCCATGTAGACCATAAACCCCTCCCAACTTAAATGTGTTTACGGTGCTTATTAGCTGTAAGTGGCTAATTCCCAATGCAAATCGCAGTAACTCAAGAATTAACTTCTAGAAATAGATATTACCCAGCAGTATTCCAAGTAAACATCCCATCAATTTCCCTATTCCATATGAAAGGGGCGTAAACCCCATTCTACACTTCACAAACTCATTTTCACATTCTGAGAAACCTCCGTAAACCCTCTCAAACATTCAACCAAGTTCCAGAAGCCATTTCTTCACATTCTCTTCTAAGATTTGGTAAGTGAATTAGGCCTTGTTAAATGATTCATATAATTAGTTATTTGTAATGTTCTACTCACACATAAATATATGTGTTCATAACCTTATGCTAGCAAATCCTCAAGAAGTTCATCCAACACACGAAGTGTTCTAGGCTCCAATTTCTCACCCCATCTCTTCAACTACACCATCTTCTACCCAAGGTGAGCTTCATACCCCTCTTTTGATGTTTTTCATGGTTTTGGGGGAGGATACAAGTCAAGGGTCTTGTGAAATTTTTAGTATAATTGCTTGTTTATGCATGTATGTTATGATTTATGTGCCTAAAGTTATGAACTATATATATTGATTCAAGAACTCGAGATTTTTAGCAAGTCTCAAGGTTTTGAACTATATATAACAAATTATATGCTAGAAATACAAAAACTAACATGTTTATGAAATATAGATCATAAATTGTTATGTTGAGAACCACAAGGATTTGCTTCAAAAATGTGCTTAAACAACTTGTTGAACATAATATTTTTGGAAGTGGGTAAAATATGGAAATAATGATATTTTGGGGACCATTTTCGGCCACATATATATATAAAAGGACCATTTTGGAGAAATGGAATAAAAACTGAAGAATTATTGAAGATCTCAATTTTAAAGGACCAAAAATGAAATTTTTGGATAAACAAGGGCCTTTTTGAATAATTTCATAAATATAAGTCTAAAATGAACATTTTAGAAGAAATGGGCCATTTTCAACAATTCACCTAGTTTGGAAGCACATATGACACCTTTTGACAAATATGGGTCTTATTTGAAAATTGATAAAAAGAAGGGACATTTTTTCCAATATCGATAATATTGGATCATTTTTGATAAATATGATTCAAATAGCACAATTATTGTTATTTATTAAATAACGGATCTCATCGATTTGCTTAAAAACCTGTTGGTATTCTAGTCAGACGAATCTCAAAAGTACCTATATATATATATATATATATATATATATATATATATATATATATATATATATATATATATATATATATATATTAGTGTACGTCTAAAGTCCTGTAAATAGTTATAACCAGAGTCTCCTGGAGGGAGAGCGGGAATTTGTGTATAGATCTATACGAGGTTGACACCCCGCACCTTCGTTGTTCGCTACAGCTAGACCGACTAGTCTAGGGTGACAAATGTCTTTAATCGATTTGGGCGCCTGAGAAACGCCGAGACAGGCCTCCGTCATATTAGTATGGTTATAACGACTCACTAGAATATGATAATGTACTTAGAAATTTATGTAAGGAAAACCTCATAAATAAATTGGCACATTGTGTTGACTGCCCCTATGCATGGTAGTGATGGTCCGCATTCGTTGTGTTGACCGTCCATTTAAATTGCGCGGAATGTCCACAATCGCCTATTGATTTCTCACACCTCTCAAGTATTAGGGTTTTAATACTACTATTTTACACATCAGAAAATATAGGATTTTCTGGGGAAAAACGATTGTATACTATTTCGAAAAACGATAAACTAACACACACAAATGCAAGTATACTCAATTGGAAACAGAACTTACGATTATTTTATACAAGAAAATATAGGATTTTCTGGGGAAAACGATTGTATACAATTTCGAAAAACGATAAACTAACGCACACATATGCAAGTATACCCAATTGGAAACAGAACTTACGATTATTTTACACAAGAAAATATAGGATTTTCTAGAGAAAATGATCTCACACTTTCGAAAGATGATAAACTAGAACACACACACATGCAACTATACTAGACAGAAAAAAAGACTTACAACTGTTTTGACAAGAAAACACTGGAATTTTCTGGATTTCTAAACTATCACAAATTTTTATACGAAAATGCTTATGAATTCACCAACATATTATATGTTGACGCTTTTCAAAACGACTTGTATTCTCAGGGATCTAGTAAGCAGGTAATCACCACGATCGAGGACTGGCGTCGATGCATTATGTTATTGCTATTTTTGTTATTTCGTGTTTAACTTTGAACAGAACAAGTATTGTAAACAATGTAAGTTTAATATTAATGTATGATGTTTGGATTTGCTATGTTTCATTTATATTCAATTGTGATGATACTGCACAAGGAAGTCACCCGCCTCCGGACGTTTCCGCCGTCTGGTCTGGGGATGTGACAGATTGGTATCAGAGCATTGTTTATAGTAAACTAGTATATCTAGCCATACAAGATATACAACTATAAATACAATGGGACTAAAACACTCTGACTAAAAGTATACTTTGAAGATATAAGTATTTTATAGAAGTATATATATATATATATATATATATATATATATATATATATATATATATATATATATATACTTACCAGCACAGTATCATAACGAGAAGAAAACAAAAGTAACTCAAGGTTGAGCACTACAGTCAAACCTAGGCAGTTATGTAATCATATCTGGGATAAATATAGTCTGATCAACTATATTTATTTGAGATATGACCAACATGTGCTTGGGAGTGATGGTGGTGTTGCAACAAACCTAAAACCTACCAACTATACATGCAAGAGAACATTGGAATCGAACATCAAGTTTAAAATACTATAGGAGTATTTTAGGATACCATAAACCCCCCCCCCCCACAGAAACACACACACACACACCTAATTTCTCATATCCCTATTCTCGCACAAGCAACATAGTTGAAATTCCTCACAAAGACCTCTACTACACTGTCGCGGTAACTTGCGGATAGGCCAAGGAGGGACCAAAAGAGGTTCATGAGGAAAACCCAGAGGTGGAATCCTAAGGAATACCAAGAGATGAATTATGAAAGGGAGGATTCCGACTAGGAGCCAATCAAGGATGAAAGCGTCGAAGAAACCCTTAGCGAGATTTACCCTATTGAGAATAGGCAAGAGACTCTTCACCTCTCTCTTCCTTGATACGTAAACACCCGGTATAAGTACTCCTGGAGTAGACGTACCTAGTAACAAAACAATACCCACGCAAAGACAAGCCTAGGGATTGACACCTACCAGGGTCAGGATGCATTCCCACAAAGGAAAACCCAACTACCCGCCTAATGGCCAACGATCCACAATCGACGTGCACCGTGCTCCGATCCCCAACACCCTCACAATTCAAGCACCACCCTATATGGGTCATAAGTGACCCGTCTAGATTCTCAGTTTCCGACTCTCCCTTGTGGACTAATGGGTACCAAGGGTGAAGTTTGATATACGACAATGTAAACCCGACTCCCCATGTAAAATAAGAACACCATTCTAAAGCCTTATGGAACCATCAAGTAGAACTAGAGAACCGCACGAACCGTATACACCCTATAAAGGAGGAAGTGACCACCCCGAGACGACACTCGATTACAACTGAGACTAGGACAGCCTTAGCAGAACAAAGAGCGGAAGGGGCCGCTCATGAAATGAGTAAAATAGCCGAGCACTTTGTGCGCCATTTTCGGCATAAGAAAATCACCACACTACTCGTCCTAGGTTTATAATGTCTTAAACCGCAACCATTAGTAGTAAGCTAAGAGAGGTACGCCCTCCAATAACCCATGTGATATAAATCCAATCATTGTATGGGTGGCTATACCATATCCCAATAAAACATAACATTCATGTGATGCTTAATTCTACTCTCAATCGTAAATACATCATAGGGATGTAGGTCGAAACAACGAGAAACGTATAGAGAAACCCGTGAATTGTATGCGTACATGCATAAGTTCATATCTATAATCATAGATAAGATATAACTAGAAATAACCATAGTTACTCACGAACCTGTTTCCCATCGTGCAACAGAATCATGTCCACTCATGAGGACAACCAACACCCCGACGAAGCAACGGTCCTACGAATAGACTCCGCCACTTTCCAAACCACTGTAATGGCTGTCGGGGCAGCTGTCATGGCATACCTCAATGGCAACAACACAAACGAAAATGGAAGCGGTGTCGGTAATTTCAACCGCAATAATAACCAAGGGAACCAACGAAGGACAACTTACCGAGACACCCCAAACTCCAAACCTAAGGTCATTAAGCGAAAGTTCAGGAATGAAGAAGGAGGCAGTTCGACTCAGAGGCTTACCAAAAGGCAACAAGCAGGAGCAGTCCTTACCCCTACTAACCCTACTCCTCCCACATTGAGAAAACCATATATTGGAAACTCTCCACCCTGCAACAAGTGCAAATACCATCATCGGGGAGCCTGATGGGAATTTCATTGCATAAGGTGCAACAAGATGGGGCACATCTCCCGCTACTGTAGGGCCTCAGCCCCATGCGTCACTCCGACCCTCAACCCAGAAATAAGTCCAGTATGCCACAAATGCGGTGCAGCAGGACATTTCAAGAGAGATTATCCAACAGAGATGAATGACGGAGGAGTTGACAACTAGACAGGAAGAGGCGACAAGGAACCCTACCGAGATTTTTGGTACGTTCCCACAATAAACTTTATGCATCGAATTTTCACAAAAAGGTTTTGGTCAATTAAAACATAATCAGAAACTATTTCCTCATCCGAGCAAATCGTGTAAATCACGGAGAAATTAGAGATCTTTACGAATGGACAATGATGGTTCCATATAAACGTTAGTATCATACATAGTTAGGATTCCACACACTAAGAGTGTGTGAGCCCGCCTTAGGTCACACCAATCTATAATAGAAAACCTAGCAGAATTCAGATTACGAATTCCAATGCTTTATATCAGCGCTCTCGTATTACTAAAACACCCATCAAGCAGGAAACAAATTAGACGCAATAGTAACAACGAAAACGAAACTAGTAGTGATTAGAACATGAATGTAGATCACCCTGTCATTCCTAGCAACCATTACTTCCCAATAGACGTAACATCTGTTATAATAAGGAGTCTAATGTCATCAATTGGCACGGACTGGCTTGATTCTCACCTTACAAACTTCGAGCACTACAAAGAGACTTCTGTCTTACGTAACTGAATAACAAAACTCTCCCCAACCCATAACGAAAAATCCCTAGCAACCAGACACATAGCCCTTATGTAAGATATACCACGCTCTTTCCTAGCCCCAATAAAGATTAAAATCAAGAAACAAAAGACATCAATGGAATCCGAAAGGCTTCCAACCTTCCCCCATATATTCCCAGAATCCCTTTACGTTAAGCAGAGTTAGAATCACCTCGACTCTTGGAACCATCCAAATAACCAACCCCCCGATACCACTTAGCACCGTTACGAAAACAAATAGTGGCTGATCACAAGAACGATATAATAGGTAAGGAAAACATTGGAACAAGCCTCTAACCACCGGAAGCACCCATCTGACTCATGAGGGGGAAAGAGAAATTGCCCATAGAACCATAGACTACTAAGAAGTCAAACAAAACTCATCCTCAAGGATCGATACTCCATACCCCGAATCAGAGACTAGTTCGGCCAACATCAATGAACGGGCAAAGGTCGACCTACCTCTAGCTCAGGATTCCATAGGAAGAAAACTCCCAAGGTAATCTAAGACATCTAAGGTCAGCTACACCACACGCAACCTCAACCTTGGTAACAATAGTGCCAACCCATAAGGCCCATGGACTCTACTTGTAGGAGACCAGGAGCACGATCCCTAGAAGGTCATTCAAAATCCTCGCCAGGATAGGCCCGGTAACCTACGGCCTTTGGTTACCATCAGAACTCAGTTCCGTACATTTCACATTCCACGTATTCAACACTCATAAGCGTCAGGCCGCCGAAACTCTAGCAATCCCACTCGACGAGATCAGGGTAAACGAGAATCCACACCCAAAGAGGGGCATGTGGAAATCATAGACTGGGAAATCAAAAGAACAAGACCAAATACTAATAACGAGGATCCATTAGAATGCCAAGAGAGGATCTCAGAATGAGAAGATCAAGAGAAACAGAAGTACACACTAATTTTCCTCAACCCTTGATATTCCTCTGAGAATTTGAATTTCGGGACGAAATTCCCTCTAACGGGGGGATGATGTGACAACCCGAAATATTTGGATCAAAACAATGTCTAAATTGTGACTCTATTACAAGGAAAACCTTGGAAGTCACATATAAGGTAACCTCTTGAAAGTAAACAAGTTTATCAAGGAAAACTAGGCAAATGAATTAGAATAAGAAGCTTGAATAAAAAGATCGTCTAGTAGTATTAAGCTTAGTCTCCCCACCACCCTAGAACATGGAAGGCAATAAGAATAATGACTTAAGTCAACCTATATGGATATAAATATGGGCAATATGTTTTCTGGAACCTTGGTTGAAAGCACCCTTAGCTAGTTAACAAGAGAACACCCATTAGACACCTTGTATGGAAGTTTTAGCACAATATCCCACTAAGGCCACCACCTTTGAGTGCATACTAGCTAAAAACATGAACACACCCTTGGAAAATCACCCAAAACCGTGAACACCTTCCCTTGGGCTACCCTTGGCTGTAAACCCACTTTATTGGACCTTACTTGACCATAAACTCCCTTAGTGGACCCTACTAGACCATAAACACCTTTATTAGACCAAGTTAGACCATAAACACATTCCTAGGCAACTATTTGGGCGTAAACACTCTAAAATATAAAGGTTAGGGCGTGAACACACCCCTAGGTAATGTCTTGGGCGTAAACTGCATAATGATTCCAAATTTGAACCATGAACACTTCCCTAGGAAGCATCTAGGGCGTAAACACCATTAGGACTCCAAATTTTAACCATGAACACCTCCCTAGGAGGCATCTTGGCCGTGAAACTTAGTTTATGGTCCATGTAGACCATAAACCCCTCCCAACTTAAATGTGTTTACGGTGCTTATTAGCTGTAAGTGGCTAATTCCCAATGCAAATCGCAGTAACTCAAGAATTAACTTCTAGAAATAGATATTACCCAGCAGTATTCCAAGTAAACATCCCATCAATTTCCCTATTCCATATGAAAGGGGCGTAAACCCCATTCTAAACTTCACAAACTCATTTTCACATTCTGAGAAACCTCCGTAAACCCTCTCAAACATTCAACCAAGTTCCAGAAGCCATTTCTTCACATTCTCTTCTAAGATTTGGTAAGTGGATTAGGCCTTGTTAAATGATTCATATAATTAGTTATTTGTAATGTTCTACTCACACATAAATATATGTGTTCATAACCTTATGCTAGCAAATCCTCAAGAAGTTCATCCAACACACGAAGTGTTCTAGGCTCCAATTTCTCACCCCATCTCTTCAACTACACCATCTTCTACCCAAGGTGAGCTTCATACCCCTCTTTTGATGTTTTTCATGGTTTTGGGGGAGGATACAAGTCAAGGGTCTTGTGAAAATTTTAGTATAATTGCTTTTTTATGCATGTATGTTATGATTTATGTGCCTAAAGTTATGAACTCTATACTGGTTCAAGAACTCGAGATTTTTAGCAAGTCTCAAGGTTTTGAACTATATATCACAAATTATCCGCTAGAAATACAAAAACTAACATGTTTATGAAATATAGATCATAAATTGTTATGTTAAGAACCATAAGGATTTGCTTCAAAAATGTGCTTAAACAACTTGTTGAACATAATATTTTTGGAAGTGGGTAAAATATGGAAATAATGATATTTTGGGGACCATTTTCGGCCATATATATATATATATATATATATATATATATATATATATATATATATATATATATATATATATATATATATATATATATATATATAAGGACCATTTTGGAGAAATGGAATAAAAATTGAAGAATTATTGAACATCTCAATTTTAAAGGACCAAAAATGAAATTTTTGGATAAACATGGGCCTTTTTGAATACTTTCATAAATATAAGTCTAAAATGAACATTTTAGAAGAAATGAGCCATTTTCAACAATTCACCTAGTTTGGAACCACATATGACACCTTTTGACAAATATGGGTCTTATTTGATAATTGATAAAAAGAAGGGACATTTTTTCCAATATCGATTATATTGGATCATTTTTGATAAATATGATTCAAATAGCACAATTATTGTTATTTATTAAATAACGGATCTCATCGATTTGCTCAAAAACCTGTTGGTATTCTAGTCAGACGAATCTCAAAAGTACTTATATATATATATATGTATATATATATATATATATATATATATATATATATATATATATATATATATATATATATTAGTGTACGTCTAAAGTCCTGTAAATAGTTATAACCAGAGTCTCCTGGAGGGAGAGCGGGAATTTGTGAAATAAATCCCTAGCTGCTGCGCTGACGACACCTCTGAACTATCAGATCAAAATGACACCCAATTAGCAATTGGAATCCATCCCAAGGTCCACCAACCATACCTGGGGTAAAATTACCAATTTACCCCTGACCCCAACATGAACCAAAACTAAGGCCCAAAACCAAAAAGATCCATAAAGGCCCACTAATGGAAAATTGGGCCCAATTCCATATGGGTCTTATCCTAAGCCCATAATTTTCTTGATTACAAAACTGATTACCTCAAATAGCCCCTTAGAATATCTTGGTCAAAGGCTAAGGTCAAAAGTTAAAGTCAACAGCCTGAGTTGACCCAACTCGCCGACTTTATCCTTCAACTCGTCGAGTTCATCTAACAATCCGTGAAGTCGGGAAAAGCCGAGCCAACTCGCTGAGTTTATCTATAAACTCGCCGAGTTCATCAGAAACCCACATCTTAAAACATTAAGTCAACATTATCGACTCCAGGGACTCCACAACTCAGATCTCGACCAATATGAGATCAAGAAGGGTAAAGTTTCCAACTTTACCCCTAGGAACCACCTAAAGGGGTCCAAACCCAAGCCCTAGACTTAAAAGAGTGAGGGCTTTACCATTAAGCACTTAATCATCAACGACAATACCCCAAAATGCAGATCTGACCCCAAGGCTAGATGGCCACGTAAAGTTTCCATCTTTACGCTTAAGCATGACTAGAAGGAGCTCAAAAGATCAAAAAGGGCTAAATGAAAGACTTAATGGTTGCATGAAGCCCTTAAACCCATAAAGTTGGCACCTTTATGCCAAAAGAGCTCATGTAGACCTTAGATCTGAAAGAATAATCACTTGGGACTTCTACTTCCCCAACAACCACCCATCCATGGCTAAAAGCATACAATCTTAACCCAATAAGAGATCTAAGCAAATCTTAAGCAAGGTTAGAACTTTATACCTGAAATATGCTGCAAATGAAGCAGATAATCAAGATCTTAAAGCTCCTACTTGAACCACCACCTTGCACCGAGCTTCTCTTCTTTCAATGAGCTTTAAACACACCAATACACACCCACAATGAGCTCACAACACTCAAGGAGGCTCTAGGGTTTTGAGATTAGGCTTAGGGGCTATGGAGGCTGGGAATGAGGGAAACACTTGGGACTTAAGGTGTTTAAATGGGGTGAAAAACCTTACAATTAGGGTTTCTCAACCAGCGTCCAACTCGTCGAGTTTCCTTTACCAACTCGCCGAGTTGGTCCATAAAAACGCTTGTCCCAAAAGCCTCCAACACGTCGAGTTGCCCACCATCAACTCGACGAGTTGGTCCTTAGAAAAGGGGATTTATTCCACAATTGATCTTCTAGATTCCGGGTGTTACACCAATGAGCAAATTAGAAACTTTTTACTCACAGTGGTTCAGGAATGATGTAATCTTGCTGGATCTATACTTGAACTCTTCTTCTATATACTTTGCCACCACCTTGCTCTTCAAGATTCAACCTTCCAAAGGAGAAATAAGCTCATAAATGTGAGAAGTCTAAAAAACAAGTGAGAGGAGGCTAGGGTTTCTCAAGGAATGATCTTACAAAAAGTTAATTTTTTTTATTTTAACTTCGTGCAAGAACATAGATCAATTCTATCACTTAGTCCAAAAAGATATTAGTTTTTTTTTGGGATCAGTTATGTTCGATTTATTATGTTTTTTCCCATAAAAAACGAACCAACCCACAAAAATTTGTTGATTTATATATTTATTATTTTTTTATTTTAACTTCTTTGAATATGGTGAATTTTTGCGAATGATTTTTGGTTTGATCAAGGTGAGTTTATGCGAAGAGTTTTTCAACCTAAGAAAGCTGAAAACGAATGGTTTTTAAACATAAAAATATTGAAACTCAATCATAGAAACTGAATTTGAATGGTATTTCAACCAAAAAAAATGAAAGGGTGGGATGGGCCGAAAATGACATTCTCTTTTTATTGTTCCATTGTTTTAGCAGTGAGGTGCTTGTGGATGGTGGTGGTGGTTGATGGCGGTGAAAGGGGCGGAGAGAATGGATTCGATCAGATGGAGATAATGAAAGAGACATCGCACAAAGACGGGGTGTTCCTGTGTAGCTGGTGATGAGAGGGAAGATGCTCTTTTTATTAATTTTAGGGTTTTTACAAAAGTAGTTCCTAGAGTTTAGTCTTTAAAAAGCAAAAGGGTAGTTGAAAAGATAAATATGTCCTTTTCTTTTTCTAGATAACGGTGGTTTCTAACTTCTGTTATCAAAAAACCAATAAAAATATTCAATTTTGGATTATTGGTGCACTGCTAATTTTTTTCTTTTGACTAAAATCATAAAATTTTGCCAACCATAACGATTAATTTTGCAATTTTGTCTTAAGATTAATTGAATGATAAATTAACATTAGCTTGGGATCGTGGTATATATTTACCTTCATTTTATGAATTAATATCTAACGACCTTTTATCAAAAAAAAAATAATAATAAAAAGAAAAAAAGAAAAACGTTATACATCTTTAGGGGGTGTTTGGATTTGTTTTTTAGCTTATTGCTTATTAGCTTATTTGTGGTGGGAATAAGCAATAAGCAATCAGCAAGGGGGGGGGGGATGCTTATTAAAACTAGCTTATTTAGCTTATTCCTAACACAATAAGCTGATTTTTAAGGATTTTATTCAAATACTTAAACTTAGCTTATTATGGTGGGAATAAGAAATAAGCAATAAGAACCCTCTTTTTTTCCAATCCAAACACCCCCTTAATATACACAAAGCCAATCTTCATCTTTCTCTAAACTTCCGTTAGAAAATCGAATATGGCAGACTACCTCCCATTTGAACTCATCGTCAAAATCCTGTCGAGGTTACCATCAAAATTAGGCATGAGCAAACGAACCGAACCGACCGGAACCGGCCCGACCCGGGAACCGGCTTCGGCCAAAATCAAGAACCGAACCAGCCCGGCGGTTCTACCGGTTCCGGTTCCGGGTCTGGTTTTTGCCGGGTTTTCGATTTTGGAACCAGTCTGATTTGACACGCTTCCTTGCGGGGCTTGTAACTCATTCAATTTTTAACCAAATCAATCGTTTTTATAGTCAAAACTTAACTACAAAACCTAAATACGTGTAGGAAAAAGATTCAGGTCAAAAAAACTTAAATTGAGTGAGTTATGCATATTTGAACAACAAAGTCAGATTACGTTTAATTGCTGTAACAAAAAAATTCTGATTTGACACCCTTCCTTGTGGGGCTTGTAACTCATTCAATTTTAACCAAATCAAGCGTTTTTATAGTCTAAGCTTAACTACAAATCTTAATCTACATGTAGGAAAAAGATCCATGTCAAAACAAGTTAAATTGAGTGAGTTATGCACATTTGAACAATAAAGTCAGATTACATTTAATTGCTAAAACATAAAAAAAATCTGATTTGACACCCTTCCTTGCGGGGCTTGTAACTCATTCAATTTTTAACCAAATCAAGCATTTTTATAGTCTAAACTTAACTAAAATATACATGTAGGAAAAAGATTCAGGTCAAAACAAGTTAAATTGTGTGAGTTATGCACATCTGAACAATAAAGTCAGATTACATTTAATTGCTGAAACATAAAAAAAATTATGATTTTACACCCTTCCTTGCGGGCTTGTAACTAATTCAATTTTTAACCAAATCAAGCATTTTTATAGTCTAAACTTAACTACAAATCATATTCTACATGCAGGAAAAAGATTCAGGTCAAAAAAAGTTAAATTGAGTGAGTTATGCAACTTTTAAAATTTGAGTGAGTTATCCGGTCGGTTCCCGGTTTTGGGGCGGTTCCAATGACCAGTTCTTACAGGGTCCCGGTTCTTACCGGGTCCTGGCCGGACCGGTTCCATCGGGTTCCGGTTCCGGTACCGGTCCAAATGCTCATCCCTAATCAAAATCGCTTCTCCGTTGCCGATCAGTGTGCAAATCATGGAAATCTCTCATCTCTTCCCCCAAATTCATCCAGAATCATCTTAACAGGTTCAACCAGCTAAATTCTCGCAGTATTGTCCGTTGCTGTTTGTAGCCAGAGAACAGGGAAGCATACACTGTCCATCTCGATGACCAACGTCTTACTCTGGATACTCACATTGATTTCCCCTTCTCTCTTACGCCTGATGATTATGATTATGGAAACCCCTTTTTCACGAGGATTGGGTGTTGCAACGACGTTATCTGCCTTTACAATCTGACATCCACAAGAAATGAAATCCTACTATGGAATCCTTCAATTAGAAGGAAAGTAACCCTAACTCCTCCCCTGGAACCTTAGCACAACTACAATCGAGATCATATTTTCGTTTTTGGGTTTGGATACTGTAAGATATCTGATGATTATAAGGTAGTTAGACTCATCTGTGTATTACCTTCTCAGATAGACCCAAGGTAAGCTCTGATTCAACATATATAAAAATCAATAGATATATCTTCAACCAATGATGAATGTGGCCATTGCAGGTTGAGATTTACACTGTGAAAACTGCAACTTGGAAGATAATCATGTTTCCTCAAGATTCACGTTTCTGTCGTATCCTTGGTGATTGTTGGAATCTTAAGTCATCATTTCTCTCCACCCATGTCTTCCACTCCTAAAAGCTAACACAATTTCTGGAACAAAGTAGGGGACATCATCAAAGAGTGGTTGGGTCTCTTTGCTTGTTTAATATTATAAGCTTACTCCAGCTTATATATATATATATAGCATATATCGAGTTATGAATATGCAGAGCAACACAAAACACATTGTAAACCAATTGGTTTTTGAGTGATATTTCCAATTATAAATCAAAGAGATATTTTGATATATTTATCTGTGTTTTTTACAATCTCAATACTAGAATTGGTATCAGAGCTCAAGAACAGGGGCTTGAATTCATACCTAGGTGATCAAGAAGGACACCAGTAAAAGAGATGTCAGACAAAGAAGGAGAAGGTGGTGATGCTGGTCCGGCTCCGGTGAAACTCAAGGAGGTCGGAACAACCACTGTGGCTTGCCCGATGTTGAATTCCACAAATTACACCGTATGGTCCCTGCGTATGAAAGTCGTACTCAGAATTCATAAAGCCTGGACCATAATCGATCCAGGAGAAGAGAAAAATGATGAAAAGAATAACCTGGCAATGGGGCTATTGTATCAGGCAATCCCCGAAGCCCTAATCATGCAAATAGGAGATGTCGATGAATCAAAAACCCTATGGGAATCGATTAAAGCTCGATACGTCGGAGCTGATAGGGTAAAGGAGGCGAGACTGCAAACATTAAACACCGATTTCGATCGGTTGAGAATGATCGAGACAGAGTCAATTGACTCGTTCGCCGGAAAACTCTCCGGTTTGGCTTCGAAATCTGCCTCACTTGGTGAAACAATTGACGAGTCGAAGCTTGTGAAGAAGCTTCTGAAGGTTGTTCCCAGGCGATTCATCCATCTGGTGGCATCCCTCGAGCAGGTGCTCGATCTGAAATCCGTTGGCTTCGAGGACGTAGTCGGACGTCTGAAAGCGTACGAGGAGAGAATAAGGGAGGCAGATGACAGCGGAGAAGGAGGCGCGAAGGTGTTGTTTGCCTCGAGATCGAGTGGTAGCTCGAGCAGCGGCGGTGGCTGTGGCTCTTCAGGTGGATCGACAGAGTCGAAGGGGAAATGGGCGAAATCGGGTGAAGGTGGGGGGGTTAATCGGAACAGATCCGGGTCGGGTGGAGGATCCGGGTCAGCAGGACCCAGTGGGTCAGGCCCAAGAGGAAACCGGCCCAGTTCGGCCCAGAACCATAATAAGCCCAAAAACAAGCCCAATTCTAATTCGGACTCAAACCGAAACCCGAAAAAAGATCTGTCGAAGATTATATGCTACAGATGTGATAAGTCGGGCCATTACGCATCCAAATGTCCGGACAGAACCCAAAAATTCCAAGAAAGGAATTTTACTGAACACGACGATGCCGGTGAAACAGTATTTTTACACGAGATCGTGTTTTTGAACGAAGAGAAAGTGATACCGTCTCGATACAACTCACAAGAAAACGATGTGTGGTATTTGGACAACGGGGCGAGTAATCACATGACGGGAAATCGTTCATTTTTCTCCGAACTCGACGAAGGAATAACCGGAAAGGTCAAATTCGGTGATAATTTGTGTGTCGAAATAAAAGGGAAAGGCTCAATTGTTTTCCAAGGAAAATCGGGACAACAACGATTGATAACGGAGATTTATTTCATTCCGGATTTGAAAAATAATATTTTCAGTCTCGAACAAGCAACCGAAGCCGGGTGCGATATTCGGATGAAAGACAACTATTTGACAACGCATGATGCCGACAACTGCTTGTTAATGAAGGTACAAAGAACTCCAAACCGCCTTTATAAAATACAGTTGCCCATTGGAGTACCTATTTGCCTTCATACAAGACTGAGTGAAGACACGTGGCGCTGGCATGCAAGACTTGGAAACATAAATTTCGAGTCAATGAAAAAGATGTCCAAGAAAGGTCTAGTCAAAGGGTTACCCTATTTTGACAGTGAGAATCAATTGTGTGAATCTTGCTTGGTGGGCAAGCAAACAAGAAAGTCATTTCCATTAATGACGACGTACAAAGCAACACGACCATTGGAGCTAGTTCACGGTGATTTATGTGGTCCGATAACACCGTCAACGAAGGGTCAAAATCGATACATTTTCACACTAATTGACGATTTTTCACGGTATATGTGGATTTTTCTCTTAAAAGAGAAAAATGAGGCGTTTTTACACTTCAAAAATTTTAAAGCTTTGGCGGAGAATGAGCTCGGAAAGTCTTTAAAGGTGTTTCGAAGTGATCGAGGAGATGAGTTTACTTCGCTCGAGTTTAATTCCTTTTGTGATATGAATGGAATCAAACGCCATCTTACCGCCCCATATTCACCACAACAAAACGGTATTGTGGAACGAAGAAACAGAACACTTATGGACATGACACGAAGTATCATGAAGGCGATGCATGTTCCAAACTATCCATGGGGAGAAGCGGTAAAACATTCCACAAACCTGATCAACCGTGTTTACACAAGAGTACTTGGTAATACAACTCCGTACGAGAAGTTGTATAAAAGAAAACCTAATTTGGAGAACGTACGCATCTTTGGGTGTTTAGCGTATGCAAAAGTTGAACCGGTAAACGTGAAAAAATTGGATGCAAGATCAAGACCATTGGTTCATCTTGGTTCTGAACCGGGTACAAAAGCCTATCGGTTATTTAACCCGGTTACACAAAAAATAATCGTAAGTCGAGACGTTATTTTTAATGAAACCAAAGGATGGAATTGGGTTAACGAAGCTACACCTGACAATGAAGAACCAGGATCATTCATAGTACCATGGGATTTACCGGAAGATGAGGCAAACAACAACCAAGGAAACGATGTAAACAACGAACCAAACGAATCGGATCACGAGATTGAAGACGGAGTGGAGGTACAAGAAAATGAGCAACCAAGTCCGATCAACAACAACGTGAACAATGTTCAAAACCAAAGGCCCACAAGACAAAAGGTGCTTCCAATTCGATTACGAGATTATGTACTTTATGTTGATGAAATTGAAGAACTTCTCCTAGCAACCAATGACGAGCCGGTATCGGTTGAAGAGGCGAAGAAAGAACCAGAGTGGGTCAAAGCCATGAATACAGAAATCAATTCGATCAACAAGAACAATACTTGGTCTCTCGTAAACAAACCTATGGGGGTGAAGCCCATTGGACTCAAATGGGTGTTCAAGCTGAAGAAAAATGTAGATGGCACCATAAACAAACACAAGGCGAGGTTGGTTGCTAAAGGGTACGTACAACAACCTGGTATTGACTTTCAAGAAGTATTTGCTCCGGTAGCTCGCATCGAAACCATACGGTTTCTCATTGCCTTAGCCGCTACCAATGGATGGGAGCTTCACCACTTGGATGTCAAGACGGATTTCTTACATGGAGAGTTGAGAGAAACCATCTATGTGTATCAACCGGAAGGCTACATAAGGAAAGGCGACGAGCACAAGGTGTACCGTCTTTCAAAAGCACTATATGGTCTTAGACAAGCACCGAGAGCATGGAATACAAAACTTGATGGGATTTTGAAAGGAATGAAATTTCACAAGTGCATGAAAGAACCATCGGTGTACCGGAAGAACGAAGGATCCAACTTGCTAATTTTAGCAATCTATGTTGATGATTTGTTTGTCACAGGTACAAATTTGAGCATGATCAAAAGGTTCAAATTTGAAATGTCCAAGAACTTCGAGATGTCTGATCTTGGAAGATTAACTTACTACCTGGGCATTGAAGTCAAACAAGAAGAATCAGGGATTACTATAAACCAAGAAGCGTATGCTAGACACATTCTAAAAGAAGCCGGTTTACACGATTGCAATCCGACCCACATTCCCATGGATCCAGGAACCAAAATGTCGAAGGCCGAAGATGAACCCGAAATCGACCCGACACAATACCGAAAGTTGGTAGGATGCCTTAGATATCTCTTGCAGACAAGACCCGATATGGCATATGCGGTTGGAGTTGTTAGTCGATACATGCAAGATCCAAGAGAATCACATGGTGTTGCAATCAAACACATCCTAAGGTATTTACGAGGAACAACGGGATACGGAATCAAGTACGAGAGGATGGGACAAAATCGAATAATTGGTTACAGTGATAGTAGTCATAATGTTGATCCAGATGACAGAAGAAGCACAACCGGTCACATTTTCTACTATGGGTTGTCTCCAATAACATGGTGTTCTCAAAAGCAAGATACTGTTGCTTTATCATCTTGCGAGGAGGAGTTCATGGCTGCAACTGCGGCTGCATGTCAAGCAATATGGCTTCAAGATTTGATAGGCGAAATCATGAACAAAGCACAAGAGAAGGTGGTTCTAAGAGTTGATAACAAGTCAGCTATCGAACTCACGAAGAATCCTGTTTTTCACGGAAGAAGCAAACACATTCACACGAGGTTTCACTTCATTCGTAAGTGTGTTGAAAAGGAACAAGTAGAGGTAAAGTACATTCCAGGTGAAGAACAAAAGGCAGACATTCTCACAAAACCATTGGCTCGAACCAAGTTCAAGACAATGCGGGACTTGATCGGGATTGAAGACATATTTAGAAGGACTTAAAGATTGGCGGTGATCGGGAATCTCTAGAAGGGCTTAGAGATTCGGGGGTGATTGTTGGAATCTTAAGTCATCATTTCTCTCCACCCATGTCTTCCACTCCTAAAAGCTAACACAATTTCTGGAACAAAGTAGGGGACATCATCAAAGAGTGGTTGGGTCTCTTTGCTTGTTTAATATTATAAGCTTACTCCAGCTTATATATATATATATATATATATATATATATATATATATATATATATATATAGCATATATCGAGTTATGAATATGCAGAGCAACACAAAACACATTGTAAACCAATTGGTTTTTGAGTGATATTTCCAATTATAAATCAAAGAGATATTTTGATATATTTATCTGTGTTTTTTACAATCTCAATACTAGATCGTTCACATGTGTTTTTGAATGGATCTGTTCATTGGTTAGTAGGTGATCGGGACATTTCACATTCCTCAATCCTTACACTTGACAAAAGTACAGAGCTTCTTGGGGAGATTCAGTTGCCTGATTTTCATGTGAAATGTCCTTCAATGCCTGTGACGAAAACTGTTGTTGGAGATTCTTTGGGTTTGATTTATTCATCTGTTCCTATCTTTGTGTGTTCAAGCACTTACAAGATATGGGTTATGATGGAGTACAAGATACCTATGTCATGGACATTGATATATGATGTGCATTTTCCGGATATAAATTTGGGGACACCTTTGAACTTGAGACATAATGGGGATTTGATAACCACATCATGTTTGTGCAATCTAACGATTTATAACTAGGAGGCAGGGTGCTATCTAGTGGATGGTTGTTGCAGAAAAGGTGTTGAATTATACTCAATTTCTATTGACAGATATCAAGAAAGCCTAACATTGCTGGATGTCGGGAGTGACACTCATAACCATGACTAATTTCATTGATTTCTTTGTTATAATATCCTAGTTGTATTTCTTTGGTTCCATCATACATCATACTTTGAAAAATTAATGAATAGACAATGTCATCTAAATACGAAGCAGCGTTTACGGCTATAATTCAAGGTAATTTTTTCATAGTATAATCTCCTAATAAGAGGAAAAAAATGAAAGCACGTTGCCATAGTTGGTTTTTTCAAAGTACAATGCCTTGATAAGAATCAAATTGAAAGTACACTACTCTAATAGAAATAAATGGATGTAGGATGATATAATAAACAAATAAATAATAATATGTTGAAATGTTTCTTTGCATTTTTAATTATACATCGAAGTGGAAGGAAAACTTTCAACAAGTTCTACCACTAATCCTTTTGGATGACAAAGTAATTCTTTTAGTAACTACATCTACAGATTTGGGGGTTATAATATTACTATCCATGATTCGTTGGACTCTATTAAGGAACTCCACAACATCTAACACAAGGATACCAAAAGTATCAAACACAAATGATATGACCATGTGTTGATTTTTGATCAACGGTTTCTTATGCTGTCACTTTGCATGATGTAGATTTTAAAGTAGCATGTCGTGATGTGAAATGGCCACCCCATAAGCCCACAATATGTAAAAACCATGTTAAATCCACATATACATGTTTCCCTTAAACAAAACTTCATATATGTCTTATCATGTAGAATCATTTAATACTTGATTATTTCTCCATATTGAAGTGATCTTAAACAGTTGGTTATGGGAAATTGAGTAATCCAACCATTATAAATAGAGTATTTAAAAGCAATACTGCATTCCAGAGTTGATGGTCATTAGCATAAGTCATATACAGAAACTAACACTCTTACATTAGACTGGAAAAGTGCATTCAGGGACATTCCAGATATATATTCTAGACTGTTAATATAAGGGTATTTGTATTGCAATTTTTGCTGCATAAACCAATAAACCTTTCGGATAATAAAAAATTTGTTTGTGATTCTTAGATTACCGGTTTCTAGTGGAGGGAAATAGGAATGAATTAAGGGATCTATGCAGTATATTGCTCCAGAATACACATGCTTTGGTGTAGATATTGTAACACCCGGTTCCCGGTACGTATTACATTTAATTAATTGTATGATTTTACCTTGGGACTCGGCGAGTTGGAGGTCCAACTCGTCGAGTAGACAAGACTTTGGGCGCGGGTTTTAAGTGACCTACTCGACGAATCGGGAGCCCGACTCAGTGAGTAGGACTGTCTGGATGAAACCCTAATATTTACGGTTTGCACCCTATTTAAGCTAAGCACCTTATCTTGTCCCAACCCACCCTCCATTGTCCCTCCTAGTCCAGAAAAGCCCTAACTCGAAACCCTAATCATTTATTAAGTGTTCTTGAGCTTTTTGGTGCCATTTGTGTGTGTTTGAAGTTTAAGAAGAAGAAGGAAGCTTGAGACATCAAGAGGAAGCAAGAAGATCCAGAGGTTTTGGCACATTTCAAGCTCATATAAGGTATAAAGTTGAAACCTTGACCATCTATCTCTTAGATCTTTAGTGAGGGTTCATTTCTATCTTTTCTAAGCCTTAGAAGTGCCATTTTTGGGATTTTGTGGTTATAAAGGGGTATGACTTCAGATCTGGAACCATTGAGGGTTCCTATGGCATAAAGGTGCCAAATTTATTGCCATAAGAGCCCCATGCATCTTGTAGACGCCATTTTAGGGCCATTTGAGCCAAAACCCCATCCATGAACGTCAAGTTTGTAACTTTACGTTGTACTATGGACACTAGGAGGCTAGATCTATGTTTTGGATGTGTTAAACCCGACTGAAATCAACTGTATGGACATGGACCTTGGGGAAATCGGCGAGTCGTTCATGGGAATCGACAAGTTGGGGTATGGTTCCCCAACCCTTTTCTGATTTGGTCGAACTGGTTGAGTCTAGAAGAGGACTCAACAAGATAGATGTGAATCTGGACCTGGAAATTATGGAACTCGGCGAGTTCAACAATAGAACTCGGCGAGTTCAAGGCAAGTCCCAACTGCATGAAGGCGTAATTGACGAGTTCATAAGGAACTCGGCGAGTCTAGGTCTAAATCTGTCTTCTTGCATGAAGAAGGACTCAACGAGTTCAAGGATGAACTCGACGAGTCAAATGAAGAAGGTCCCGACTTAGTATGGAGGAGAACTCAGCAAGTGCATGCAATACTCGACGAGTAGGATCGAGGTTCTAGGGTTTTGAGGATTTGGGAACTCGGCGAGTTGTTGGGTCAACTCGGCGAGTTGAGTCAACCAGACGTTGACTTTGACCCAGGGTTGAGTTTGACCTATGGTTGACTTTGACCAAGGGGTTGACTTTCACTTTGGCTTTGACCTGAGTAACCCTTGTAAGGTTTAAGGGTATGTAAGGGTAAATTAAGGAAGGTTGTTATGTGCATGATTTGAGAGGAGTTGATCCCGGCATCGAGGACAGTTCAGACTGCACGACATCGAGGTGTGTTACCTTCCAGTAGGAGTGGGTGTACGGCCACAATGCCGACCAACTAGTAGGAGTTGGTTGATAGATGATTGTCTTTGTGATAATTATCTAGGTTTGCTACTACCTGATATGTTTTATGTGCTTAGCATGATATGATATATGTGATAGTGGTAGTAGAGGGATTAGTCCTGGTTACCGGTTGAAAGATACCGAAGGGGTCGTCAGAACCCATGCATGCCTAACGGTATGTTTATGATATGTTGTTATGTGGTAGTGGTAGGGGTGAAATAGTCCCCGACTACTGGTTGAAAGATACCGAAGGGGAGGTTAGCTCCCGGTTACCGGTTGAAAGATACCGAATGAGAGGTTAGCTCCTGGTTACCGGTTGAAAGATATCGAATGAGAGGCTAGCTCCCGGTTACCGGTTGAAAGATACCGAAGGGGAGGATAGCTCCCTGTTACCGGTTGAAAGATATCGAAGGGGAGGTTAGTTCCTGGTTACCGGTTGAAAGATACCGAAGGGGAGCCTAGCTCCCAACTATGCCAGACCGATACCGGTTGAAAGATACCGAAGAATAGGCATTAGGTGGTATGTGGTATGATGGGGGAACTTACTAAGCTTTGTGTTTATGGTTTTCAGTTTTGGTTTCAGGTACCTCTTCATCGAAGGGGAAGGAGCCGACACGGTAGCAGCGCATTGCACACACATGATTCGGCATTTTGAGATCCATGGGATTGTACTCTGACATTATTACTATTTTGATGATATGATTTTTGAGACATGTGATCATGGTTTGATGAATTGATATGATGAAGATGATGTTTTTCAGTAACTGTTTTATAAGTAATATGATTAAAAACAAAAAAATTTGGTCTTGAAAATTGGGATGTTACAAGTTGGTATCAAAGACCTGGTTTGAGGGATTCGGACACACCTTCGTAGGTGTCTGAACTCAAATCGAGGGTATGAAATATTTTTACAAGAAAATAGTTTTCTAAAAGTTTAAAATAAGGAGTTTTGAGAAAGAACAAAGTGTGTGATGTGTGCGACCGGCCGAGCTCAAGTAAGTTTTCCCCAAGATACCCATACATGTTATGTTATGATGTGATATGATTGTGAGAACTGCATGCTAGATTAAGGCTAAGGATCTAGGAAGGATGCCTTGTATGCCTATTATATGTGTATGAGAACTGCATGCTAGATTAGGGCTAAGGATCTAGGAAGATGCCTTATGTGCCTGTTATATGTGCCTATTGAATTACATGCTAGAAATAATTAGGCAATAATATGATGGTCGAATAGGATATGCTTGGTATGGTTACTCGATGCTCAAATGCTGCTTGCTTTGTGCTTTTAGTAGTTATAGTTATCCTTAACTAGCTAGTAAAAGAATACGTTAAGTTACATATTGCGAGGACTAAATAATTTCAGAAGGTTAGGTCTAGCCCTATTTCGCATCTCTTGTTTGAGTCCAACCGTTGTAGGGTAGGACCTCTCATTCGAAGAATTATCTGGTCTTAGTGATATGTAATGGTATTCGCAAGCTAGTTAGGTAAAGGTAGCAGGGATTCCTTATGCAGCTGATGGCGGAGAGTAGGTCGGTGAGTTACCCTAGGGCAAGCCTAGGATGAGACCAATGCAACGAGAAGTAGTAGTGGAAGGGACTTGGTGAAGTCAAGGCAATCCTTGAGGAAAGTACGGATAGATGTGGAAGGTGGTATGGGCCCGTACTACTGAAAGCATAGGATCCGTACTCGAGTCAAGGAGGGCCGAGATAGAACCAGGGAACTTGTAGTATGTGAGATCTCCTGAGGTTATGTATGACCCTGACGATTATGTGTTCCGTTTCACAATGGTGATGATTACACTGCGTGGAAGAGGATGAGGTTCAGGGTCAAGTTCAGGCTCAGGATCATGTTCGGGATCAGGTGCCGAGCTAGTTGATGAGGGACTACATGAGTTCATTGCTTCTGAGATCATTAGAGGCATCCTCGAGTCGACTGCACTGATTTTCGGGTCGATCAAGGAAGGGATTATTGAGTTGATGGAGGATTTCCTCGGGGCGTTTAGGAGTGACTGGGCGGCTAGCCAGTGAGGGGCGCGCACACTATCCTTTAAGGACTTCAAGGGGAGTGGTTGTTGGATATAGTGTCTAAGTCCATAACTATATTTGGTATGTACTTGACCCGACCCGGCATGGTCCATTTGGGTTGCACTTCACCCGAACAATTTATGGATAATCTTTTGAGAATAGTATAAGTTATAATTTATTAATATATTATAAGTTCTAATATATTAATATAAAATCATATTATTTAATTAGTGTTGATCTATAATTAATCTAGGATTAATTTAGAGATCAAAAGTATGACTAATTAAATATGGGCTCTTGTATTTATATAGTGTGGGCTAATGCTTATTTGGAATGGGCTAGGCTTGCATGGAAAGTCCATGGAAAGTCCATGGATACTCCATGGAGCTTTAACCCATGGATCTCATGGAAATGAAAAGACATGGGTATTAGGGTTTACATGGATGTAACCCTAATCCACCACACTATATAAATGAGGCTTTGGTTCTTGAAATTGCACTAGTTGATGTGTGTAAACCAAGAGGGCCGATTTCAAGAAGTTTGTGACTATTCTCTCAAGTTTCCAAGTTTGTGGTGATTTGTGACTTCCATTTGAGGCATCCACATTATTGGTGCTAGGCTCTCAAACTCCAAGCAATCAACTACTACTACAAGGTAAGTAATTCTACTAGTGTTATTTGATTCAAGTATCCCATGCCATGCTAGTTAGGATAAGAACCTTGGAAAAATAATTATTTGCATGTATCTTAGTCAAACATAGATCCAAGGTTTCTAGGGTTGCATGTACACCATAGGAGTGTTAGAATGCTCAAAACCCATCAGTGGTATCAGAGCCATGGGTTGTTTATTTGATACTTGATGCAAAAAAAAAACAAAAAAAAAAAAAAAACTTGAAAATCGAAGTTTTGTTCAAAAGCTCGTATCAAAATTTCAAGTTTTATATATGTACTTACGATTCTTGAAATTTTTGATATGAACATTCATAAACATATGAGTTTAGAAGATCATAGAAATTATGTGCTAATAATTGATTAGATTAATTCTTGATCTTTATGTGTTTTAATGGAGTCCATAACTAGTTCTTAAGTTATGGATAACCAAAAGTCACATTTATAAATAACCATTGAAAGAACACATAGGTTACAAAAAATGAAGAGTCTTCATTTTTAATAACCATTAACTCATAAGTTATGAGAAATGAAAAGTTTTGAAAGTTTACAAAACTTGCCCTCAAGTTTTGGAACATGTAAAGTCATATTAAAAACTTTAGTTCCAACCCCTAGAATTTTAAAAGTTAAAATTCAACCCTTATACTTTATAATATTATAAGTTTAATAATATTTATATATGTATAAGATCAAGTCGTCTTACCGCTAGTACGCCTCATTCACGAAGCCGGTCTATAAGGGGGGTATAAGGTTGTTGCCTATAAAATGGCAACTTAATGGGTGTCCACTCTCACCCACCGCTTCCTTGATCGGTGGAGGGTCGTTAGCCGAACGGGTAGGACAAGGACTTATAAATTCTCATTAAAAGTATAATGATAATACTAAAGTAACTAAACTTTATTGAATTCCCAATCTTAGTTATTTTAGGAAAATGTGAATAAGGTGCTAATCCATGAAATTACACTTTACACTTTGTTTAAGTCGTTAGTGGAGCGTGTGTGGTTAACCGGCACATTAACTTGAACTTAACAAGGTAGGTAAAGGGTGACTTAATGTTTATCATAGTATCGATGGAGCGTGTGTGGTTAACCGGCACATCGATTGAGGGGTAATACATTAAGGGTACCAAGTAATTTGCATGGTTACATCACACCTTGTTTTGTGATCCTCGGCATCCCAGTCACAAAACTTGAAGGGCACACTCGAGATTGAAACATGTCAATGAAGAAAGTTCAATGAATCTCAAAGAATCTAGGAGTTTCTAAACCAATTAAAACCTAATTAAATATTTCGTTTTTCATGGTGGAAATTGGTGAATCGTCATTCACATACCTTCAAATATCTTATAGCTTAGATTACGGTATCCCTCTTCTAAGTTATAAAATATTGTGTTGGGTCCTAGCCTTAATATTACATTTGGGTGTTTTGTTAAGGACTATCTCTATATCTAATCTAATCTATTCCGTCTTCTTTTCAGATGTCTTCCAATAACAATGCTTTTAGCTCAAACCCTACTAGCTCCTTCTCTCTCATGAATCTTTGTGGGAGAGTCATCTTTGATGGGTCCAACTTTACAGATTGGATCAGAAACATCAGGATGGTCACTCGGTATGAGAACAAAGAATATGTTCTCGACAAGGAGCTAAAGGTACCCGAGCCAACTGCTACTCCTGAAGAGCTTGCTGAATATGAGGTACATGAAAGAGATGCTACAAAAGTGGCATGCATCATGATGGCCACCATGACAGCCGAGCTCCAAAAGTCCTATGAGGACTATTATCCTTTTGAGATGCACCAGGACTTGATGGACCGCTACCATCAAAGTGCTCGTCAAGAGCGATATGAAATAATCTCCTCCATGATAACAACCCGAATGAAGGATGGTGAACCCATCACGGGCCACATGCAGAAAATGCAAAGGTATGTGGACCGTTTACTGAAGCTGAATGTGAACTTCCCCGAGGAGTTAGCAATAGACATTATTTTGCACTCCTTACCATCGTGTTATGATCAATTCCGCATGACATATCACATGAACAAGGAAGAGGTCACCCTCAGCAAACTTCAAGGACTCTTGAAGACCGCCGAAAGTGGTCTAAAGGGTAAGTCGGTCGTTACTACTCCTACTCCTACTCCAATTGCGGCCAATGTCTTGGCAATCAGGCATGGCAAAGGGAAGAAGAGAAAGAACCCTTCTAAGGGTACCAAGGATAAGACCCTTGAAGGCTCCTCTTCAAGCAAAACCAATAAAGGTTTTGTCACTCCTTCTGCTAACCCTAATGAGGCTGAATGCTTCTATTGTCATGAAAAATCGCATTGGAAGCGAAACTGCCCAAAGTACCAGCAAGATTTGAAGGATGGGAAAGTAAAACCCAACCATGCAGGTATATACACTATATTGTCTAATAACTCACCTCATTCTAAGTCTTGGGTCCTTGATACAGGTTGTGGTATTCACATATGTTGTGATTTGCAGGGACTAAGAAGAAGTGAGAATGTGGAGCAAGGAAAGATAAACTTGATCATGGGAAACAGGAAAGCTTCACCTGTCACCAAGATAGGAGTTTATTCCTTAGTGCTAAATAGTGGGTTTACATTATATTTGAATAAATGTTATTATTCGCCAGAAATGGCAAGAAATGTTGTTTCCTTTCATGCATTGTATAAACAAGGTTTTACCTTTTATTTTGATAATAATAATGGTAGTATTGATGCTTTCTTTAATAATGTTCTTTATTTTAAAGCATTACCTTGTGATGGTGTGTATGAAACTGTATCTGTTGTAGATAATCTAGGAAATAATGTATTGTGTATTGACTCTTCCACTAGCCTAGATAAATCATCTTTATGGCATTGTCGTCTTGGACATGTAAGCAAGAAACGCATAGGCCAACTCCAAAAGGATGGAGTCTTGGAGTCATTTGACCTAAAGTCAGATGATAGTTGTGAATCTTGTTTGCTTGGTAAAATGACAAAGTCACCTTTTACTGGCACTTGTGCTAGGGGTGAAGGTTTGTTGGACCTCATACACACGGATGTGTGTGGACCCTTCAGAACTGCCACAAGAGATGCTAATCGTTTCTATGTGACTTTTACTGATGATTTTAGTAGATATGGATATGTCTACTTAATCAAGCATAAGTCAGAAACCTTTGAGAAATTCAAAGAGTTTAAGCAAGAAGTGGAGAATCAGTTGGGCAGGAACATTAAGATGCTTCGATCCGATCAAGGTGGTGAGTATCTTAGTACAGAGTTCCTTGACTATCTTAAGGAATGTGGGATTGTCTCACAATTGACACCTCCTAGGACACCACAGTTGAATGGTGTAGCTGAGAGGCGCAATCGGACCTTGTTGGACATGGTTCGTTCCATGATGAGTCGAACTTTGCTACCAATCTCATTTTGGGGGTATGCCTTAGAGACTGCCGCCCATATCCTTAATCTAGTCCCTACAAAGAAGGTTGCCAAAACACCTCACGAGTTGTGGACTGGAAAAGTTCCCAATCTATACTACATCAAGATTTGGGGTTGCGAGGCTTTCGTGAGACGCGAGACTCACGATAAGCTCGAACCCCGAAGCGAAAGGTGTATTTTCATCGGCTACCCACAGAAATCCTTTGGTTACATCTTCTACAGACCCAGTGATAATGTGGTCTTTGTAGCAAGAAGAGGATTCTTTCGAGAGAGAGAATTCATGAGCCAAGGAGACAGTGGGAGGCAAATTGACCTTGAGGAAATTCAAGAGTCAAGTGGTGAAGGAACCTCAAACCCTAGCCCTCAACCTGAGGAGGAAACTCCTGTTGAGCCGACTGAAGAATCTATACCTCTGAGGCGTTCCACCAGAGTTAGGAATGCACCTGAGCATTATTATGGTTTTCATATTACTGCAGAAGGTGAGACACTTATCAAAGATAACACACTGGTAAATCTGGATGAGCCTAACAGCTACACGGAAGCCATGGCAGGCCCTGAGGCTGCTAAATGGAAAGAGGCTATGGATAGCGAGATACAGTCCATGTATGACAATCAAGTTTGGAACTTGGTTGACAATGTACCTGATCGTAAGATAGTTGGGTGCAAATGGATCTTCAAGAAGAAGACCGACATGGATGGTAATGTACACACTTATAAGGCACGACTGGTTGCAAAGGGTTATTCTCAAACTCCGGGAGTTGATTATGATGAGACCTTTTCACCAGTGGCCAAGATTAAGTCTATTAGGGTTCTGTTAGCCATTGCTGCATTTCATGATTATGAAATATGGCAGATGGATGTCAAAACCGCTTTCCTTAATGGAAAGTTGGCTGAAGATGTTTACATGGTTCAGCCAGAGGGTTTTGTCAGTACAGAGTACCCCAGTAGAGTGTGTAAGCTCGAGAAATCCATTTATGGATTAAAACAGGCACCTCGCAGATGGAATCTTTGCTTTGATGAGAAAGTCAAAGAATTTGGATTTTCAAGGAGTGAAGATGAATCTTGTGTCTATATCAAGGCTAGTGGGAGTATAGTCAGGTTTTTGGTACTGTATGTGGATGACATACTACTCATAGGAAATGACATCCCAACCCTGCAGGAAGTAAAGTCCTGGCTTGGGAAGTGTTTCGCTATGAAGGACCTTGGAGAAGCTGCCTATATCCTAGGGATAAGGATTTTGAGAAACAGGAGTAAAAGACTAATTGGACTTAGTCAAAGCACCTATGTGGACAAAGTGTTGAAAAGGTTCAACATGCATAACTCCAAGAAAGGAGAGTTACCCATCCAGAGTAACGCCAGATTGAGTAAGACACAAAGCCCTAGTACTGAGGCTGAGATAGCAGAAATGAGTCGAATACCTTATGCTTCAGCTGTAGGATCGATCATGTATGCTATGACGTGTACTCGACCTGATGTAGCCTTTGCTTTGAGCATGGTTAGCAGGTATCAGGGGAACCCTGGCAAGGCACACTGAACTGCGGTAAAGAATATCCTCAAGTACCTACGGAGGACTAAGGACTGGGTCCTTACCCTCGGTGGCAGTGAGGACTTGAGAGTTGTAGGGTACAGTGATGCTAGCTTTCAGACTGACAGGGATAATTTCCGCTCTCAGTCGGGCTGGGTCTTTACTCTAAACGGAGGGGCAATTACTTGGAAAAGTTCCAAGCAGGAGACAGTGGCTGATTCCACTTGTAAATCAGAGTATATAGCAGCAAGCGAGGCAGCAAAGGAGGCTATATGGCTAAAGAACTTCATCGGAGACCTTGGAGTTGTACCAGCTATAAAGGAGCCAATGGAGATTTTCTGTGACAGCAATAGTGCGGTTGCCTTAGCCAAGGAACCAAGAGATCATGGGAGATCCAGACACATTGAAAGAAAATATCACTTCATCCGACATCAAATAGAAGAAGGAATCCTCGTGGCAAAGAGCGTATCATCGGATGAGAACCCAGCAGATCCCCTCACGAAGGGACTGACTCGAGCTAAGCATCTCCAGCATGCTCGGAGCATAGGGCTGAAGGATGATATTAGTTTTAGTAGTTAGATAATCTTGAAATTTGTAAAATGTAATTGACATTTGATGATAAATAAAAGCTGTTATTTATGAGTAAAGTGTTGCTATCTCTTGTCAATCGTTTACTATTATTTCTTTTTGCATGTTTTGACTTCCAGAATAATTATGTTATGGTTTATATCATATTATTCAAACTCTCCACAGTCGGTCATATATTGGAAGTATATATGAATCAAGACTGTCATGGGTTGGCTTGTAGAGGTCTAAGATGTTAGACAAAGCGGGGCTACAACACTCATGAGTGCTCATAAGTTCTGAGTATTGGATTCAACCCACGCTCACTGGCATCACTTCATGGAATTTATCTCGAGTGATCGTGAGATGGTAATATCATATAAGTCTTCAAACCTAGACATATGATTTGTTACCTATGAGTTGGTTATGCATTGATTATACGAAAACGCATTGGTAACTCGATGTTATAAAACGTACCTTTGTGTAATTCAACAAGTAGTAGAGCAAACATATGAGTCGAAGTTTATCTGTTCCTTCTTGGATTAGAAGCGATATATGGGCCCCTCGATGATTTTGTTTTGACCTATGTACCGGGCCCGGTCAGAACTAAATTGATGTGTTCAGTTAAGTTCTATGTCAAACAAATCGGAAATCGGGAAACAAATGTTGGACAATAAGCAAGACCTTGTTCCATGTATTTGTCTGGCTGATATCTAGAACAGAGGATTGTATGATCACTTATCTAAAATGGCGCTTCATAGTTCAACAGAGTTTAAAGAGCTACGATTGCTGATCGGTTCCTGAAGTCATACTTGCAACTATAGTTATTAGACTTATCCAAGTGGGAGACTGTTGGATATAGTGTCTAACTCCATAACTATATTTGGTATGTACTTGACCCGACCCGGCATGGTCCATTTGGGTTGCACTTCACCCAAACAATTTATGGATAATCTTTTGAGAATAGTATAAGTTATGATTTATTAATATATTATAAGTTCTAATATATTAATATAAAATCATATTATTTAATTAGTATTGATCTATAATTAATCTAGGATTAATTTAGAGATCAAAAGTATGACTAATTAAATATGGGCTCTTGTATTTATATAGTGTGGGCTAATGCTTATTTGGAATGGGCTAGGCTTGCATGGAAAGTCCATGGATACTCCATGGAGCTTTAACCCATGGATCTCATGGAAATGAAAAGACATGGGTATTAGGGTTTACATGGATGTAACCCTAATCCACCACACTATATAAAGGAGGCTTTGGTTCTTGAAATTGCACTAGTTGATGTGTGTAAACCAAGAGGGCCGATTTCAAGAAGTTTGTGACTATTCTCTCAAGTTTCCAAGTTTGTGGTGATTTGTGACTTCCATTTGAGGCATCCACATTATTGGTGCTAGGCTCTCAAACTACAAGCAATCAACTACTACTACAAGGTAAGTAATTCTACTAGTTTTATTTGATTCAAGTATCCCATGCCATGCTAGTTAGGATAAGAACCTTGGAAAAATAATTATTTGCATGTATCTTAGTCAAACATAGATCCAAGGTTTCTAGGGTTGCATGTACACCATAGGAGTGTTAGAATGCTGAAAACCCATCAGTGGTGTGCCAGATTTCCATGGGACGAAGGATACCATCATGGCCAGGAGATGGATAGAAGACATCGAGTGTGCACAGTTGACGAGCTTCTGCCCTGAGGGTTCGAAGGTTCGACATGTTGCAGGTTGTTTGTGGGACAGGGCTAGGGATTGGTGGGAGTCAGTTGGTGATTCCTTGGGAGCCTCAGCCGTTGAGGCTATGACCTGGTCGGACTTTGTGACCAGGTTTAGGGCTGAGTCTACACCGGCTGTGGAGCTTTAGCAACTGGCCAGGGAGTTTCTGGACATAAGAGAGACTACAGAGACAGTGGCGGAGATTACCGCCAAGTTCCGGGAGAGGGCCTTGTTGGTGCCTCGCTATGCGGGGGATGAGGAGATGCGGAAGACCCGCTATCATGACATGTTGAGAGCGGACATTCGAGAGCACGTCAGCTACTCAACCTGCCCGACCCTGGATTCTATGATTGCCAGGGTGAGGGAGAGGGAGATTGATTTGGAGCACCTCAGGAAGAGAAAGGCAGAGGAGGGGCAGGTTACTGGGGCTTCGGGGAAAAAGCCCAAGGGATTCGACTCTAGGTCGAAGGGCCAGCAGGGCTGGAGCCGCTGTGGGAAATGCGGCAGGTCACATGAGGGGGTTTGTCGCACTGGGTCGGGATGAGGCTGCTATAAGTGCGGCAAGGCTAGGCACTTTGGCAGAGATTGTACTGCTCCTGCCCCCACCTTTCAGACATCAGACCTGATTTCCTTTATTGCAATCAGAAGGGCCATTAAAAGGCCAACTGCCTGAGACTGACAACAGCAGCGCCAGTGGCGGCGCCAGCTCCAGTGACCCTGCGACTCACAGATGGCTGACAGGGTAAGTCAGAGGCTCCAGTGGTGAGGAGCTGATCCTTCCAGTTGACTGTCGAGGAGGCACGCGCCGCACCCGATGTGGTGACGGGTATGATTTCTTCTCCCTAGCTTTTATTATATATTGATTATGATATTTATGTTACATGTTATGTGTTTTGTTTAGGATCGTTCCATGTGAACGGTATTCCAATTCAGGTGTCGTTCGATTCTGTTGCTACCCGATCATTTGTCTCTCTTGCACTTAGCAAGAGGTTCCCTGAGTCTCCGGGCATGTTGGATTGCCCACTAGAGGTCGAGATTGCTGACAACCGATCAGTTCGAGTGTCAGAGGTGTCAAGGGATTGTGTTTTGAGGTTGTTCGAGGAGCGCTACCTAGTAGACTTGGTTCCTGATGTGCACGGAAGTACCCACTAATTTTAATATTTATAACCTAACAAACTTAGACTAACTATGCACTTATAGGCAGTGTACCTAGTCAGATTACAGTATAGCTTAGGTAAGTCGGGTGTCGATCACAGGGAACGGTGTTATTAACTAATCTATTTACTACTAAATTAATCTAATTATTAACAAACTGAAAAGGGTTTTTATCTGATTTTGCAAGATCAGACTAACTTAACTCAAATTCACTCAATAATTAAATACACTCTTATCTAGTTCGAATCCACTTCGTCCTTATGGCTAGCAATTAATTATGGATTATTAAGTTGGTTGTTATTATATTAGTAATTTAGGTCTAAATTTACCAATAGTTAATTAATTCATGTAAAACTATGTATGGTCACACACAATTAAACACATAACCAATTATGTTTATGAATATGCTATGTACGATTTATCATGCAAACATAATTATGGTCATAATCTATGTTCTCTAGCACAGCAAAGTTAATTACTTCAATTACTAACTAAGATTTTGGTCGATCCTAGCTCTAGCAATTCAATGTTCACAAATTTACTAGGTTATCAAGTTCATGCAGTTAATGGTCACTAAGCTACACATAACATGAATTTAAGCAACTAAAGAAACAACATAAGCATGCTAGGTAACAATAAATCAAACACAGGCAATTCACCAACTAAATAAATCCATATAAAATTATGCTATTCATAAGTTTGAAGCTTCATCTAGCTAGATAAGAGTAGCTAGATTCAGCTGCTCATAGTAGCAACTAACACATAAACACAACTTAAATAAGAAAACATGTTCAATAGTATTAAACAATTAACTTAATTATGAACTTTTACTCATTTGGTGTTGAAAACCCTTTTCCAGGACCTTACTTCTGCTGTAAATCGCCTCCTGGAACCTCTTCCTTCAGCCAAAAGTCCCCCAAATCGTAATGGGCAAAGGTATTTATAATATCTTCAAATTTACCGTTCACGTCGTGAGAATTTAAGTCTCACGTCGTGAACTCGAGATAATCGTATTCGGCAAGGATTCCTTCACCCGAATGCTTATCTTCTAACTCTTTCTACTCACGTCGTGAACCATCAACTGTTCACGTCGTGAGCACGTCTTTTGGGTGTTTTTTCGTTCTTCTTTTCTTCAAGTCCCCCAAAGTTCCAAGTATTGTCACTTCTGGTCCCTTTCTTTGAAAATACTTCTATTTGGCTGCAAATAACATTTTATCCTCATAAGTACCACAATTCTATGCAAATAACCAAAATATTAAATAAAATGTAGATGAATATTGCCTAAAACTATGTATAAATTTGGCAATATCAAAATACCCCACACTTAGGCTTTGCTTGCCCTCAAGCAAATGTACTTATTTAAACTTAAACCTTCATCACTAGCATTACATAGAACAATCCAATTCCAGCTCAGCCATTATGCCAAGACCTCAACGCATGCATTTGTGTCTAAAAATTTTCCTAAGTAACCCCCCATACTTTAAATACTCACAATCTTCATAAACACTCGCCCACTTCTTTCGAACAATGCTCATTTTATGCAACCATCCGAATCCATCCCCAGAAATCTTACTTAGCCTCAAAGTATTTTTGAAAAGCTACCCAAGCATACATATACTAGAGAATTACAACTTTTAGAAGATACCACAACTTGGAGCTCCTGAATTCTTCTTTTCTTTGATGCTTGATCTTTAATTTCTTTGAATTCACTTCTTTTATGATTTTTGGCATCTTCAACTTTTGAAACTTCAGAATTTTCGATCTTTGATATTCTTACTTTGATACTTTTATGCTCCAAAAATTCTTCAATTTTTCACTTTTTTGGTAATTTCTCTCTTTTTTTTACATGTATAACTCCCTTTTTTTATATCACTCAAAAACCTACATGCTTAAGCAGGGGCGCTTAACTTCAACCTTTATTGGTTAAGACATATCTTTCCTGGATACATTTCAGGTTTAGGCTGCTAAACATGTTGCATTCCTCAAACTAAGCAGGGTTATGTTTTTGTTCCATGATTTCACTAAAATAAGGGAGGCCACAAATGCATTATAATGTATATCGGCTCAACTAAACATTTGAGCTCTTATCGGATCATTCCGCTAGCAAGTACAGTTCAAATTATTACTACTAGATCCAATTAATAAAAATTTTAAAATGTACCAAATCATCTAGCAATTTACTTTTTCTACCCCCTACCCCACACTTATTTCATACAATGCCCTCATTGTATGCTTAAAATAATATAAAAATTAAGAGAAGGGAGAAAAAGGAACAGACTCCCCTGGGATAATGGCGTGATCAAAACTCCAAAAGTGTGGAAAAACGTGCATTTCGAATATGGACCTCTTTAAAATAAGAACTTGGACTTGAACTTGCGAAACCAACCATCAATCAAAACTTCAATCTTCAAAAAGAATGGTGCAAGGCTCCAAATCATGTAGACAATGTGGGAAAGCATATGCCACATTGTATATTAGAGAAAACAGCCCATCGAATCGTCACAAAAGTGTCATAAGGAATGGTAGTAATTCTGTGTAATGAAGAAGAACAGAACGAAATGAATATGGTGGAAATTCACAACTCACGACGTGAATCAGTACAGGCTCACGACGTGAAGTTGCTGAAGCGTGCTTTATGATTTTCCTTGAAACCTTTTTCACGACGTGAGAAATATTGGGTCACGACGTGAATCCTGGGTAAACCAGAATGAAAATTGCCTTCTTCCTTATAAATGCATATACTCCACTCATCATCTTAACGAATTAAGACCCTTCTAAATGCAGTGTATTTTGACAACTCTTCTAACTATAATCTCTCTCTCGACTCACCCCACACTTATTTCCAATTGTGGGTTTCGACTTTCAACTTCTAAACTTGAACGACACTTGCTTAAACGAACACGACTCTTGACTTGACTGTACTCCTTCCCCAAGACTCCTTAGCAAACTGAAAGTTAACAACCAAAGAAGAGCAAAGTAATATAATATTTTAAAGTCTTACAATCCAAACAAAAATAAAAACAACCCAAACAAGTCTAAAATAAACAAAATAAAACTAAATGATCAATCATCTTCATCCTCCTCGTTTGCTCCACTAGTGCCCGCCCCGTCGGCTCCATGTCCTCGATACTCCGTCCACCTCGGGCAAATTGGGTAATGATACCCCAAATGAGGCGGCTGCTCCACCCCAAGGTGTTGAACCACGTTCTCCACGGTACCCCCAATCCAGTTGACACTCAAAGATAACTGGTCAAAATACCCAGCCATATCATTCCCAAAAGGGGCTCCTACCATGGGTGCGGGTAGATGCATTAGCTGTTGTGACAACCGTCAAATTCTGGTCAAGTCAAAGTCAAATAAAGTTAACAAGTCAAACCGGTCAACTCTACTAACTCTTGTATACTAGGGTTTACATTATGTAATTACTGTACAACTTGCTATTCTAATGAGAAATCATCAAATGAAAAGTCGTATATCTAGATCTCCTTAACCAAAAATTATGGTTAGTAATGAACCAAAGCGATAAAACACTATTGCATACTCATCGGGAGTGTGTAAGATCTTTAAACGTGGCTTAACGGGGTTTACAGACCTTGAGTTGCGAAGCCGGACCCTCAAAAAGGTCACAAAAGAAGCCTCTCCAAATCTTTTTCACTCTATCTCTCCCAAACTCAAATCTCTCCCAATTCTCTCCAAGTATGCCAAATCTCTCCAAGAATGTCAAATCTATCCCAAATCTCTCCCAAATCTCTCTCAAAAGTTCCCGTAACTTTTTGTAATCATTCGGGTCATCCCGACCCTTAACCGGGTCAAAAACCGCTTAAAACGGGGTAAAAACGGGTAAAATACCCTTAAGGACCCGAAACCTACTCTATAGGGCCGAACCCTCTTAGAGCCGAAAGTCCTCTTAGGGACCGAACTGCTGAAGGACCGAAGTTGTCATGAACCGAACGCGAACCTTGCATAAACCGAACCCGAACCTCGCATAAACCGAACCCGAAGGTCCTCTCGGACTGAACTCTACCTTCGCCTTCGCTCCATTTCGGTCCATTTCGCTCCTAAGCCCTTCGGTCCATTTCGCTTCTAGTCCTTTCGCCCCATTTCGCCTTCGGTCCATGACCAGAAGGGACCGAACCTCGGCCCAGTACCGAGAGGTCTCGCAGAAAGGCCAAATTCACCCAGTTTTTGACTAGTTTTGCATTTTAAGCCCGATTTCAATTATTTTAGCGTGGGGTTTTCACCCAAAATCATATTTTAACATATAAAACCCCTTATTTCATAATTAATCACGTTTTTGGGGATAAATCTTATCCAAGAAGAGTGGGTGAAGTACTAGAGGTAGAGTGTTGACTTTCCTTTAGTTTATGACACAAGCAACCACCCCCACACCCACTCCATGACCAGCCACTCCTCCCCACCATACCTAGTCACTTCATAGTCCTTTCCCACTCATTTCCCAGCTATTCCCACGTTCTAAGGGCTGGAAAACCCCCTCTCTCCTCACACTTCTCTCATTTTCACACTTTCCACCAAAGATCAAACACATCTTTTCTCTCAAATTCTCTCTCACAATTTCGAGATTTCCAAGGCATTTTTCAAGCTTTCCTTCTTCGTTTGGTAAGTATCATCATCCTTCATATAATTATTACACATCCTCCTACTCAAAATCGTAGATATCTTTCACAAACATCGTCACCTTCATGTTAGGTTCTCGAATCATCAAGGCATCTTCTTAGTGTTCTTGAGTTGAACACTTCCATTCTTCAAACATCCATCCACTAAGAACACATAAGGTGAGTTCATACCCCTATCTTTTCATGTTTTTCTTAAGTTTTGAGGGGGGGGGGGGGGGAATACAAGTTAAAACACTAAGAACATAACTAAACTCATTTAACAGCCTTCATCAGAAAAGTTTAACTCCTTTCACGGACTGTTTTGGTCAACTTAAACATTTTAGTTTTCAAAACTGTATTAGGTGCAAATAGTTCAAGTTCATACCTTTAGAATGACTACTTGCACATCTCCATACGATTTTTCTACAATTTATGGTGATTTTTACAAAACTGCCTATCATTTCAAGAACAAATTCGGACCAGTCTGTGATTAAGGACTTTTTCACACAAGATGGAGGTCACTAAAAATCATAATAAAAGTTATGAAAAAACTAGACTCATTTTCCAAACTCTCAGAATTTATAGATTCTGATTTGGATCTTTGATGATTTTTCTATAAAATTTCTAAGAACAGAATAGAAATGTTAATACTAGAAACATGCTATCAATTTCATTTGCACCTTGTAACTTGTTGAGCAAGGTGTGTATCATTATGTGAATATACGTTTTTACATTATATGTCATTTCGTCTTAGTGTAATGACATACACCAGAAAACAAATGGATTTTACCTTCACAAGTATGGTAATTAGTTTAAGGTTATAAACAAAGTTTAAATCCATTTCATACAAACATTTGATAAACTATGGAAGTATAGTTTATGTTGCTTTTACATTACAAACGATTATAATAAACTATAATAGGTACAGTTTATGTTTCATCACATTACAAACTCTTTACCAAAGGTTTTCAGTTCACGTAAATCTGTTAATGAATAAATTTGTGAGACATTCGCTTTGTGTTACATCCATGTAACAAAATCAAAAGTCCTGTAAATTGTAACTAGAGTCTCTTGTAGCGAGAACGTGATAGTTGTGTATAGATCTATATTGGGTCTGACAAACCCACACCTGAGCTGCATGCAACAGCTAGACCGGCAGGTCTGTGGTGACAAGTGTCATTTAACTTACGACGCCTGAAGAACGTCGTATTACGAGGCCGTCTGAGTTATAGTATGGTTATAATAACTCACATGTGGTATTAACAAAACATAAGATTTATGGGTTTTACTTCTAAATTTAACGAGTTTATGTCGATTTAAACTTGCATAAATTTCTTTAAGTATGGTAAAATACTTGTACACTTCGGTCTTGATTTTTAAGACTGCAATGCATTACATAAGAAAATATGGGATCTTTCTTGAATAAACATCAGTTTTACAAGAAAAGGATTTTAGCATCACCTCCAAAAGCTTATGAACTCACCAACTTAATTGTTGACACTCTTTCAAAACTACTTGTATTCTCAGGAAATCAATAAACAGGTAACCAAGTGCTTTTGAGGATGGGACGTTAAGGCGTCAAACATTTCATTTTGTCAACATAATGTAATTGATTTGGAAACATGTAAACTCATACAATGATGTAACTTTTTCAATTATATTTATGTTGGTTGTGTTTACTTTGATCACTATTGCAAATTGTTGTTATGATACTATACATGAAGTCCTCCACCCCCGGGCGTTTCCGCCATCCTAGGTTTGGGGGTGTGACAGATTGGTATCAGAGCAATGTTTATAGTGAACTAAGCATATCGAACCACATAAGATATACAAACTATAAACACAATTGGGACTGAAAGTCTCTGATTTAACATTTTCAAATGACTATACTTTTAGAAAGTAAACGGTTTCTCGTTAAAAGTATAAGTACATGCATACATGCTCGCATAGTGTCATAGCTAGGAAAACATAAAGTAAAAGAGGAGGAGTTGTACGTTACGCGTATGCCTTGGGATATGTGGTCAAGTCTGGGATGGGTATAGCCTGATCAACTATACCTTTCCGAGAAGTGACCTGCATATATTGGGGGATAGTCGTAGTGGACAACAAATCTGACAACCTAACATCACTCTAAAATGAATACGCTAAGAACCAAACATAACATTTAAAAATACTATAGGAGTATTTTGTAAATTTATAACTCGACATTTTAGATTCATTTCATATCTCTTACACCCCTATTCTCGTACAGACAACATGGCGGGATTCCATCTACCTGGAGATCCTTACTTCCCTAATGAAGGAAACGCTGGATGGCTCGAGGCAGAACTCGAGGAGATGATTGAGGAAGATCTTGAGGAAGACCCCGAAGATCCTGAGGAAGACCCCGAAGAGGAACCCGAGGAGGAAGAGGAAATGGAGGACAAAGAAGAAGAAGAGCCAGAGGAGGAAGTCATCAACCCTCCTTACATCGCCAGGGTGCTTGTGAACCACTTTGGCTTCAACGGGCCCGAACCCCGTTGGGCAACAGCGATCGAGCGATGGAGCCGTCAGCAACGACAACGATCACCATTTGGTGATCAACGAGGTTACTACGACCTCAGCCACGGGGGACCGACTGACAGAGCGCTTCCAGTCATGACTCAACAAATAACTAACATCGATGATCGCGGTAGGGCGACGACGAACCAAATTCGGGAGCTGAGTGCCAACATAGAAGCTACTACTACCCGCACCAGAGACCTAGAGTGAGACTCCTACTTCAGGGACCAACTCATCAAGGACCTTCTCGCTGCTCGGGTAGAAGCAAGGGAGTATCAAGAAAAATACTTGGCACTCGAGGAAAGAGTGATTGCAGCCGAGCGACGATTGGCTGAACTCCAGGGTGCATCGACCTCGTCCCAAGCACCATCAGGGGCCGATCACCGTGAGTAGAACTCATTCTACTCGCACGTCCTCGTAGAGTAGGTTTATGATGTATGCGTTGGTGCTACTCTTTTTGCATGTAAGCTAACCCCGCAATTAAGTGATTACACTACTCAAGGGGCTACGATATGCCAAAATTTTCCGTTACATTGATGTAGACCTACTTAAAGGTCAAATTCTCCTAAACAATATGTATCAAATTATATCAATGAAATTGGCATGTATTTATTTCATTGCGAGTTTATAATAAATCTCATAGCATGGCAGTGCAAACAATTTACTTTCGGTGTTTCTGAGATTCTTAATGTGCACCTCCTGGTTAGTTGTAATTGTGAGACGATCGACTTAGAAATGGTGAGTCCGCCTTAGGTCCCGTTCCTTGTTTGGTTGTGGGCCTAGGATAGACTCATTAAGTTCAACGGCCTATTGGACCATAATCACAAATTACCGGTGTGCATCGAGTGATCATAGGAAAGGACCAGGCATAAACAAAGATTACAAAATTACATTTGGGTCATTACTAAATTCGGGGAGTTTGAGTGCAAGAACTTTCTTCATAAATAATTTCTGAATGTTTTAAGACGTGTCATATAACAAATAATCAAATTCAGTAAACTCCGACTTACAATTGAAGACTTACCGATTTTTTCGTCTTTATAACTTTTGACAGAACTATGCCGCCAAGGAAAAGACCCAGACCTTCCGGCAGCGCAGCACCACCTCCTCCGTCGCCACCTCCACAATTTGATTCTGTGATGTTCCAGGCTACAGTAACAGCAGCCGTGGCGGCCGCCATGTCGCAGATAGGGACAAACGGTGCTGGTGGTTCTGGATCGGGTGTTACGCACTCTAACCACGGAGACAGTACGGGGCGTACAAGAGAGTGTTCTTACAAAGACTTCACGAATGGCAAACCTAATTTCATTAATGGAAGCGGGGGAGTGGTCACACTAATGCAATGGTTCGAAAGGACCGAAGCAGTTTTTGAAATCTGTGCTTGCCCCGAAGCAAGCAAGGTCAAGTATGCGGCATTCACTTTCACCGGTAAAGCTCTCACTTGGTGGAATGGCCGAGTTAAGTCACTTACTCCTGCGGTGGCTAACTCTATCAGCTGGGAGGACTTGAAAGCTTTGATGCTAAAGGAGTATTGCCCGAGGGGCGAGGTGCAAAAACTTGAGGAAGAACTCTGGAACCTCAAGATGTCGGGCACAGACCTTGAAACTTATACTACCCGATTCAATGACCTCGCACTCCTCTGCCCAGCAATGGTCACTCCAGAAGAGAAGAAGGTGGAACGATACCTCTGGGGGCTATCATCCCAGATTCAAGATAGTGTGATGGCCTCGAAACCCACTACTTTTGACAGTGCCAAGGAATTGGCACAACAACTTATCGATCATAGAGCCAGCCACGGTACTATTACCACCACCCGCGATCAAGCTAAGGGGGGGGAGCAATAAAAGAAAATTCTGGAACAACAAAAAGAAGCAGTCGGTGCCAGACTCCACCAAAAAGCAACAGACAGTGGCTGTCCACGCTGCCAGTACCCCTGCCACTCCAGCACCACCGAAGCCATATGCGGGAACCCTTCCCAAGTGCAATAAATGTAACTTCCACCACACCGGTGCTTGTCGGTAAATGCACTGCAAAAATTACACCAAGAAGGGGCATACCGTTCGCTTCTGTAGGACGCCAGCCCAACCAATCACTCAAGTCGGCAATACAGGGGCAAGTCAAGCCTGTTACGGCTGCGGGGAGACAGGGCACTTCAAAAGAAACGGCCGAAAGGCACAAACCCCTAATGCTGGTGGCGTGGGGAGAGTCCTGGCTATAGGACATGGAGAAGCAATCAAGGACCCCACGGTGGTTACTGGTACGTTTCTTCTCAATAACTCATATGCATGTATACTCTTCGATAGTGGAGCGAAGAGGAGTTTTGTGAGCCATCAATTCAAACACTTACTTAGACAAAATCCCCAACTACTAAAAGACACATACATCGTAGAAATGGCAAACGGAAAGGCAGAGCGCGCTAGCAATATATACTCAGGGTGTACCCTCACTCTAGATAATCATTCATTTAAAATCGACCTAATGCCGGTTACAATAAAAAGTTTCGACATAATCATCGGTATGGATTGGTTAAGTTCTCATCGTGCTGACATTCTATGTTACGAAAGGGCCGATCGCCTCAATCTGCCAAACGGCGAAACCTTTCTCGTCTACGGTGATAAACCCAATGCAAACTTACAAATCATCTCTTGCGTCAAGGCTCAAAAGTATCTCCGAAAGGAATACCACGCCTTCTTAGCCCACGTAGTAGATAAGAAACAAGAGATGAAGGATATCAAAGACATTCCAGAAGTGTGCAACTTTCCTGACGTATTCCCTGAAGACCTTCCAATCGTACCCCTCGCACGGCAAGTCAAATTTCGAATCGACTTGGTCCCCGGAGCTACCCCAGTAGCCAAAGCTCCATACCGCCTAGCGCCGGTAGAAATGCAAGAATTGTCCAGTCAATTGAACGAGCTGTTAAGCAAAGGGTTCATCAGGCCGAGTTTTTCACCTTGGGGAGCACCAGTCCTGTTTGTGACGAAGAAGGACGGATCTTTTCGCATGTGCATCGACTACCGCGAGTTAAATAAGCTTACCATCAAAAACCGATACCCTCTACCCCGAATCGACGACCTCTTCGACCAACTCCAAGGTGCAAACTACTTTTCAAAAATCGATCTGAGGTCGGGCTACCATCAGCTACGAGTTCAAGAAGAAGATATCCCCAAGACAGTCTTCAGGACTCGCTATGGGCACTACGAGTTTGTAGTGATGCCCTTCGGGTTAACAAATGCACCTGCGGTTTTCATGGACCTGATGAATCGAGTGTGTCGGCCCTACTTAGACAAGTTCGTGATCGTATTCATCGATGACATTCTGGTCTACTCGCGAAACAAGGAAGAGCACCGCCAACACCTACGACAAGTGCTAGAGACATTGAGAGCTGAGAAGCTTTATGCTAAATTCTCTAAGTGCGAATTCTGGATCCGAGAAGTGGATTTCCTTGGTCATGTGGTCAGTGAGAGAGGGATACATGTGGATCCCTCCAAAATCAAGGAAATCGAGAACTGGTCAGCACCTACAACACCAACGGAAATCCGACAATTCTTGGGGCTTGCTGGATACTACCTAAGATTCATCCAAAACTTCTCCAAGATCGCGAAACCGCTCACCACATTGACTCAAAAAGGTGTGATGTTTAAATGGGAAGATAAACAAGAAGTTGCCTTCCAAACGTTAAAACAAGCCCTGTGCAGCGCACCAATCCTGTCTCTGCCAGAAGGAACCAAAGACTTTGTAGTCTACTGCGATGCATCAAACCAGGGGCTTGGGTGTGTTTTAATGCAGCGAGGAAAGGTCATTGCCTACGCATCAAGGCAATTGAAAACACACGAGGTCAACTACGCCACGCATGACCTCGAATTGGGAGCAGTAGTGTTCGCCCTAAAGATCTGGAGGCACTACCTTTACGGAACAAAGTGTACTGTCTTTACCGATCACAAGAGCCTTCAACACATTCTCAACCAAAAGGAGCTCAACATGAGGCAGAGACGATGGGTAGAACTACTGAATGATTACGAGTGTGAATTTCGTTATCACCCAGGTACGGCAAACGTAGTAGCAGATGCCTTAAGTCGAAAGGAATACTCGGGGCAGCGAGTAAAGTCAATAACGATGACAATCCATTCACACCTGTCCACTCAAATCAAAGAGGCTCAGCTGGAGGCCTTACAACCGGAAAATGTAACGGGTGAGACATTAAGAGGAATGGATAAAAGCCTAGAAGTCAAAGACGACGGAGCTCGTTACCTCATGAACCGAATCTGGACACCGAAATTCGGTGGGTTCCGGGACGTCGTCATGAACGAAGCACACAAGACTCGATACTCCATCCATCCAGGATCGGATAAAATGTATCTAGACATCAAGAAGTTGTACTGGTGACCGAACATGAAAGCCGATATTGCTACCTATGTGGGCAAGTGTCTGACTTGCGCCAAAGTCAAGGTGGAATACCAGAAACCCTCAGGATTGCTGCAACAGCCTGATATACTGGAGTGGAAGTGGGAACGAATAACCATGGACTTCATAACCAAGCTACCTAAGACCACGGGTGGGCTTGATACCATATGGGTAATCGTGGACAGATTGACCAAATCAGCGCACTTCCTGCCGATTAAGGAAACCGACAAGATGGAGAAGTTGACTAGAACATACATCAAAGAGGTTGTACGACTGCATGGCGTGCCGATATCCATTATCTCTGACAGGGATAGTAGATTTACATCGCGGTTTTGGCAGTCTTTACAGAAATCCCTGGGGACTAGGCTTGACATGAGTACAGCCTATCACCCACAAACTGACGGGCAAAGTGAGAGGACCATTCAGACGCTAGAAGACATGCTTAGAGCGTGTGTGATAGACTTTGGTAAATCTTGGGATACCTATTTATCACTTGTCGAATTCTCGTACAATAACAGTTATCACACTAGCATCAAGGTGGCACCATTTGAACCCCTCTATGGCCGCAAGTGCAGGTCACCTTTGTGCTGGGCTGAAGTGGGTGACACGCAACTAGCTAAGGGACAAGTCCCTAATAGCACCCTCACTGGCCCGGAGATAATCAGAGAAACCACAGAAAAGATCGTTCAAATTCAGGAAAGACTGAAAGCATCCCGAGATCGGCAAAAGAGTTACGCGGATAGGCGACGCAAACCCTTGGAATTCCAGGTCGGTGATCGAGTAATACTAAAAGTTTCCCCTTGGAAAGGAATGATACGTTTCGATAAACGTAGGAAACTGAACCCAAGGTACATCGGACCATTCGAAATCCTTGCCAGGATTGGCCCAGTGGCATACAAACTCCGATTACCACAAGAACTAAATCACGTACATCCTACCTTCCACGTATCAAACTTAAAGAAATGCCTATCCGACGAGACCCTCGTGATACCACTCAACGAAATTGAAATCAACGAGAGTCTCCACTTCGTGGAAGAACCGGTAGAAATCATGGATCGAGAAATCAAAAGAACAAAGCAAAGTCATATTCCCATTGTGAAGGTCCGCTGGAACGCTAAACGAGGACCCGAATTCACCTGGGAACGCGAGGATCAAATGAAACAAAAGTATCCACATCTCTTCCCAAATTCTTGAAGTCCCATTCAAAAAGCTAATTTCGGGACGAAATTCCTTCTAACGGGGGGATGATGTGACAACCGTCAAATTCTGGTCAAGTCAAAGTAAAATAAAGTCAACAAGTCAAACCGGTCAACTCTACTAACTCTTGTATACTAGGGTTTACATTATGTAATTACTGTACAACTCGCTATTCTAATGAGAAATCATCAAATGAAAAGTCGTATATCTAGATCTCCTTAACCAAAAACTGTGGTTAGTAATGAACCAAAGTGATAAAACACTATTGCATACTCATCGGGAGTGTGTAAGATCTTTAAACGTGGCTTAACGGGGTTTACAGACCTTGAGTTGCGAAGCCGGACCCTCAAAAAGGTCGCAAAAGAAGCCTCTCCAAATCTCTTTCACTCTATCTCTCCCTAACTCAAATATCTCCCAATTCTCTCCAAGTATGCCAAATCTCTCCAAGAATGTCAAATCTCTCCCAAATCTCTCTCAAAAGTTCCCGTAACTTTTTGTAATCATTCGGGTCATCCCGACCCTTAACCGGGTCAAAAACCACATAAAACGGGGTAAAAACGGGTAAAATACCCTTAAGGACCCGAAACCCACTCTATAGGGTTGAACCCTCTTAGAGCCGAAAGTCCTCTTAGGGACCGAACTGCTGAAGGACCGAAGCTGTCATGAACTGAACCCGAACCTCGCATAAACCGAACCCGAACCTCGCATAGACCGAACCCGAAGGTCCTCTCGGACCGAACTCTACCTTCGCCTTCGCTCCATTTCAGTCCATTTCGCTCCTAAGCCCTTCGGTCCATTTCGCTTCTAGTCCTTTCGCCCCATTTCGCCTTCGGTCCATGACCAGAAGGGACCGAACCTCGGCCCAGTACCGAGAGGTCTCGCAGAAAGGCCAAATTCACCCGGTTTTCGACTAGTTTTGCATTTTAAGCCCGATTTCAATTATTTTAGATTGGGGTTTTCACCCAAAATCATATTTTAACATATAAAACCCCTTATTTCATAATTAATCACGTTTTGGGGATAAATCTTATCCAAGAAGAGTGGGTGAAGTACTAGAGGTAGAGTGTTGACTTTCCTTCAGTTTATGACACAAGCAACCACCCCCACACCCACTCCATGACCAGCCACTCCTCCCCACCATACCTAGTCACTTCATAGTCCTTTCCCACTCATTTCCCAGCTATTCCCACGTTCTAAGGGCTGGAAAACCCCCTCTCTCCTCACACTTCTCTCATTTTCACACTTTCCACCAAAGATCAAACACATCTTTTCTCTCAAATTCTCTCTCACAATTTCGAGATTTCCAAGGCATTTTTCAAGCTTTCCTTCTTCGTTTGGTAAGTATCATCATCCTTCATATAATTATTACACATCCTCCTACTCAAAATCGTAGATATCTTTCACAAACATCGTCACCTTCATGTTAGGTTCTCGAATCATCAAGGCATCTTCTTAGTGTTCTTGAGTTGAACACTTCCATTCTTCAAACATCCATCCACTAAGAACACATAAGGTGAGTTCATACCCCTATCTTTTCATGTTTTTCTTAAGTTTTAAGGGGGGGGGGGGGAATACAAGTTAAAACACTAAGAACATAACTAAACTCATTTAACAGCCTTCATCAGAAAAGTTTAACTCCATTCACGGACTGTTTTGGTCAACTTAAACATTTTAGTTTTCAAAACTGTATTAGGTGCAAATAGTTCAGGTTCATACCTTTAAAATGACTACTTTCACATCTCCATACGATTTTTCTACAATTTATGGTGATTTTTACAAAACTGCCTATCATTTCAAGAACAAATTCGGACCAGTCTGTGATTAAGGACTTTTTCACACAAGATGGAGGTCACTAAAAATCATAATAAAAGTTATGAACAAACTAGACTCATTTTCCAAACTCTCAGAATTTACAGATTCTGATTTGGATCTTTGATGATTTTTCTATAAAATTTCTAAGAACAGAATAGAAATGTTAATACTAGAAAAATGCTATCAATTTCATTTGCACCTTGTAACTTGTTGAGCAAGGTGTGTATCATTATGTGAATATACGTTTTTACATTATATGTCATTTCGTCTTAGTGTAATGACATACACCATAAAACAAATGGATTTTACCTTCACAAGTATGGTAATTAGTTTAAGGTTATCAACAAAGTTTACATCCATTTCATACAAACATTTGATAAACTATGGAAGTATAGTTTATGTTGCTTTTACATTACAAACGATTATAATAAACTATAATAGGTACAGTTTATGTTTCATTACATTACAAAATCTTTACCAAAGGTTTTCAGTTCACGTAAATCTGTTAATCAATAAATTTGTGAGATATTTGCTTCGTGTTACATCCATGTAACAAAAATCAAAAGTCCTGTAAATTGTAACCAGAGTCTCTTGTAGCGAGAACGTGATAGTTGTGTATAGATCTATATTGGGTCTGACAAACTCACACCGGAGCTGCATGCAACAGCTAGACCGGCAGGTCTGTGGTGACAAGTGTCATTTAACTTACGACGCCTGAAGAACGTCGTATTACGAGGCCGTCTGAGTCATAGTATGGTTATAATAACTCACATGTGGTATTAACAAAACATAAGATTTACGGGTTTTACTTCTAAATTTAACGAGTTTATGTCGATTTAAACTTGCATAAATTTCTTTAAGTATGGTAAAATACTTGTACACTTCAGTCTTGATTTTTAAGACTGCAATGCATTACATAAGAAAATATGGGATCTTTCTTGAACAAACATCATTTTTACAAGAAAAGGATTTTAGCATCACCTCCAAAAGCTTATGAACTCACCAACTTAATTGTTGACACTCTTTCAAAACTACTTGTAGTCTCAGGAAATCAATAAACAGGTAACCAAGTGCTTTTGAGGATGGTACGTTAAGGCGTCAAACATTTCATTTTGTCAACATAATGTAATTGATTTGGAAACATGTAAACTCATACAATGATGTAACTTTTTCAATTATATTTATGTTGGTTGTGTTTACTTTGATCACTATTGCAAATTGTTGTTATGATACTATACATGAAGTCCTCCACCCCCGGACGTTTCCGCCATCCTAGGTTTGGGGGTGTGACAGCTGTCCTCTCTCTCCTCTTCCTCTCACGTTTCTTCTCCTAGGTCGTGGATGTGGTTGTTGTTCTGGTTGTGTATCAGGCTGCTCATCACCCTCATTACCCTCATCATCTGAAGGTACCATTCCCCAATGCGACCCAAAATTTCTGACAACCCGCATGGTCTTCAAATACCCCATGCCAAACTCATGCTCATCCACACAAGTCATGGAACGAGTAATATCAGGGACAAGAAAATGATATGAGCGGGCCAAACGTGTAATAAATTGCCCTCCACAAATGGGGCTCCCCGGGCGAGAACTAGCTGCAGACCCGGCCAGAAAACGTGCCAAAAAATACAGAATGTTGCAACACACTCCGGGCTGCAAGATACACCATAAGAAGAATAGATTTTGCTTTGTTACTTTATCTCCATGCCTCCTATGATTGATGGAGAATGTGATGAAACGGTGGAGTAAGCGGTGGATAGGGGACCGAATACTACTCTCGGGAGATACTCCGGAATTAAAAATCTCGGATGCAATATTATGCCAGAAAGCATATCCAGTGACACCCTCCGTGTATCCTCTAGCTGCCTCGCTCAAGAACATACCAAATTCGGGAGTCATTGCCTCTCGTCGATCATATAGTCCAACCCTCCAAGCGAATTCAACGAGGCTGCACTCCCGATACTCACCCCCTAACCGGAATACCAAAGCTTGCGGCCAATGTGGGTCTTGGACAGTCTCCTGGAATGTCACTGTTGAGAAAAACTCAACACAAAATTCCTTGTACACCCGCTCTTGGATCCGAAATAGGTTGAGCCAACCCGAGCAAGTGAACGAGTATCCATCTCCAACAAATATTTTTGTCAAAAATGGGGACAGCCTTTCCACGAGCCCGACTTCCCTCAACCGCGTCCAATTAATTGTAGGAGCAACTGCAATCTCTCGGTTGTAGAGCCACCCTAATTTGTTGTTCCATCGGGTTATGATGTCGCGGGACATTGTTGTGGGAAAATTGTAAAACGGGTGTAAATCCGCAACCCCAAGAGGTGCCTCCCTTCTAGGACCCATCTCTGCAAAAAACAAGAAACAAACACAAAACCAAATATCCAATAATTTAGATAACCACAGAACAGTTTTGTTGATGCACAGGACTCACGTCGTGAGTCATATGAAACTCACGTCGTGAGGTCGCTATACACAGCGAGAAATGGTCTCAAAAATCAAAGGTCGGGACTAAATCTTGTTGTTAGGGTTTACTCATAAACCATTTCTAAGCACAATCAAGTGACATATGATGGACGAATAACACAATTCGGGCCAAATTTCGACATTGACACATATGAAAAACCCTAGTCCCTAAATCAACAAATTAGTGAAAATTAACAAAAGAAATGAGAGATATTTACCTTTGTGATGAAGATTACGTAAGCAAAAAGATTAAATTAAGTAAAACTATGCCAAAACCGGGTGGGGGACCAGAGAACGATCTTCACTTCGTGAGGTTGGGAAAGTGGTCTGGTCAAACTGATTCTTTATCTTTTAATCTGTGGTCCCGAGTGGTTTACCACTCACATCGTGAATCCATAATGGTTCACGTCGTGAGTTCTGTCTGGACTCTAAAATTGGGCCAATTAAATAGATAGTGGGCTAAGGCATATATTGGGTCATTACTGAAAGTGGGCAGGCTTAAAAATATAGTTATCCTAAAATATTCATGCCCGTATCTCATCTGAATTCACGTCGTGAACCCATAATGGTTCACGTCGTGAGTCCTGTCTGATCATGAAATTTATTAATTTCTCCAATTTTAATTTTTTGTAAGATATTCAATAAGTGTTACTACTTGATTTTAATGACTCCTTATGCAGATAATAATTCGGATGAGATGATCGACTTCCTAAGAACTAAAAATATGCTAAAAACTAAAAAGAAAAAGAAAGAAAATGCAAACCAAACTCGGGTTGCCTCCCGAAAAGCGCTTCTTTTTGAGGAGTCTTGAGCTGGACTCCGTGCTTCCTATGTTGAATCATCTGAAGAGTCCACCACTAGGATCTTTTGCTCCTTGAAACGCTTCTTGTAAGCTTGAACACGTCTTTTATACGCTTTTTTCGAATTTTCCTTTTTAGCTTTGACCTCGTCTCCATCAAGCTTGCGTTTGGTCCCTTTAGTCTCTATCTTACACTCCATAGTATCCTTTTCTTCCTTTACCACTGGACTTGTTATTTTTGATGTAACCTCCTCTTCATCACTCGTCATCTCATCATCTTCCTTGCTCACCCAAGAAGTTGGATTCGTGTAGGCAATGACTTCAACTAAAAATGGAACAGATGCTCTTGGTTTTGTTCTTTTAACTTGTTGAATTGTTTTGATTTCTTCTTCCATGAGCTTCTCTAATTCTTCAAGTTCATTTTCTTCATCAATGTTGAAAACCTCTTCTTGAGCATGATTCCCTTGAAAGCCATCTTCTATCCCAAAAATTTCCTTTTCATCACCAACCCACAATGTCAGCTTAGACTCCCGAATATCAACAAGAGCTCCAGCAATGTTTAGTAGCGGCCAACCAAGAATAATCGGTACATTGGGATCTTCTTTCATATCCAATACCACAAAGTCTATTGGAAAAACAAATTTCCCAATTTTTACTAAAATATCTTCCACAATGCCCCGGGGCTGTGTCACTGAACGGTTCGCCATGTGAATAGTCATCTTTGTAGCCTTCAACTTCTGAATATTTAATTTTTGATAAAACGAGTAAGGCATCAAATTTATGCTAGCCCCTGAATCGGCTAAAGCATAAATCTTCATATTATTCCCAAACTCACATGGTAGAGTGAGTCGTCCAGGATCCCCCATCTTCTTAGGTATTTCTCCAAACACAGCTTTTGAGCTTTGCTCACTTAGAATCACCTTAGAATTCTTCTTTAATTGTTGACGAGTGTCTAACAAGTCTTGTATGAACTTAGCATATTCTGGAACTTTTGCAAGTGAATCAATAAAAGGAGTATTGATAGGAATACCCTTCAATTGCTTGATAAACTCCAGATGTTCTCTCTCCAGTGGACGGAGATTAGCTCTAGACGGGAATGGCAAAGGTGGTTTATAAGTTGGAACAGATACAGATTTCTTCTGTTCAGACTGAACCCACAACGTGAGCATAGCGGACTCACGACGTGAACTAGGTGTTCCAGCAGATTCTTTAATTTCGAGCTTCTGCTTCTTTGGCTTTGGATCGGGCTGCTGTGGCTCCACTTCTAAGGCTTCTAGGAACTCAGAAATCGCCTCTTCTTCAATATCTATCGCCATTACGTGAGATTGGATTTTTTTTCAGGATTTTTCGGGAACATCTTCTCATTAACCAAAGTGGTAAGTTGACCAAGTTGTATTTCAACGTTATTGATAGAGGCTTGTTGATTCTTTATTAATGCTTGTTGATCTATCATCATTTCGTGATGATTCTTCAATATAGTTCTTTGTTCTTCCATTGCAGTGTCAGTAGCATCGTGTCTTTTTGCTGAAGCTTCCATGAATTTCATCAACATGGTCTCTAATTCTGATTTCTTCTCAACTGGTGGTTTCTCTCTTTGGTAGAAGCCTCGGCCAGTTTTCCTAAATTTCTCTTCTTTTTGCTTCTTGTATTCTTCGTAAGGCAGCCACTCTTTCTTTGGTTTTCTCCAATCTTCATCATACTTGTCCCCACTTGAGTAACATACTTGAGCTTTCTTGTTTCCATATTCATCCATATTGCAATCCTTTGTCAAGTGTGGGCCACTACATCTCTCGCAACCAACTCGAATTGCATGAATTGATTGGTCCAATTGAGTCAATCTCCTATCCATAGTGCTAAGCATTGTCATCACAGCCGCCATCTCTTCAGTTTGTGTACCTCCACTGTCTTGTATTCCATCTCGCCCTGGGTTGTGAAACTCACGAGAGTGCCTTGAAAACTATTCAATCAACTCCTTAGCCTGATTTGGGTTCTTCTTCGTTAGTGGTCCTTGTGAATCAAGGAGTTGTCTAGTCATAACATTCACCCCATCATAAAATATTGACATCTCTTGCTGAATATTGAGGTCATGTTGAGGACAATTCCTTAACATCCCCTTGTAGCGTTCCCAGGCCTCGTATAACGACTCCCCCGGATTTTGCTCAAAGTTGGCAATTGCCTTCTTGAGTTTAGAGATTTTGGAGGGTGGACAAAACTGATCTAGAAATCTCTCGCGCAATTGGGCCCATGTGGTGATTGTACCAGGTGGGAGTGCCTTCAACTAGTCTTTTGCTGCTCCCTTGAAAGTGACTGGTAGCATCCTTAGCAAAGCTGTCTCCCTTGGTATATTGGGAGTATTAAAATAATCTGCAATATCTTTCACCTCGTCTAAGTGTTTGAAAGCATCCTCGTGATCCTTCCCGTAAAATGGGATATCCTTAAGTGCAGTAAGGATATGTCCCTTCAACTCGAATGTAGCATTGGTCGGAATCGTGGGATGTACTAAACCCGGCCCCACATCATCTCGAATGCGCTTCTTGTAGTCCCCCATGGCCATCTCATCTATATTTGCCATCTCGTTCTCCGGCTCGTCCTCGGGTTCACTCTTATAAAGTCCAAATTCTGTGTCGGATTCGTATTCTGATTCGTGTGGAATAGGAATTGGACCAAGTTCTTCAACTTTGCCCTTATCCTTTGAGGCTGAACTCGATTCCACTGTCTTAGTTTTCTTCCCCGACTTCCTTGAAAAGGCTGATTTTAGTTCTTGCAAGGGTGTCTTTTTTGGCGTTTGATCTTCCTTCGCGTTCTTGTTCTTATTTTTGTGAAGGGCTGACTCCGGATCTTCAAGTGGTGGCACCAAAGGTGTGTTAGAGCCTCTGGTCATGAACTCCTCCAAACTAAACAAAATAAAAACGTAAAACTAAACTAAAATAGAAAAATAAACTAAAAACTAAAGAAAACTAAAAATCACAGTTCTCATGTCGTGAATCTTTAAGATTCACGTCGTGAGTCCTGTAATACAGAAAAAAATTATAACAGAAAAGTAACTTCTTGTAGGTTTGATCCTACAAAAAAATCGATTAAATTAAAGCAAACAAACTAATAAACTAAGCCGTTCCCCGGCAACGGCGCCAAAAACTTGATGTGCACGGAAGTACCCACTAATTTTAATATTTATAACCTAACAAACTTAGACTAACTATGCACTTATAGGCAGTGTACCTAGTCAGATTACAGTATAGCTTAGGTAAGTCGGGTGTCGATCACAGGGAACGGTGTTATTAAATAATCTATTTACTACTAAATTAATCTAATTATTAACAAACTAAAAAGGGTTTTTATCTGATTTTGCAAGATCAGACTAACTTAACTCAAATTCACTCAATAATTAAAAACACTCTTATCTAGTTCGAATCCACTTCGTCCTTATGGCTAGCAATTAATTATGGATTATTAAGTTGGTTGTTATTATATTAGTAATTTAGGTCTAAATTTACCAATAGTTAATTAATTCATGTAAAACTATGTATGGTCACACACAATTAAACACATAACCAATTATGTTTATGAATATGCTATGTACGATTTATCATGCAAACATAATTATGGTCATAATCTATGTTCTCTAGCACAGCAAAGTTAATTACTTTAATTACTAACTAAGATTTTGGTTGATCCTAGCTCTAGCAATTCAATGTTCACTAATTTACTAGGTTATCAAGTTCATGCAGTCAATGGTCACTAAGCTACACATAACATGAATTTAAGCAACTAAAGAAACAACATAAGCATTCTAGGTAACAATAAATCAAACACAAGCAATTCACCAACTAAATAAATCCATATAAAATTATGCTATTCATAAGTTTGAAGCTTCATCTAGCTAGATAAGAGTAGCTAGATTCAGCTGCTCATAGTAGCAACTAACACATAAACACAACTTAAATAAGAAAACATGTTAAATAGTATTAAACAATTAACTTAATTATGAACTTTTACTCTTTTGGTGTTGAAAACCCTTTTCCAGGACCTTACTTCTGCTGTAAATCACCTCCTGGAACCTCTTCCTTCAGCCAAAAGTCCCCCAAATCGTAATGGGCAAAGGTATTTATAATATCTTCAAATTTACCATTCACGTCGTGAGAATTTAAGTCTCATGTCGTGAACTCGAGATAATCGTATTCGGCAAGGATTCCTTCACCCGGATGCTTATCTTCTAACTCTTTCTACTCACGTCGTGAACCATCAACTGTTCACGTCGTGAGCACGTCTTTTGGGTGTTTTTTCGTTCTTCTTTTCTTCAAGTCCCCTAAAGTTCCAAGTATTGTCACTTCTGGTCCCTTTCTTTGAAAATACTTCTATTTGGCTGCAAATAACATTTTATCCTCATAAGTACCACAATTCTATGCAAATAACCAAAATATTAAATAAAATGTAGATCAATATTGCCTAAAACTATGTATAAATTTGGCAATATCAGTTCCCATACCATTGCTTGGGAACAAGGTCATCATCAGGATGGACTGGTTGAGCCCTAATGGGGTTGTGATTGACTGCGTGCAGCAGTTGGTACGTATCAGGACCCCAAGTGGGGGAGAGCTGGTGATTCAGGGCGAAAGGCCACAGCACGGATCAGCTTTATGCTCAGCAACGAGGGCTAGGCGCTACCTTCAGCAGGGTTGTGCCAGATATGTCGCCTACGTCATGGATACCGGAGAGGAGGGCAAGGCGACTGTGAGCGATGTGCCAGTGGTGCGAGAGTACCTGGATATGTTTCCAGAGGAGTTTCTTGGGATACCTCCGGAGCGGCAGGTGGAGTTTAGGATCGATCTGGTCCCCGGTGCGACTCCGATAGCCAAGACACCGTATCGATTGGCTCCTTCCGAGATGCAGGAGTTGTCTACACAGCTGCAGGAGCTGTTAGACAGGGGATTCATTAGACCGAGCAGTTCACCCTGGGGAGCCTCGATTCTGTTCGTGAAGAAGAATAACGGGTCGCATCGGATGTGTATAGATTACTGGGGAGCTGAACAAGGTAATAGTGAAGAACCATTACCCACTCCCAAGGATTGATGATCACTTTGACCAGCTATAGGGGGCATCTTGGTTTTCCAAGATAGATTTACGTTCAGGCTACCATCAGATGAGGGTCAGAGACAAGGATGTACAGAAGACTGCGTTACGGGCTCGCTATGGCCACTATGAGTTCGTGGTGATGCCCTTCAGGCTCACCAATGCTCCTGCCGCGTTCATGGACCTTATGAACCGCGTATGCAGACCGATGATGGATCGGTCTGTGATAGTTTTCATCCATGACATCTTGGTTTACTCCAAGACGTAGAAGCAACACGAAGAGCACTTGCGGGAGGTGCTGGATACCTTGAGGAGGGAGAGCTTGTACACCAAGTTCTCCAAGTGTGAGTTCTGGTTGCGCGAGGTGCAGTTTCTTGGGCACCTTGTCAACCAGAACGGTATTTTGGTTGACCTGGCCAAAGTGGAGGCCGTGATGAGATGGGAGGTTCCGAAGTCTCCATCTGAGGTTCGGAGTTTCCTGGGATTGGCAGGCTATTACCGGAGATTCATTCAGGATTTCTCCAAGATAGTCGTACCCTTGACCCGACTGACGAAGAAAGCCGTTGTATTTCGATGGGGGCCTGAGCAGCAGGCAGTGTTTGAGAGATTGAGGCAGAGATTATGCGAGGCGCCTATCCTAGCCCTGCCAAAGGGTGTGGAGCATTTTGTGGTATATTGCGATGCGTCCATCTCAGGGTTGGGCGCGGTATTGATGTAGAGAGGGAATGTTATCACTTACGCTTTGAGGCAGCTGAAGCCTTTCGAGGCGAACTACCCGACGCACGATTTGGAGTTGGGGGCGATTGTCTTCTCCCTCAAGATATGGCGACATTACCTCTATGGGGTCCGTTGTACCATTTACACGGATCACAAGAGTCTGAGGTACCTCATGGATCAGCCGAATCTGAACATGAGGCAGCATCGGTGGCTAGATGTGGTGAAGGATTACGAATGTGAGATCCTCTACCACCTGGGGAAGGCCAATGTGGTGGCCGATGCTCTTAGCCGCAAGGATGCCCCGATCAGAGACATTTGCTTGCGGATGACAGTAGTGACACAACTGTTGGAGCAGATCCGAGAAGCCCAGCAGGAGGTTATGAAGGAGGAACATCGGAAGAGCGAGCATATTGTGGGGTGGGGTTCCTCCTTCGACTACGATAGTCGTGGGTTGTTGACACTAAACCGTAGAGTGTGGGTTCCATATGATGGAGGGGTGCGCCAAATTTTGATGGAGGAGGCACACAAATCCCGATTCTCGATTCATCCCGGGGCAACGAAGATGTACGGAGATCTTCTTCCTGACTACTGGTGGCCCTGTATGAAATGGGATGTAGCCTGGTACGTCGAGAGGTGCCTGACCTGCAGGAAGGTCAAGGCGGAGCGCCATCAGCCTCATGGCAAGACGTAGCCGTTGGACATCCCCATGTGGAAATGGGAAGATATTACCATGGATTTCATCACCAAGCTTCCCAGGACTGCGCGGGGAGTGGATTCGATTTGGGTCATCGTGGATCGGTTGACCAAGAGTGCTCATTTCATACCGATCCAGGAGAGCATCTTGGCCGAGAAGCTGGCTTATATCTACATCCGAGAGGTTGTAGCTCGACACGGAGTGCCAGTCTCCGTGATTTCTGATAGAGATGTGCGGTTCACTTCCAGATTCTGGAAGAAATTCCACGACGAGTTGGGTACTCGTCTGCACTTTAGCACCGCTTTTCACCCGTAGATGGATGGTCAGTGTGAGCGGACCATACAGACTTTGGAGGATATGCTGCGGGCATGCGTTTTAGACTTTGGTGGTAGCTGGGATACCTACTTTCCCTTAGCTGAGTTCTCCTACAACAACAACTACGAGGCGAGTTCGATCGTCCTTCCTTCGAGATGTTATACGGGAGGAAGTGCAAGACCCCGATTTGCTGGGGTGAGGTTAGGCAGAGAGTCATGGGGAGTACCGAAGTGGTACTCAAGACTACAAAGAGGATGAAATAGGTCCGGAGCAGGCTCCAGACTGCTCAGAGTCGGCAGAAAAGTTATGCCGACAAGCGTCGTTCGGACCTGGAGTTCCAGGTCGGGGATATGGTCCTCCTGAAGGTGTCACCTTGGAAAGGTGTCATCCAATTCAGGAAGTGGGGCAAGTTGGGCCCCAGGTACATCGGTCCTTTCAGGGTTGCAGCCCGGGTGGGAAAGGTGGCATATAGGCTGGATCTGCCAGCCGAGCTTAGCCAGATTCATAGTACCTTTCACGTTTCGCAACTGCGGAAGTGCCTGGTAGACGACTCTGCAGTAGTACCCTTAGAGGATATTCAGGTGGATGACAGCCTGAACTACACTGAGCGACCAGTAGCTTCCTAGACAGGAAGTCGAAGGATCTAAGGAACAAGAGGGCCGAGCGGGTGAAGGTGCAGTGACAGCACCGTAAGGGCTCATAATGGACTTGGTAGCCGGAGGACGAGCTGCAGGAGCACTACCCCGAGCTTTTTCCGAATGCAGCAGCAGACTTCGAGGACGAAGTCTGAAATAAATGGGGGAGATTAGTAACACCCGGTTCCCGGTACGTATTACATTTAATTAATTGTATGATTTTACCCTGGGACTCGGCGAGTTGGAGGTCCAACTCGTCGAGTAGACAAGACTTTAGGGGCGGGTTTTAAGTGACCTACTCGACGAGTCGGATGAAACCCTAATATTTAGGGGTTGCACCCTATTTAAGCACCTTATCTTGTCCCAACCCAGCCTCCATTGTCCCTCCCAGTCCAGAAAATCCCTAACTCGAAACCCTAATCATTTATTGAGTGTTCTTGAGCTTTTTGGTGCCATTTGTGTGTGTTTGAAGTTTAAGAAGAAGAAGGAAGCTTGAGAGATCAAGAGGAAGCAAGAAGATCCAGATGTTTTGGCACATTTCAAGCTCATTTGAGGTATAAATCTGAAACCTTGACCATCTATCTCTTAGATCTCTAGTTAGGGTTCATTTCTATCTTTTCTAAGCCTTAGAAATGCCAGTTTTGGGATTTTGTGGTTATAAAGGGGTATGACTTCAAATCTGAAACCATTGAGGCTTCCTATGGCATAAAGGTGCCAACTTTATTGCCATAAGAGCCCCATGCAACTTTTAGACTCCATTTGAGCCAAAAACCTCATGCATGAACGTCAAGTTTGTAACTTTACGTGTATTATGGACCCTAGGAGGCTAGATCTATGTTTTAGATGTGTTAAACCCGACTGAAATCAACTGTATGGACATGGAACTTGGGGTACTCGGTGAGTCGTTCATGGGACTCGACGAGTCGGGGTATGGTTCCCCAACCCTTTTCTGCTTTGGTCGAACTGGTTGAGTCTAGAAGAGGTCTCAACAAGCTAGATGTGAATCTGGACCTGGAAATTATGGAACTCGGCGAGTTCAAGAACATAACTCGGCAAGTTCAAGGAAAGTCCCAACTGCATGAAGGCGTACTCGACGAGTTCATAAGGAACTCGGCGAGTCCTGGGCTAAATGTGTCTTCTTGCATGAAGAAGGACTCGACGAGTTCAAGGATGAACTTGGCGAGTCAAATGAAGAAGGTCCCGACTTAGTATGAAGGAGAACTCGGTGAGTGCGTGCAATACTCGGCGAGTAGAATTGAGGTTCTAGGGTTTTGAGGATTTGGGGACTCGACAAGTTGTTGGGTCAACTCGGCGAGTTGAGTCAACCAGACGTTGACTTTGAACCAGGGTTGACTTTGACTTTGGCTTTGACCTGAGTAACCCTTGTAAGGGTTAAGGGTATGTAAGGGTAAATTAAGGAAGGTTGTTATGTGCAGGAGTTGAGAGGAGTTGATCCCGACATCGAGGACAGTTCAGACTGCATGACATCGAGATGAGTTACCTTCCAATAGGAGTGGGTCTACCACCACAATGTCGGCCCACTAGTGGGAGTTGGTTGATAGATAATGTCTTTGTGATAATTATCTAGGTTTGCTACTACCTGATATGTTTTATATGTTTAGCATGATATGATATATGTGATAGTGGTAGTAGGGGGATTAGTCCCGGTTACCGGTTGAAAGATACCGAAGGGGTCGTCAAAACTCATGCATGCCTAACAGTATGTTTATGATATGTTGTTATGTGATAGTGGTAGGGGGTGAAATTGTCCCCGGTTACTGGTTGAAAGATATCGAATGGGAGGTTAGCTCCTGGTTACCGGTTGAAAGATACTGAAGGGGAGGTTAGCTACCGGTTACCGGTTGAAAGATACCGAAGGGGAGGATAGCTCCCGGTTACCAGTTGAAAGATACCGAAGGGGAGGTTAGTTCTCGGTTACCGGTTAAAAGATACCGAAGGGGAGCCCAGCTCCCAGCTATCCCATACCAATACCGGTTAAAAGATACCGAGGAATAGGCATTAGGTGGTATGTGGTATGATGGGGGAACTCATTAAACTTTGTGCTTACGGTTTTCAGTTTTGGTTTCAGGTACCTCTTCGTCGAAGGGGAAGGAGCCGGCACGGTAGCAGCGCATCGCACACACATGATTCCGCATTTTGAGATCCATGGGATTGTACTCTGACATTATTACTATTTTGATGATATGATTTTTGAGACATATGATCATGGTTTGATGAATTGATATGATGATGATCCTGTTTTTTAGTAACTGTTTTATAAGTAATATTTTTGGTCTTGAAAATTGGGATGTAACAGATATAACCAATGATACCAACTTTTATGTGTTAATTACGTTGGTTGCTTTGAAATCTATGTTACACATTAATCAAATACATATATCTTTTAAATGTCTTGGTTCAAACATAGTTATGTCGATTCTTGATATTAATGATGTCAAATATTTTCTTAGTTATGTTAGTAATATGCCTCCTTACACAACACAACTATTTGTTATTAATCATGTTATGGAAAGTTGTATAAATCGATTTCTAGGGGAAAATCGCTCTAGTGGAAATGGTTTTTCCATTGTTGAAGTAATCAAATTTGTAATTTATTACATATGACATTGAATCATGTTTCATCTGACAATAAGCCTATGCAAGGGTGTGATTTTAGGTACAAAGGTAAGGTGGTTGCTGATGTTGGTCCAACAATTGATCTTGATGAATTTTCAAATGATTAGACAAACCTAGTGTTATTGATTGATGATGGTAATATAATTCCACATGGAGACCTATGGAAAATTGCATAGTTTCATTGAATTTATTGGGGATGAAACAAAATTTGAAGATGAGGAAACTGAGCCTAGAAATCCTGAAAAGCCCGATAGGGAAAGTTCCCTTATTATTTTTCAAATTCTAAAGAAACAAAAATCGCTTATTGGGGATGCATGAAACTTTACGATTTCTTGAATTATCATATCAAAAAATGTAAAGATGTTATAGTCCACAATCATTCTTCGTATGTGAAGTTGTCTTAATTGTTCAAAAGAAAAGAAGATGTTAAGCTTAATTTAGGATTGAAATGTGTTACTGAGGGCTTTCAAATAAGAATGAGTAAATATACAAAAGACGGGTTTAAAGGTGTTCGTTATGCAAAAATTATAGATGGCAGTTAAGGGCTACAAATGATAAAGACACTAATTCATTTCAAGTCACTAAACTATCAGAAAGCCACACTTGCTCAAACACATAACTTCGTCCCCATCATCACCAATCCAACAAGAAAGTGTTGGGTCGCTTCTTGAAAGGCATATTAGCTTATATTACATCATCACCAGCTCCTTTAACCACCACCACCATGGTTGCCTTGCCGATCCAGTGAAACACTGATAACCCGCCTCCATCTCTTTCTCTCTGATCTTCGATGAAACATCACTGGATCTACATTAGGTATGTCGATTTTTTTATTCTTTTTTCTCTTGTTAAGCCGTGAATTAATTGTTTTAATCTCTCTTTTGTTTTTTACTAATGTTAATATTAGTTTTAATTGATATCCATTGGTATTAAGTTGTGATTCCACTGCTAGCAAGTTTGTGAATCCAAGTTTGTTTTCTTATTTACTATAATATTTGCATAAAATATTAAGTTGTTAATCGACTGTTGTTAAGTTGTGAATCCATGTTTGTTTTCTTATTTGTTATAATATTTGCACAAAATTGTTATTCATATTTTATGCTTTATGGTTTTTATGTTGTGAATTGAGTTTTGAATTTAGAATGTGTGTTACTATATTAGTGTTTTCTCAAATAAAGTGTGAAGTTATGTTTTTGTAAGTTTTGAATTGTGATGTTTTAATATTTCCATTATTATTTAATTAAGTTAATGCCCGTTTTGACTATTATTAATAAAAAGAATATAAGTTTTATGTTGTGAATGCATAAATTTTTATAAGTTTTAAGCTCTAAATACATGATCTTTTAAAGAGATCTTACTATTATTTTGTAGCACATAATATGTTTGATGATTAATTATCCTCTTTTATTATTCATGTATATCTTTTTCTTTTCATGTTTACTTCTGAAGTATGATATGCAGGAAGCATGGTACTTGCACATATATGATTTTCTATAATTTTGAATAAAGTATGTAAAATCTAAATAGTGAATATTATGTAAATTAAACTTTGAAAGAAGCACTAACCTCCAGATATGAACATACTGATTATGTGTTAAGGGTTTAGTAAAATTCATGATCAATAACCATTTTTATGATGCGCACAAGGTGTTCCATGATTTGCTTGAATGAAAATTTTCAACTGTAAATAGTGTTTTTTACATTAAAGTGTGAATAAGTCTATAAATTTGTGTATTAAGTTGTAAATTGCTAAATTGAAAATATGGTTGTGAATAAATTATTTTTGTGCATTAAAATGTGAATTTATTATATTAACATGTGAATTTTATGAATTAAGTTGTGATATTATATTATTAAGCTGTAAATTGATTGCATTAAGCTACGATTTTCGATGAATTTTGTGCTAAAATATGAATGATTTATTTACAAATGTTTGTATTAATTTTCTTGTGAATATATTTATTTTTTGTGTTGTATAAATATATAAGAATGTATTAGTTTTTATAATTGTTTTGCATTAAATTCTGATTTAGTGAATTAATTGGTTTATTGAACTGTGAATATAATATTTAAGCTGTGAATCCATAATTTTATACACAAATATGATTTGGAAGGAAAGATGGTTGCAATTGTGGCACTGATGGGTGGTGACGACATATAGTAGTTGGCACAGGTGGGTTTGACTTCTCTAAATATGTGAATTATTGTATAATGGATTGTATTAAATTGTGAATTTTATATATTAAACGAAGAATAGACTGTATTAAGTTGTGTATTTTATATAAATTTTATGTTAAATCATGAATGAATATATGCATGAAATTAATAGATTGTGAATTTGTTAATTAATATGTTTATTAAAGTGTGAGTATGGTATTTTGAACTATGAATATATCTAATAAAAGAAGCACTTTTTAAAGAAATCTACAATTTATAAGAGAGAAAAATGAATTTATCAAAACATAATTCTATTTTTTTTTATTAAATTATGTATAACTGGATCCAAAAATAAAAAAAGTATGTGTTCAAAAGTATTACCAGAGAAACATGAGCTATAATATTTGTTACATTAAGCTGTGAGTATGACCATAAAAAAGCCATCAGTCTAGCGGTGCTCTTGTGGCGATTCGACGGTAGTCCGGAGGCGGTCCGAGAAGTGACAAGTAGTTGTAATTAGAGAATGGGGGGGGGGGGGATTCCTTCATTAATGTTTTATTTGTCAAAAACACTCTTAATTAAAAAATTAAAAAAAAATGGTTCTTAGAGTTCCTAACATTTTTGGTTCTCATTTGAACTATATTGTTGTTATAACTTAAATAAAAGTTTAAATTAGGGTATAACTCATAGGATCAACATAAAACAGGACATTAAACTCGATTCTATAAAAGGTAGTGATTGTTCTTCTAAATTACATATGCATACCTAAATGTCTTAGTTTTGAAGTGGGTAACAAGACTAATAGTTCATTTGGTAATTTCCACTAAGGATGAGGCGTTAGAGGATTCACCATCTCAGTTCGGTATGCAGCTGCATACCTCGATACATTGTAGAAGTTTAATTAAAATTAACCATTTAGTGATTGTCTTACATCTTAAACGATAAGCATTATGGTTTATCGTGTGCCCACAATTATTACCATTTTTTCCCATTTCCTACATGTACAAGTCCTACGATCTTGATTTACAAATATGGTCTGCAAAAAATACATAATTTCAAAGCTAAATCTAGAGGCATGTTTTGTGTAATGAACCAAAAATAAAATCTTCAATGATGTTAGCTTCCGTTATAAGAATATTAATTGTTGTAAAATTATTTCAATTCTAAGGGTTTAGGATAAAATAAATTAAATTAAAAGGGTGTTAAGTAATACCTAAAAGAATTAATCGATATATTTAAAAGGTATATAATTTAACTAAATTGATTTGTAGAATTGTAAGATAAATATAATTCATTAAAAGGGTGTAAATGGAATTGAGGAGGCTGAAATGTCATTAACTAAACTTAATATGCTAAGGTATCTAGGGTTAGTGTACAGTTTGTCCAAGGCTAAATGTTGAGGGACTTAATAGGAAAAACGGGTGTAATAGCCCAGATGTTATGTCTGATGGGTTACGAGGCTTAATGAGGTTTGCATGCTTCGCTTTTCGCTTGGCATGTTACATGCACACCAAAGCATCTCTAACTCATTATTATATTGTTAAAGGAATGACAACAGAAGAAAATTCGAGTGATGGGTGTGCATGAGGAAGGTAAGTACCGAATGAGAGAAGTAGGAAAATTTGGAGGGAGGTTGTCAAGTTCGTGAGGTGTCATCACAACAAGAAATATCTATGCAACTGGCAAAATTCTTCGCCTCTTCATTCTCATGTGATTAGTTCTTGTGATAGGTTTTTGATTGGATATTTGAAACCATGTTGTGTGTTATTGTACGTTTTGTCATTCTACATTCCATCTTCTATTCTTGTGATCTCTTGTGGGTTCAATTATGACTAGAAATTGATTAAAATATCTAATAAAGTTCTTAAGTCTTTCTTCTCATGTGTTGTGTTGTAATTTCTAGTAAATTGGTTGGAATGATGAAGTCAAGTGTTTTTTTTGTGTCAAAATCTTGTGCTCTTTCACTTCAATTCTAGTGAATTCATGTGTGTAATTTTCTGCATATAAGATGGTAAGGTCATATATTATTATCTGATGACTCAAGCACATAACACACTATCCACCAGCACCAACGTCAGCACCAGTAACAACTTCATTAGCGACAGTGTGATCCTAATGATCATAGTGGTTGTTTTTTATATTATATAGATATACTCTGTAATTATAAAATAGATATATGATCCGCAATCTTAGTGATTAGGATCTGACCTTGCATAGACTAGAATATATCCCTAAAATAGTGGGATCTCCGTTTCTATAATCGTATATAGTATACTATTAGGGTTAAACCCTAATAGAGTTTTGTGACTTGCTTTGTGCAACTGTTCTCTTGGTGAGAACCTTTTTTAGTGAAAACATCTTTGTGATCATCCTTGTTCTTCTATTTCTGTTTACTCATTGTTTTGTTTGTTTGTTCATCATTATTCATACTTGAGTGTATTCGATCGATACAAACCTTCAATTGGTATCAGAAAGAGTTTACGATACATTCAAGTTATCATTTCTTCCTCACTTAATCCTAGATCCTCTACTGCTACCAAGATTCCTCCTTTCGATGAAGATAACTTTGCTTCATGGAAATCTAAGGCTATGGATGTCCTCGAGATCATGGATTATGACATTCTTGATGTCATTAACAAGGGTCCTATCATCTTCATACATCAATATCCTTATGACAATGCACCTTCCAATGGACTAAAGCAGAAAGGCTACAAAAAAAAAAGAGTTCTAAACCTTGATGTAAAGGCAAGGATTGCTATAGGAAATTACCTTCCATATTACGTCTATCGATTGGTTTAAAGTTGCACAACTGCTAAGAGATGATGAATACCTTATCAACCGCTTTCGATAGATAAGGGCTTTCTAATGATAAGGTTACAAAAGGTAAGTGTGTCATGGCTTAAATTGATAATCCTCCAACTGAAGTATCAAGGGTCAGCATCGGTACTTTTGACGTTGATCTTTCTCAAGTTACAAAGGACTCTAAGTCTCAGGACTGGGACTCAGCCTCAATGTATCAGGTAAAAAAATTGTCAACTACTCCTCTGTTGAAAAAGCTGACATGTTTGATTATTTACATCTTGATCTCTCTAACTCCAACAAAGAAAAATCCTCTCTTAAAATTGAATTGAAAAATCTTAAAGAAAAACTATTTTCCATTTAGAATTCCCTTTCTCTCTTGAATAAGGAAAATTCTTGTCTCTCACTGACCAATAATTTTCTTCACGTTGAAAGGAAAAAGTCGTCGATCATGCGAAAAACATTCAGCTTATTATAAATAACTGGGCTTTTTCTGACTTTAATGTTACTAGAATTATTAATGATCAAATTCCTGATCAGTTTGATAAAATCATTGGTGGTGATATTGAAGGTTTTGTTTCCTTTTTCAAAAAGATTGAAATGAAACAAACCATTTATAACGCTGGTGATCTCAAGAAAGACTTTAAAACTAGATTTGTCAGTACCCATTACATAAATCAAACCCTAATTGATACACATTGCATCACTTACTTATATGGTAACACTAAATTTAAATCTCACTTATCTACTCTTTGATGGGTTTTATAGGTTACAAAAACACTGTGACGGAAAAACTTAACCATAAGTTTACAAGCAACCAATTGGATCTAAGTTATCTCTATTGATTGCAACAAAGAATTGAACATCAAGAACCATAGGAATACCCTAGCATTATCGAAATTCACAAAGGGATTAGTGTTTACATACCTTTTGATTATTGTTGTAAATAATCAATAAAATCCTTCTTGAACAAGCTCTAGAAAGCAAGCACCAGAAATCTCGTGCCTCTGATGGCTCACACCCAAAATCCTAGAAACCCTAGAATGAAGAGGAGAGACAGGGAGGAGAGGTAAATTTCGTTCCTAATACTCTTAGGAATTTCATGAACGAAAATTTATGGCATTGGGGTCTTATTTATAGTTTAGGTAACTTGAAAGCAAAGAATAATTTGAATTGATTAAATCATAGATTTAATCCGAATTCAAATCATTTCCTTTTTTTTCAACCAAGAGGGTTCGAGAAACCCTAGAAAGACTCTTAATTTCGTTTACCCCCTGGATGATTTTATAATTGATTCTTTTGATCAACTATTAAACAATTACAATCCACCCGTTGCACCTTTAATTAATTCAAATTAACTCCAATTAATTCCAAATTAATTCCAGATTAATTCTGATTAATAATTAATTAATTCTAATTGATTATTTATTAATTTATTAAACATATAAGTTAACAATCAATTATTTATCTATTGATCTCATGTTAATTTATTAATCATATAACAAATTAACATATGAATTATCTATTCCCAATTAATATATATTAACAAAACATTTCTCTCTCTCCTAATATCATATGTAGCTACTCCTGGCTATGAGGGCAACAGAAAAGGACTTTGATTCTATTTTTCAAGTTTATACCAATTTAGTTATGAGCTTAGACACCTTAATCGAACAGTCTCCCATTTGGATAAGTCTATAACTACAATTGCAACTATAACCAAACAACAAGAGTGCTTTCGAAAGCCACTGCCGAACTTTGATTTAATCAGACATTGGCCCTAAGATAAGTGATCAAATATTCCTTCGTTCTTCAAGATATCATATGGACATGAGAAATGAATTATAATCAATCCCATAATCCAAGATTTTGTTTCTTAATTTCCTAATCTATGAAGACTACTAATTGAATACATCAATTTAGTGCAGGCTTGGCGAAGCACTTCAGATGTCGACAACAAATCATCGAGGGGCCCAAAGATATTGCTTTTCCCGTTAGGGCAAAAGGAACGAATAAACTTCGACTTATATGCTTGTATCTTTTACTCACCAAATCATGCATGACACACGTTTTAATACATCACGTTACTGATGCGTTTACACAATACCAATGCACAACCGATTTGTAAATTACAACTCATATATCTTCATTCTAAGAATAAAAGATATTATTGTCTCACACTACTCGTAATAGAATCCATGAAGTAATTATCTAAGCATGGGTTTATCTAATACTTAAAATCTCCATTTTCTAAGTACTCATGAATATTGTAGCAACCATTGCTATGTCTAATCTCCATAGACAATCTACAATTCAATTCATGACAACCTTAATTCACTACTTACTTCTAAAAGTATGAATGACTGTGGAATTTAAAATAATTAAATCATTCAAGAAGTAAAACATGCAAAGGGAAATATGTAGCAATTGACGAAAATATAGAATTTTTTAGGATAAACTATATCAATAATAAATAACGAATATTATATTATCTAAAAAATCTGAGAGAATTTGCTTTGATTTAGATAATAATTTGAAGAAATTTCATGATCTAAGACATTGTCTTATAACGATGTTATTTTATAATCAAAACTAGAACCGGTTTCGTGAAAATGATTGAATGAAAACCCGTGTGTTCAAAAATATTAGAATTATACGGCTCCGGTAATGGAAAATTTTTAGAATGGTTACGTTTGATACCATCAATGAAATTTCGTACCCATTGGTTAGAAATCAAACTTAGTCGTTTATGAACGAAGACAACAGAAAAGAAGTAATATCTTTATCAAATGATAAATATGTCAAATTACACAATGGACAATCAAACTTTTATTCATTTTGTAAAAATATAAAAGAAAATGAAATTTATATAAAAAGCAACTAAACAGATTTTAGCATTCATGGATTATACATACAAGTATAAACATTAAAAAGACAAATACATGTATTCTACATTTATAATCTATATTGCTATTTTATAACAATTACCTTATCTATATAATATGTAAATAGAAAAGGAGAAATGACAAGCATGGAGGATCTTACAAGATGAGAGTCTACATGGAATATAAGGTCACATATCAAATAGAAGATAAGCTATCAATACAATTTAAAAACATTCCCAGACATGTAGCTACAAAATCTTCAAATATCTACTACATATATACTCATTTCATGCACATGCATAGCTAGACCTTTCACCCTCCATTTCGTTCCCATCCCTCTCTCATTACCCTCTATTTCCTCCAACTAAATACTAACTAAATCACTTAAGCATCAACTAGATAAGACTCAGAAAAATCTAATTATATATATATTAAAGTTATGAAAGTTAGCAACAGTAAAATCGCTCCTTTTTTGTCTATTTCAGTCCCTGTAGTTTTCGTATTTCTGTTTAGGTTTATTTTTTCAATTTAGTACCTTAAACAGTACCTCACCAGGATATTGTTCATCGGTTACCACATACTTACGCCTTTTACTTCCGGATCCTTCCACCGTCTTCCTTTTATCTCCCACCGCTTCTTCATCTCGACCCTTCCACCCTCTGTCAGGGTTTCTCTGCAAGAAACCCAATTTCAAGTTGCAATCTTCAACCACTCCACAAAGGAGTGATTCTCCTTCAAATCCCATCTCAAGAAGTTGTTTCTAGCACTCCCAAATCAAAACCCCAAATTATACAAAAAAAAATGCCTTCATCAGAGATCGAAATTTTATCAGTCTTTCATGTCTTTAGCGCTCCTGCTTATGGCGATCTGCTGAAACTGCGATAATTCGTCGTAGATGATGTCGTTTCTCTCTCTCAACCTGATGCAAATGGCTATTACCCCCTTCAATGGGCGTCCGTCAATAACTTCCCCGATGTTGCTCAGTACATTATCGAGGTATGCTTTCATCGGTTACATCCATTCTCAAATATGGGCTACTTTTGTTGGCGATGTAGCATGGTGGGGATGTGCAGGCGGTTGACGGTGTGATGCAGACGGCGTTGCATTGGGCGGCTGTTGGTGGTTCAGTCACAGCAGCAGCAGCAGATGTGTTGTTGCAGAATGGTGCTATTTTGTCCAACAAATACTCTTCTATTGGTTTATGAGATTTGAAACATTTGCCCACCAACTGTTTGTTAAAAGTTTTACTGATTTCTCATATTTTTTTTTGTCGTCTCTAACTAATACTGATCATTGGTTTATGAGATTTGTTCAAACAAACAAATCAAAGAATGAAATATTGGTTTTTGTTTTTGAATCCCAGGTACTGAGGTACACTTCACTCTATGGGAAATATTCTTCAACATTAAGGGCAAATCTGTCCAACAAATACTCTTCAAACATTGGTTTTACACTGCAAGGTATGGAATTATAGATAGCTAACATTCGTCTTTGTTTTAACATTCAGTGTGAATTTAATTTCTTTTAGTTGGGTTAATCAGAATGTAGGAAATGAAGCCTTTTAGAATGGTAAGCATACAGAAGCAGTAGATCATTATAGTGTTGCAATATCAAAGAGTATAGAATCATACTCATTTGCAGCTGTTTGTTTCTACAATCATGCTGTTGCAAACCAATATTTGGGTGAAGTCATTGATGCAATTGGAGATTGCAGTATAGCTATAGCTTTTGACACAAGTTACCCAAAAGTACAAATTCATTCATTCTTGGAATTTCGGTTACCGACACAGAACCAAAGTATGTCTCTACAATCCACCTTTTTAATGGGTTAATCAGTTAATCTACACGACTAAATTTAATTTGGAATATAAGGGTAAAATGCTCATTTACTTCCTAATCATTCTACAGAGCAATATTGTGCATACCGTGCATCCAACAAAACTGAAGGCTGCACCTTCATATTTTTTTTAGCATTTTCCATCCATTTTGCCTCCAAACTTCTGTCAAATTATATGCTGAAAGGATGAGGGTCTGACTGCGACAAGCAAAGCGGCTCAGCAGCCCGGCCATAACCATTACACCCCGACTTACAACGGATTATCGAAGGTGTTTTGATGTCGATTTCATCAAAAGGTGGTCTGATGCCGACGATTTTAAAATCGATTTCATTCTAAGGTGGCTTCATTTATTCGCTTATATTTAATAAATTTTCTATGGAATAGAAATTGACCGACATACCTACAAGGATAACTAATTCCCCCTAAATCTGCTAACCACTAATTTTTAAGTAACGCACTTCAGATGTCATTTGATTTATATTTATTTTGCTTTTCAGTGAGTTTTCCTATTCGAGAACACCACCGTTATATCCCCAAAGGTATTACACAGGGCTGCAGTTCCTTGTTGTGGATGAGATTTCTCTGTAAGGAATTGCAGGTATTTATCAAGATTTTTAATAGTTTTACTACAAATGCTTTTAATAGATTTATTGCAAATACCTGTTATATTAAGAATACTGTTCGTCAGAATCTCTTCAGACATGGCGATCTGTGCAGCTGTCAAAGGAGAAACAAGGAACACAGCTGTCAAAAGAGAAACAACCAACATCCACCTCTAAGATGCACAAACAATGGATTAAGGGATTTATTTTATGATGATGGAAAAAAAAATTAATCTCATCCAGCACTAAACAGGTACATATAGAACAACTTACATCGATTTCCTTTTGATTCTTTGGTATTAAATGTATGAGTTTGTTCTCATGTGTTAGGTTGTTTCTTGGAAAACTTCCCTTTATACCCCTCAATTTGCTTCAACAACTGATACAATAAGTGAAGGATCAGTTCTTTCTATTCGATATTCCCTAGATTTAAAGCTAATAGTTGTTCAAAGATCAAAGAATGAGGTTCACTTCTGGGTTAAAGAAACTGGATAGACTTTTACTCAAAAGTCAAAATCGGAGTCTGATTCTATTTTATGCCTCTTTCGGACAGATTGTAATTGTATTTGTCAAAACCAGGTACATTTTAAGAAGTTATTTATCAAGTGAATTGGTATAAAGATTTAAACTGTTCAATTATAGTAGATTGGATCTTTATACTTATGTGCCAGAGTTGATATCATTTGAATTGCTGGACACAAAGATGGAATGTAATCATTTTTCATTTTTCATTTTTTATTTTTCTTTTTTTTTTGTTCAGCTTGCAACAAGGATTTGCCATTTTTTTTTCTTTTTGGTGAAAAAAAATCCATTTCTACCGACTGGTGCCAAGAACCTGTACATCAAGGATTTTCATTCTATTTCATTTTTCATTTTTTCTTTTTCGTAAGAAAACAATCCCAGGTTAAAAAAGAATCGTTCTGTTGTACTTCAAGTTCGGGAGGGTTTAGTATTTTCGATGATTTCTGCATCTAAGTAACAATCAATTTCAGGTTCCATTTTTTTATCCGATCCAATTCTGAAGTTTTTATTTCATACTAGACCTATCGATCCCAATCTTTAATTTATTTCATCTGTTTCTGTGTTTTTAGGTTACGCCTGGAATTGAGTAATTTTTTGGTTCGTTGATTTAAACAGGACATTGAGATACCCTATTGTACGGTCACTTAGGATTTGGTGTAGGTATGTTGGAATGTCGTTTAAGTTTATGTAATTTTACGAGGTTGCAGTCAACTTAGTGTCCAATGGGTTACTTTTTCCATTATAATTGATGAGTATTGTCACATTTTACCAAATGAGTTGGCTGTTAGTTTAAGCTACAAAGGAGCAACAAAATAAGATATGTAATCTTTTATTCTACACAGGACCTGTTATGTAAGAAAAGATGTTTACACCATTTGAAGCCGAATTGCAGCTCCAAGTTGGTTCTTATTTCAAGGTTCTAGGGAACGATTTTATGCACAGGTGATATGTTGGGTGTTTTTATCTTTTTTTTATTTTATTGTATTTTAAAAACAGGTGATATGTTGGGTGTTGGGTAAACATGGAACTGCAGATGGCAAATGGTGGCGAGTATAACATGTTCACTATTAATGAACACCATTTGCTTTATGAAACATATTAATCTAAATATAACATGTTTACTATTTTTCTGTGATAAGTGATAGCTTGAACTCTCTTTGGTGGCTGTCATCTCAGTTGATCCAGATGTACTGAAGGATTGGGCTGCATTTCAGGGCATTAAGGTACTTTCAGAAGGGTTAAATTGTCAATTTCACACATAATTACACATTTGTTATTCAACATCACTTTTAAACATAAGGGTAAAACGGTCATTTACTCTAAACAGAAGGGTGAAATGGTCATTCCCTCACATAAATAGTAATTTTTAATTGAACAGATGGCTTTCTCCTATCCAGTTCAACTTTTCACCATTTTGCCCCTGGTGTTTCTTTGGTGAAATTCAACATTTCTAGAGATTACTTTGCAAAATCTATCATATTATAGCAATATCATCTAATTACAAAGCAAATTTCGTTTTAAAATTGAGTAGCTTTTTTCAAAGTGGAAGTACACTGCTATAATTAGGTTGATATTTCAAAGTACAGTACTTTAATAAGAAAAAAAATAAAAGTATAATATCATAATAGAAATAAAAGAAAGTAGGATGTTATAACAAACATAATAACGAAAGTTGTGTTGCTATACATCCACTTACCAATTCCGACATCGTACTTTTTGACTTAGAACGTTGTACTTTGAAAATCTACCAATTAGAGCATCCCACTTTGACTTTATGTATACACATCTAAACCAAAAACACCACCCTCCGTCCCATGCAAGCCTACTTAATCATTGGGTAAATAAAAAAGCACCATCAAATATTAATTTATTAATGGGTGTTTTGTTTTTTCTTCCCTTATGCAGAATACAAGATGATGCCATGCAACTTGGCAACGCAGCTGCAAATGGTTTCCATTTTGGAGGTGGTGATGTTGTCGTTCCATCTGGCAGATTCAACTTACTTGGTTTCAGAAATTTACTTTAAATAAATTTAACGATTTTATGTCTTTTTCACTTTTTAACAGGGAGACCCTTTTTAAAAAATTGCTACAAGAAGTTGATAACGTGTCTTTAAAGAGGAAACATGTTGAAGAAAGTCTCATAGCTCTTCAAGAGACCGCAAAAGTAAGTTTATTGACTTATTAAATTTTTTTCTATGTATTTACTGAAATTAATTTCAAATTTTTTCAATCAGCTATTAGATGAGTTACCAATCTAAACTGCAACAGCCTAATATGTAGATTTTAAAGTGCAATCCTATAATAGAAGGGATTAAAAGTATGTTACTATAATAAAGAAATAAATGAAAGTAAGAAACACATTCTTCCCGTTCCAAGACCAGACCCTGAAGTTTTTGCCATGCTTACTTCTACACTTACAACTTCAATTGCTCTAGAAAATGTTCACTTTAATTACTGAAATATTATTTTATATGAAAACAAAAAAGTAACTTTAACTCATTTCGACGTGCTAAGAAAGAAAAATGCACAATATGAATCCCTTTCATTGACCTGCCAACAAAAAGAAGTTGTTGGGAACATAAAATCTATATACATGGGAGTTTATAAAACAATGTTGTAAAATGATTTCTGTAATTTTGATGATTACAGACCTAGAAACGCGCCATGGGTTTTGGAAAAGAAATTGTGAAGGGAGCAGATGAGTACAATGGATTCAGTTGGGTAATTGATTTTGACTTCAATCGACACTTTCTTTTTCTACCAACTCTGTCTGCTTTCTCTACTTTGTTTCTAAGATTGGAATTTGCTCTTCTTATCAGCTTTGCTTACCACATGTTCGATGACATACCTTTGAGGCATTCACAACGATTGTAACCAGCTCATAAGGTTTCTTTTGCCATCCAGTCTTTGAATGTTAAAGAAAATATTTTTTGAAGTTTCTATCAGTTTAATATAATTATTATGAAGCAAAAAATTGGAAGTATGATGCAGGTCAAATGGAAGGCTTGCAATTTTGGGTCTCAAACCACAAGCTTACCAGCAATGGTTAGTTTAATTTATAAACTTTAACTTTTATTCAATATAATGATTGATTTGATTTTTTGAATAACCAAACTCACAAAATATAATGGAGTCTTGATAAAAACGTAAATGTAGGCACAATTTGGGCAACAGCAGTGAAAAGTCGCTATTGGATTCTATTTTCAGTGTTGAAAGCTTAATTTGGGGTTTTTCAACACATGTCTAAAACATTAGCAGATGGAAACCTGTCTTTGGACAAAAGAGGTAAACTTTAAACATTTGTTTCATTAATCTTATAGTTTTTATTTTATATGTGACTTTCTATGTACGATTGTCGTTTTGTATAATCGTCATGGGAATATTAAAGAACATTCTATATTGTAATATGAAAACTAGCTTCTTTTTAGTATGCGTTAATTAGACTTCCTGTACCAGAACACCCTTATCTTTTGGATTGAGATGTTTCTTGATCCGAGTATGCTACTTGCGTAGTAGATCCAGCCATATCAAAGCGTCAAGACGATTCTTCATATATCAAATTTGAGTTTTATTTCTACTGATAATAACTTCTATCTGATACTTGAAGTGAGGAATCCAAAATTTTTTATCGTCCTTCTCTTTCACACCAATATGGCTTCTAAAGTGACGGGCAATTGATCGACGATTGTATCGCCACTACAGTGAGATGGGTAAACAATACCAAAAACAACAGGAATACCACCACACCCACAAGTATGTATTTTCTAAATTGGAGTTTTGAGCTTACAGAACTTACATTTGCCCATGACCTCCTGTATTTGTGATTTTCGTGTGGAGATTTGGTGAAAATATGTTTCATATTAGGTCTTATTCAAATATGCTGAAATCTGTTAGTATTCATGGTTGATATTGTTGATAGGACCTCATCCAGATGGAAAGGAGCTGACTTTCTCATATTTAACACCGCTCATTTGTGGAGCCATTACAAGACCAAATCAGGGTAACTTTTGAACACATTTGTCTCAACCCCTAGATTTATTGAGCTTGCTGTATATAACATTTACAAATTACAACAACTGTGACTTTGACAGGGTGAATTACTATGAGGAAGGAGATAATGTTTTATCTCATCTTGAGGTGTCAACAGCTTTCGGACAGGAAGATCCAAACGCATGGAGGGTTGAATTAGATGGGTTAATGGAAGGTTACATGGATGTACCCGTTTTTCTTTTTCATTTCCATTATTATTTTCCTTTTGGTTTAAGTAACAGTCACTATTTTTCTGTTAATTTTTTTGAATATTTCAGCACTAAAGAATGCTCCATGCTAAACATTGTAATGCCAATATGGTAATGTGTAGAAGCCCTTAATGTGATTTATTTCACATATTAAGAAGGGAACCGATGGTTACTTAGGTAAAAAGCTTTTCAATTAAAAAAAATTGGCTTTATTTTTGGAGTATGTTTAAAAATGAAAGATCTGCATCCTGTTACACATGTCATCACAAATAAGTCAGATCCCAAAGTCTTTGAAAAGCCATAAGAAAGAATACGTTTGTGGTATAGCTACATATTGATTGATTTGTTAGATGTTTGCATTTTTGTTTTTATATTGTTTTTCAAATTACAATTTATGGGTTTATATTTACATGTATGTGTATTTTATGTTGTTAAAATTAACATATGTTTTATGGTGTTAGTGTTATGTAGTTGGTTCTTTTTGTAAAATTAATCTTTCAGTTGAATTAAAGATATTATAATTCATTTGGTTGATTCTGCAGGTCAATTCTTGGATATATGAATCCAACTTTTAAATGCTTTAAAACAATTGAGCACATGGAGTTGAAAAGGGAGAAATAAGTTTTTGATGTCAATATTGGTTACTTCTTCTCATTTCTATCTTTTTCAGTCTCAATCATAGCCTCATAGGAAGTTTACCTGATTGACTGTTTGGTCAAGTACTTTGTTCAATGAGATCAAATTCGTAGAAAAGTTTGGCTTTCCATTATAATGAATTTAGATAATTATGAAGTATTTTTGAGTATAAAAGCACTGATGATTAGGCACTGAATAAAATTGGGTGATTTTCAGAAGTAGTAATAAGCTTTACAAGATGCATTTTTCTTCAAATTATTGAAAGACATTTGTTTTGTTATATGATGATTAGATGTTAAACTGTTTGCCCAAGGTGTTCGCTAAAATGTTTGCCCACCAGAACCTTTCTCTCTTCCAAAATAAATTTCAATAATAACAAATGCATGACAACATAACATTATTCTGATGTGTCACTCAGGGTAATAAATATTGTTATTTGTTAACGTATTTATCGTAACTTGGTTGTTTGAAGTTTCAGATATACGTCTGCGTCTCGCATAAGAATAAAATCTTCTGCACATCATATACCTTGCATTGCTTCATCTTCAGTAGGAAAAGATAGAAGGGAAGGACAAGGGAATTACTTCAAACTACAATGCATTAATAAGAAAACAGTTTTAACTCCAATGTTGTAAACAAGTGTCCAGTTATTGTGTTTGAATTTACTCATTTGTGTACGGTATGTCATTAGCATATACATGATCAGGTATATGGTGGTTACTATTAAGTTAAAGAGATTCTTCAGGAGATGTAATACAATTCTAAATCATCTTTTGTGGAGAAACTGGATGGTCCGTCTGCCCCCCGCGAAGCGGGGGTTACCAATCTAGTTAATGATGTAAAATCTTGAAGAGATTTGATGACACTTTCCTCACTCTTTCCTTTCCTATAAATTCGATGCCATCCTCCTCTCACCTTCCTTACTTCAAATTCATAGCAAACAAATTCTGGGAATACCCTCAATATCATATCAGAAAATCAATCTCCTTACACCCCTCCCCTCTCCACGAAACCCATGAAAAACAGAAGAAAAAATGAAGCTGCTGTCTCCTCCTTTTTAACTTTCTGTCATAGCCATTTAGAACCTGTTTTCACCCTGTTTTTATCCCAAAAATACCCCTTAACCTGCCTCTCTTCCTTATATTATGTTCTTGCTGAATTTTTGAGAGCCAAAACATTGAAACAAGGAGCTACTTAACATTCATACTTGTATATCGACAAAGTATAATGCTTCTAAAATTGTGCTACCATGAGTCCGTAACCGATGCTATGACATAAAGACCTCTGATTAAAAGATTTCACCAATGGTTCCTCCATTGGTGCCATAATAAAACCGTCATTGGTGCCACGAAGGATTAGCTATTGGAATCTAAAAGAAAGTTGCAGTACTCGAAAATACCTATGAATGGATATAAAGTACGTCAAAAACGTTTTTTTAGTGGTTTTTAACATCTAGGAACCCAATGTTTTGCTGTAAAAAACCTTATGTTTTGCTGTCAAAAAATGAGAACAAATCAGCCCTATACAAAGTTGTTTTCGTGTGACCAAAAGTGATCAAAAAACTTACCAGTTTGTTGTCAAGAACTCACTGTTTTGCTGTAAAAAAACTCACTGTTTTGCTGTCAAAATTTCGATATTTAAACTACCCTACAAGAAGCCATTTTCGAGTAATCACAAACCCAAGAAGATCCATCTCTTTGGTTGCTAATAAACTTGTGTTCAAACCTTCTTTTGGCAACCTACTTTTGATAACTTAGGAAAAAAGGTAATGACTCCATCTTCACCTTATAAACTCTACCTTAAAAATATAACCAGTTTGGTTATTTGAATAAATGTTGATTTCTAACTTAATAATTTGTCATTGTTATGAAAAGATCCTCCAAAGACACTTCCATCGTAAGCCTTGGAAGAACCGGGAACATCTCGACATTCTTGAACCTAAAAATGATACGCGACGAAAGTGAGTATTCACGACCCCTTTTATTTATTAATAAACAATCCCGCCGGGGGGGGGGGGGGGGGGGGGATACACATGAAAGTAAATAATAAACTAAAAACTTAAGCTATTAATGTTTATATATAAATATTTGATGGCATTTTTACGTTAAGAAAAGATTAAGTTTTGCATGCAACTTTTATTTCCAAAAATACCCTTACATATTGTGGTCGCATGAAAAATCACCAAATATGTGTTGAAAGCTTCTCAACCTAAAACATACGTTTCGTAAGAATTTATAAATTTTCAAAGTAACCTAACACATACCTAAAAAAATTATAATAGAGAAAAAGACATAATTTATGATATTATTCATTTTTCATTTGAGACATAAAAAGTGTCGTTATAACGAAAAATATGTGTTGTACAAAGATTGTCAATAAGTCTCGGTGTTTTTTTATGAACACAACAGGTTTGGATCAAAATCACTTACAGTCGGGGTACAGTCAAGATTCTTGTAGGAAATAGTTTCTGTTTTTTTTTAACAAGTTTCCGAACAAAGACAATTGTTGAACTATAACTAAAACTTGGGATTTTTGTGGAAGTTTCTCATTCATTCAACTAAGAGTTGCAACTTAGTAAAGTCCTTTGTAATAACCGTTAATCCTTTGTGAGCGAAGAATGTGTGTATAGATCTTTACGGGTTGACATCCCGTCTGTGGTTGCTAGCTACAACCCTCGTTTGACGAAACAAAACGGACGACAACTTCTTGTTTTATTTTTGCTTTTATTCACGACGTTGATGAACCGTCGTTAGGACAACAAGCACCAAGCTTTTATTGTGCTTCACGAAGGCGGGATCAAGTAATATAGCTCGGTTATTGTTTCACAAAAATCCCGGATGCAAAATACTAATACGAACTATAATAAGATTGTATGTATTATAAAGTTTCTTGTGTAAATCGATAAACAAATTGTTAGTGTTTATTTATTATAAAGTTAATGTAATTTCAATTCTGAATTAGAACGTCTATAATATATTAATTTAAATAAGTTAAATGTTCAATATATGCGGTTGACTGTGATCCAATTGTTCACGTCGCAACCCCGGCGTTTTCCGCCATTGGTCGGGGTGTGACAAAACACAATAATAAATTAATTAACTATGGTCTCAAAACTATTGAATATAAATAATCTTTATTATTTAATCACCATAATAATTACGAATTTATTCATTGTATAATGTTTCGAGTAATTAACTAACCACTTGAATTAAACATCAATCATGTCATGTTATAAACATGCATACTGTGCCTCTCTATGGTCATTCCTTTGTGAACAGATCAATTTGACATTATTCCAATGATGTTCATTTCAAACTTCCAAATTCTTATCTCTATCCAAGATGTGATGGAATTCCAACTTAACATGTATTAATCTCTTGCGATATCAAGATTCCAAAGTCTCAAAGACTGAGTCTTTGATATTACAGAATATCCCATTGGAAATTTGTTGCTAGAAACAGTTCCATGGTAATGAAGGCTCAAATTCAAGGTACACTCCTTAAATACTTCTCTTGCAAAGTTTCCAACTCACATGTAGACTTTTCAAGTATCTCCCATTATGGAAACATATCCATATTTCCATATGACCATCAATTCAGATCAACATCGTGTTTGCTATTCATCAATGTACTTTCACTGACCAACATGCTTTTACTTTTGCAGCTAAATGAAAACATAAAACTCATAAGAATTGCCAACTCAACTACAAGTGCAGAGAAATAAGAATGTGCCAATCAAACACGATAGGTTATCAACCTCAAGTTGCATGCTAGTCATAACTAAAAGGTTTATTGTTAGTTGACATTTGAAACTCTCAAGATCAATACGAATCTCACTGACTTCTTGACATATGAGTTTTCTCTCAAGGAACATTCCTTACCGACCTGAAACAAATCTTCAAAAGTTCATGTGGATTCTTGACAAGATAAAACTTCATAGAATAGGTCTTAGTTTATCTTTTGTTTCTTGATTAACGAAAACATCACAACTCCAATTCTATATGTGCTAGAGTAATAAACATTTTACTCCACATATTTGGAGGTGTTTTCATCCTTGTTAGTTTGAAATATGTTTCAAGATATGATTCATAGTTACTAGAGCATGGCTCTACAACTTGATTTGGAAAAAAGTATGACTCATCTCTTGATTAAACTATTTCCAACAATATCTGATTCCTCGTCTTAATCATACAATTGCACTAAGATATTTTTTTTGAGGATCAATTATGATATAAATCCACAATCACTAAGACGATCATAAAACATGGTACTAAAACATTCTTCTTTCTTCTCAGATTGGAGAACTTTATCTTTCTACCTAATAGATTGTTCATATTCGTTCGGGTACTCTTTGAATTCTTTCAAAATATCAAAACTATGCTTAATCTAAAAAATACAACCATATTTACAGAAGCATCAGTAAATCACGATGAATAGATTTATCGTCATTTATGTTGGATCTGAAGAGTTCATATGAACATGTACTAGATCCAATAGTCCTTCATTTGACTCACATAAATATGTGATCAATGAATTAATCGTAATTTTTAGATGAACAAGATTCTCATATACAATGCGTACAACAACAAGTATCTGTCTAGTTGGTGATGAGATTTCTTTTCACTTGGCTAATTATGAAAATACTACAAGTGATATTATAAGAATCAAATCCACAATTAATATTGCTAATATTAGAAATGTAACCTACACTTTCATAAATGTCATTGCAAGGAAATATACAATAAGGCAACCATATAAACCAAAATTTGACTTTATTGAAAATAAATGAAATTTGGAACTTGTCCTTATAATGCATAAAATGAAAACCATGTTTCTAGACATCTCCGAAGAGTAATAGCAATCTATTAAATGATCCCAACTCCTCAGTAGTAGCTCCAAATTATGATTTTCAAACCACGTGACCAAAGTCCATTTCTCATGATCAGACTTAGCTCACCTTCCTCAAGCTTTCTTCTTTCTCTTAGCTCCTTTAATACCATAAAAATATGATCATCACATCATGTATTAAGAGTCTATGAATGGGAACTTATAAAATAATGGAGTCAGATAATGGATGTACTTGGAGCATAGTCACACGACTTAGCATTACTATCTCTAAGATCTTTCATGTATTTTGGGCAGCTTCATTTCCAATGTCCCTTCAATTGATAGTAGAAACAAATTGACTCTTTGTGTAACGTCCCAAAAAAATAAGACCCAAAAGTTTCATTTTTAAATTAATAAAACAGTATCCCAAAATATCATCATAAATCCCAATTGGAACAAATGTATAAATACGTCATAAAATATTAGAGTTATCATGAAAATGCGGTACAATATTGTTCGTGCACTGCAATCACCCCGAGCTCTTCCCTCTTGCACCAGAAGTACTTGAAACATAAACTGAAAACCGTAAGCACGAAGCTTAGTGGGTTTTCCCCAAATACCACATACCACACATACCAACATATAATGGGCCTCGCCCGATGAATGTAACGGGCCCCACCCTTACTCGCATAATGGCCCCCGCCCACTGAGTATAACAGGCCTCACCCTAACTCGCATAAAGGGCCCCGCCCATTGAGTATAACGAGCCTCGCCCTAACTCACATAACGGGCCCCGCCCAACATACAAACATACAAGTATGACAAACAATAGCATACATGTTACCTATTGGGCCCTGCCCACTAAGCATACAAACACATACACATGTAAGAGTGATGGAGACATCTAGAACCCTAACATAATAAACCATGGGTCGGCATTAGTGTCATCGGCCCGCTAACCATTGTAAGGAACACTCTCCTCTGAATCTGAACAATAGTTGATGAGGTCCCGACTCCGAATCTCGGCTCTAACCAACGCTTAACCAACAAAAGACCAATTCTCAAACATAATCTTGAATACCCAAAATACCCCATTGGGTTAAACTGGGTCAAACGGTCCAAAAGTCAAGAAAAGCTAACTCAGTGGACCGTCACATTGTGGTAGCCCTTTACCACGATGTGGTGTCGAAAACGACAAAATAGTCGCGACAAATGCCTCCACCACGTCGTGGTAACAGGATTTTCAGCAGCCTAACGCATTCAACCATTTTCTTCGATTCTAAAGGGTCTCCAACTCAGAACTGGTCCATAATACGGTCTAAATGGATAAAGTTTCCAACTTTATCCAATAGAACCCTACAAAGTGTATGGATCTCGGCTTTAAGGCCCAAAATACTACATGGATTAAGGAATATTCACTCAGTCCTTAAAGTTACTTGCCCAAAGGCTCTAGAAGAGTTTCTAACACCCAACACATCATAAAAATAAGTGCTTTTCAGATATGCATGACCAATGCATGTCTTGAATTCATATTAGGTTAAATTTGGTCAAAAGGGCCAAGATTCCATGCATGGCCTCAAAACTTAAATCTAAGTCAGATCTAAAGAGCCATATGCTCCAAATGGCATGGCGATTCATAAAGTTGCAAGCTTTATGAGATTCAACCTTCCAAAACAACAAGGCATAGAGAAAAGTGGGAAAAATCCATAGATCTATCAACTAACTCATCAAGATGAAGACTTTATACCTTCTTGAGATGCTTGAGGAAGATAAAATCCTGGACCTACATTACTTTGGACTCCTAATAAGATCTTCCACCACCTTCTTCCTTTACAAGCACCAAACACACACACACAATTTGAGGCTAAAAACTCACACATGGGAGCTAGGGTTTGCAAGAGACGATTTGGAGAGATGGAGGCTGATGGGAGGGGGGCTATGAACGGGTTAAGGAGTTTAAATATGCTCAACCATTAAACTTTAGGATTTTCTCCAACAGCCGCCACCACGTCATGGCAAAAAACACCATGTCGTGGTGGGTCATTAAACTCCCGCAGCCCAAAAGCTTATAACCACGTCGTGGCCTTCAAAAGAAAATATTATAAACAATCGAAAATAATTTCATACCTGGAATCGAGTGTTACAAATCTCCCCAAATTGAATCAAACTTCATTGTCAAAATCCGTTGCTCCAAATAACTATGGATAGTGCTCCCTCAAATCATCTTCCAGCTCCCACGTCCAATCAAAAACCTTGAGACGCTGCCACTGGACTTTCACCAACTCAAGAACCTTGTTTCTCAAGGTTGGCAAAATCTGCCCCCCTAGGAACCAATTCTGCAACCGAACCCAGCCTTAGCAGGGCTCCCAAATGCTGACAATGAACGGGTCCTTACTCAACTTAAATTAACCCCTGAATAATAACCATTTCTACGTTACTCGAAATTTGAAATCTTAAACTTGTCTGACCCCACAACAGACAACCCATATCGAACAACTACTAATTCAATTCCACTTTGAATTCCAGAATGACTACCCAACTTCTGATTACTTGTTGTTTCCACTGGAAAGCAAAATCATTGACCATTTGCTGCTGCCGGAAACTTTTTACTTGACAAAAAGGGATTAGATAATCCTTCGAGTAAAATACTCATTCTGAAGTTAACAAATCCATGAATATAATGCACAACAAGGGACAATCTGGGAATTAACCTTCTAGTGTTGAACAAGTCACTGATTCCTTAACAGCTGAACCGATATGCTAGTGCTATAATTCTGAAGTCCCATAACTTGCCATACCTATGCACAGGTAGAATCATTCCAAAGCACGATCATAAAGGCCTTTTCTGTCATCATAACTCAAAACATCCCTATTTGCCCTAAACTATTCAGTTGATGCCCTTGGCATATAGTTTCCTTAATTTATATCTTGCTTAAATAAACACCTTGTACATATATACTCATAATTCCCAACGCAAGTTTCAACAAAAAGACAACTCGGTACATAACTTATAACCGGAGATCCAAGGATTTACACTTGTATTTCAGCTGAAATCTTCTGGTTCACGACAATTATTCACTAAACTGGGATATAAAGATCCCCAAACCACCGCTGAGACTGCTAGTCTCACACCTGGTCCAACCACCAGGTTCTTGAAAGTCCAACTGATAAGGCTACCCTATCCTATGCATCACCCTTTTCAACTCACTAAATACATAATCATCCCTACTAAAACCACGATCCAATACCTTGACCCAAACGGTCTCTACCAGGTCCCACCTGCATTAGCATAATCACATGGGCCTCACCCACATGTCTCACCCAGTCTATACCAACGAACGGGCCACGCCCACGAGTCTCCCCTCATTGATAGCTACAAAGGTCCAACCCCGCCTAAGACCCCAATGGTCCTCCTCCTATAATAGAGAAACGCTCTCCGACAATCCTATCCGCCTTTCCCAAGGCATGAACTAATCCTTCTTTATACCAACGACCCCCAAACGATGGTCTATCTCAACCTGGCGAATGCTAAGATCTCATCGTAGAGTTACAACACTTCCAATACTATCTTCCAATCCAGTGAATGCTACGGCCACCCCGTAGTCTTACGACATGCCTATCCAGCCACTGTTACCGCCCATGGTCTTAACATACCTCTACCACATTAACCCCAGTCATCCTGAGTCGAACCCACATCCATCTGAAATCTAATAAGGTGTTCAGGTCATGCTTCGAACCCCAAAGCCTTCATCAAGCAAGAACCGACAGCGAGGCTCTAACACAACCCACACCTAGTTCCATCCACATGCCTGCTATACCACAAAGAAAATGCCAACTAGCTGTTGGAAGTTTCCTGAACTCCCAACTTACACAACTTCAAGCCAGATGACCACTTAAGGTGTCTTCCCTGTCGATTGGGGTGTGAAATTCACCCTAGTTTCACACCTGATTCAACTCCTGGAAAACTAAATGATTCTCCCCCACTTGGATTCATTGAAGCTCTACCAACCCACAAAATTTGATGGATTCCCAACCCATCTTACCTCCTTATAATTTGAATTGTCGATGACCTGCACTTACCAATACTAGCGTTCCATTATTATCCAATCTCGATCATCACACAAATCTTGAAATCCAGATGACTACTCCCTGAAATCTCAACAAGTCTGATAACCCCAATCGCTTCCCATGATACAACACCAAATCCTGAAGTCCTTTATTGTTAGGATATTTATTTTGTTGTGTCAATTTTGCTATCCATGTATTTAGTCTTTATTATTATCGAATTGGGCCTATCCATCCGTCATTATGGTGCTAGGGTTAGACTATACATATATCGTGCATGTATTGTTTTAGGGTTAATGTTTTGATTGCCCTACGTATCTTTACATAGAAGTTCTACTCGAACTCTTCTAAGATATTGATAATAAAGCATTCGGCACCCTTTCAATCATATTCTATCTTTGTTCTTGTAGTTTGATTCATATAAACTGTTTTGAATCTATCGATTATTATTTTATTGTTGCTACAATTGGTATCAGAGCAGGAGATTGTGTAATACATATGCCTATCTCTTGTCGAGTTTACTAGGGTTTTGAGTTTTAATCAGATCTGTTCTAGCCGTCTCTATCGTTATCATCGATTATAGACGTTAGATTTGTGTCTTTGTTTTACCCTAATCGCGATTAGTATTTTACACATCAGATTCATTACAGTATCGATAATCTTGTCAAAGATGAATCCAGAAGATCCACATACTTTATCTTTCAATCTTTCTAGCAGCATTGGATCGACAACCAGGATCCCAATCCTATTCCCACAAGACTCTGAAGTTTGGGCTATACACTTTGAAGGCTACATCCTTGGTCTTGAGGATAATGGAACCCTAATATGGGAGGTAGTCACGGTGCAGACTTTCATGCATTCTAGTACAAGAAAAACCATTAAGACTCAAGCTGAATACAACAAACTTCTTCTTACTGTTAAGGACGTTGCACAAGATGGTAAGGAAAAGTTGTTGAGTAAAATAAACGCTACAAGGATAATCAGGTTTGCCTTGCCTCCAGACACATTTCGTTTGGTAATTCCATGTGAAACTGCGAAGGAAATATGGGACATGTTGAAAGAACTCTATTCAAGCAATGCAGATCTTGAACATTATGTTCAAATATTACTTCTGTCGGAGTTTGGTTCTTTCGTTCAAAAGCCAGAAGAAAAATTGGATCAAACCTTCAATCGCTTTAATCATCTCTTGAGTACAATATTGAAACACAAGATAAAGCGTGAAACTATAAAGCAAAAAGTCACTTTCATGAAGGGCTTGAGGTCTGAATGGAAAGCAACGGTTTCAACTGTGAAATCTCATGAATAGTTTAAAAGCTATACGTTGGCGAAGATGGTGGGGATTCTGAGATCCCATGAAGATGAAGTGACAAAAGACGTGAAACTTGTATCTAGTATGGGTTCGTTGGTCCTGGTTACGAAGGGTAAAACGGTTTCAGAAGAAGAGTCAGAATCTGACCTCTCGGATTATGAACCAACCAAAAATGAATATGCAATGATGGTTTCTAATCCCAGAAAGTTCATTAAAAAGAGCTTCAGTTGATTCAAGGGCAGAAACAGGGCGGGAAGCTTCAATTATGAGAAATCTAGAGATGAGAGCTTCAAAGGTTCGCAAAAGGATGAGGAAAACCAAGAGAAAAAGTTGCTTGGTGATTCGGGTTACGATTGTAACTACTGCCATGGCAAGAACCATTTTTCCAAAGAATGCACACTGAGATAGATGAATGAGAAAAAAGAAGAAGAAAAGAATGAAGCTGACTATCTTCAGAAGATAGAAGAGCTGAGAAAGAGAAAGAATGCAGAGAATGTGAAACCTGCCTTGGTTGTGCAAGAGGATGGGGATGATTTTGGAAGAGTTGAGGTATGGTTAACTGATTCATAGGATGAAGAGGTTCAAAAGCCGACGCATGGTGAATGCTTAGTTGCGAAGGATGATATGTAGAAGTATGCTAAGAAATGTCTGATGGTGAAAAGCGAAGTCTCGGAGCAGAAGGAATTCGCAACTGATGCAGGTCGTCCTACTGAAAGCTATTTCGCAGCGAAGTCTGTTTCAAAAAAGTGAAGGAGTGCGAAAACATCATCAACAAGGTACACTCGATACTTCAATCTGTTAAAATTTCTGCTACACGTTGTGAATCTAAATTAGATGATTTGAATTATACTTTATCTAGTTTTAGTGATAGTTTAAAGAGAACTCATCTAAACAATTCTAACCTAACTGATCAAATCAGTAGGACAACAAGTAAAAGTGAAGAGAGACAAATTTGGATAGAGAAGCAGGAGTTAGAGTTGACTAGCTCTAGGGATGATGTCATTTATTTGAAACGAGACAATTTAGCGCTTTTAAAACAACAAAATATTTTTGTTTGATTGCGAAACGGTTATACTTTAACATTACCCAACTGCATCTTGATTGTGAAATAGGCAAAAAGATACACATAATGATTTTGCCCTTCCTTGAATTGAAAGAGGATGAAATCGATGCAAATTGCTACAAGTGCGAGTCCATGGTCTCTTCCGAAGAGGTATAAGATGCATACCGAGTTGGACTTGACAAAATCGAAGCCTACATTCATTCCAAAGACCATAAGAACATGTTAAAACCAGTTTTGGATAAAAAAAGATAAAGAGAAAATTAAGTCGGATACTGTGCAAAAATTTGACTCGTTATGCACAAAATTGAGTTCAGAAAACACTTTTGGTGCTAGCAATGTTTCTGAATTTGATGAGAGCGACATGAGTGCAATTTCTGTAGAGGATGAGGTTGATTGTTCGGTTTTTGTTTGAAAACAATCTGAACCCAAGAATAAGTTAATTTCTGAATACTCTATTGAATATGTTCGGACTGTTGAAAATAAAGGTTCAGGTGTTTTAAAAGAAAAGGTTGCCATTTTCCTGAAAGTCAAAATAGTTCTGAACCAAGTGTTCATAACGACCGGACTAGATACAAAAGATACTCCAGAACTCACTACCATCGTGAATGATGATAATGCTGATGGTTGTCCCGAATTTTTCTTGGATGGCCCCATAGACAATGCCGATAAGACAAGAGGTCTGTCCGAATTGACCTCTTGGAAGACGAAAGTCAAATATGTCTCAAATCCCATCAATTCCGCCAATCCCTGTAGCAATCAGGAAAGTCCTAGTGGCACAAAAGACATCCCATGCGAAACCTCTTCCGAACATTCTTGTCCTAAGATCCGAAAGGAAAATCCTAGAGCTAAGGTTCATTTGTCTGCTGAAGAAATGATAGTTAAGAAAAAGATAATGAACAGTAGATATAAGAAAAATCAACAAGCTAGGAACAATTCTGGAAAAGTCATAATTCTAAGTATAATTCTGTTCATTCAATGAGATCTCAGGTTCGAAATGTAAAATCTACTCCTGTTCAGAGTTCGAAACCAAATTTTGTTCCGAAACAGGTTGTGAAACCTTCAGTTACAAAACCTGTTGTGAAAATAGAATTTCGTGCAAAACCTCAAATTTCGAAACCAATTGTATAGGCCAAAAAAACTTTTTCTCCTAAATCAAACTTTTCAAAAAACTGCCAATATCTTCAATGATGTTAAAGGCAAATGCAAACTAGTTTCGGAACCCGAAATCTCTTCCAAAGATTCCGAAGCTCAGTTGAAAAAGGAGGAAAAGAAAATTGCCAAAAAGGTTGTTAAGCAACAAATAGCCTCAAAACAAACAAAAACTCCTTTTAAAAGAAATCCCAATGATGAAAGGATTATTGTTTTCAAAATAATGAAAAGAGAGAATTCTACGTTAATAAAGAGATATTATTTAGTAGATGAATCAATAACATTTCCTGTTATTACGAAAAACTCACAAGGACCCAAGCAAATTTGGGTTCCTAAATCTCTCTGATTTTTGTAGGTAATTCGTGACGAATAGTACGACTCTAAACGGTACATCGATATTGGCTGTTCGCGTCACATGATAGGGATGAGGGAAGAGCTCAGGGAATTCCAAACGTTAAAGGATGGTGGCAAAGTGAAGTATGGATATAACGCCAGAGGAGAGATCGAATGATATGACATGATCACATGGCAAATTCTTTATTCGGAAGGTAGCCTATGTAGAAGGCCTGCAACACAACCTAATAAGCGTTTCTCAATTGGTTGTAGGTACATGACTGAAGGTTTCTTTTAACGATGAAGGATCTGAAATAATTGAGAAGAAAACAAAGGCGGTGCTTTTAAAATCCAACAGAAAGGGAGAGATGTTTTATTTGAACATTAAACCAATAGTCGGGAAGCCATCCATTTGCCTTCTTTCGAAACATCTTCGGATGATAGTTGGATTTGGCACCGAAGCCTCTCGCATTTAAATTTCAAGGACATCAACAAAACCGTACTTGGTGACCTTGTGTGAGGACTCCCTCTTCTGAAGTATGACAAAGAACATTTGTGTGTGTCACACCCCCGAACCGGGATGGCGGATGACTTCCTGTACATTATCATAACAATTGAATATGAATAAAGCATACCAACCAAACATCATACATTAGAAATAACACTTACATAGTTTACATATTGAACTTGTTCACCAGTTACACAAAAGTAATAAAACTAAAAAAATTTGAAGTCGCACCACTCGATCTTCTAGTCGAGCATATTACCTGCTACTGGATTTCCTGAGGATACAAGTGGATTTGAAAAGCGTCAACTAAAAAGTTGGTGAGTTCATAAGCATTTTTGTATAAAATGGTTTTGTACTTGTTTAGAGTAGTTTTCATAGTGATTTCATAAAATCCGATATTTTCTATAAAATAGTTTGTAAGTCTCATTCTAAAACTATGAATATATTCATGCATGTCCTTTGTTATCTTTTGTTTGTAAAAGTAAAGCGAACGTTTCCAGAAAATCCGATATTTTGTAAAAAGAAATGGTTTGAAATATTTGTGCCTGATCTTATATTATTGCATGTGTGTTAATGTTTGCAGAAATAGAAAGAGAATGATTCCAGACAACCCGATGTTGTCTGCGATAGAGAATGTTGGAATCTCAACCCCGTGGTTGAGTACCAGTGCGTATAGATTACCATTTTATCAAAAGAAAATAGAATGGTTTCCCGTTTCATCCAAAAAAACATAGAATGGTTTCCCGTTTCATCCAAAAAGAACATAGAATGGTTTCCCGTTTCATCCAAAAAGAACATAGAATGGTTTCCCGTAAATTTTTTAATGTTAATTCCTTTAAGTGAGCCATTATAACCATAATTGATAATGAAAATTTCGTCTGTCATGACGTCTATTAGATGCCGACTTGCTTAAGGTATGGTTTGTCACCCTAGACTGGCCTAGTCTAACTGTAGCGAACAGCTCAGGTGTGGGGTGTCACCCCCGTATAGATCTATACACAAACTCACGCTCTCGCTCCGGGAGACTCTGGTTATAACTACAGGCTACGTTTGTACACTTATATGGTGCCAAATGAAACGTCTCACTAGATCCTTAATCAAAGTTTACGCGGAAAAAGAAAAAAAAAACATACAAAACTCATTCCAAGGCCTAATGAACCATGTAAGTGAACCACTAAGGTATCGCTAAACATGTAAGTCATTTAAAGGCCCTATAGGAATGAGATTATATAACTTGGGCCCAAAATATATGTAAAAGGACAACTAAGGCCCATTTCACATGTATGGTACAGGCCCAAACAGCACGCAAATAGAATCCAATGTCCGTCGCTCATGTTAATGGGTCAATGAGGCTCAATAAACATGTAAATAACCTAATTAGCCCGTTTGTTATTATATTGCTAGTTTTAGCTCGACTATTTACTAAATTGATACAAAAAAGCCCTCTTTTTGTAAAAATGACGTTCTTGGCCCAATATACCACAAACTTTCAATTAAGGCCCAATTTTAGTAAAAATAGCACTTTAGTTCCCCTTTTGTTCAAACTTGTATTTATGGCTGGTTGTAGGTAAAAATAAAATTTTTAACCCATTTTTATCAAGAATATCATTTTTGGCTTGATTTTTGTGAAAATACACATTTTTCTGTTTTTTAACTTTTCTGACCCGGTTGTTGGAAAATTTGTAGAAAAATCATCGTAAGACGAAATTTGGATCCGTAAACTCTAGAAGTTTGGAAATTTTGTCTACTTTGTTCACAATTTTTCTCATAATTTTTAATGGCCTCAAAGAAGTGTGAAATTACTCACCTTCACAGGCTGGTCTGAGATTATTTCAAATATGATAGGCAGTTTTGTAAAATTCGCCAAAAATTGTAGAAAAAGCGTATGAAAACGTGAGAGTAGTAATTTTAAAGGTAATAACCTGAACGTTTTGCATGTAAAACAGTTTTTAAAAATATTACCTTGTTAAAGCTGAATTTTTGAGTTTAGGTTATAGATGTTTGAACACAACACTTGTTTTTGCTATTTAGGGTGTATAATCTCATATCTACAAGTTCACATGTAATATATGAGACAAAACATACTTTTCTCATGGTTTTTATGAATATCTAGGTGATAAACTTCATTTTCAAGTAAAGATCTAAAAGTTAAACACGTTAACATGCAGATATACATAGATCTAACACAAAAGCACTTGTATCCTCCCCCAAAAACATTATAAACCGAAAACAAGGGGGTACGAAGCTCACATTGGGGGTTTTTGAGATGTACATGAAGATGAAGAAGAATCTTTGAACCTAGCTTGAGTTCTTTGAGAGAATATCGAAATGGTGGTGAACCAAGTTATGAGGGCTTGAAGAGAACTTCTTGAAACACCCACACACAATCCACGAATTTCTTGGAGAAAAAGGGAGTGAGAAAACACTTTGAAGGTTAGAGATAATTGAGAAGTGAGTGAAATTTGAAAGTGAAAATGGAGAGGGGATGGTGGTGATGTTTGGCCGAGATAAGGGAGAGGAGGGGGAGGATCCCTCCTTGTTATATGTTGGACAATAAACTCACTTCTAGATACATGCTAGGTAACAACCTAGATGTATGTTATACAACTTTGAGGTGGCACACAAAAGTCAACCTTCCTCTTATTGGTGTTCTTTTTTTTGTATAGGGCCGAGAATGGGGGAGATATTCGGCCCAATGTTGGCCCAAAAGGTCAAATTCGATTTTTGGTTAGCCCAATAAAGATTTTCGGCCCAATGAAGGGCTTACTAGGAGTTTTTGGTTCAAAATAATGTTTAATAAAAGTTTTCGGCCCATTAAGGCCCAATGAGAGGTTATCGGCCCATTAGGGCCCAATAAGGAAGGTTTGGCCCAAGTAGTGGATTTGGGCCGAGAAAGCTTGGACTAAGGCCCAAAATTGAGTAGTCTTAGCTTATCGGTTTAAGTTCTTGGGCTTATACGAAGAAGATTATATTGTTTAGGAATTCACATCTTGACCTAATTTTTCCAGTTGTGACATCATCCCCCCGTTAGAGAGAATTTCGTCCCGAAATTCATTCTAAAGCAGCATCCCAAGTACTAAGGAAAAAGTGTGAGTGTCTCGGTTTTGTCTAGTCTCTTCGTTTTTAGAAGAATTTAAGTCTTTGCTTAGTGTTCTAACGAACCTTTACTACCGGCCCTTGACTTTGCTCATTTGGTTAGTTGGGTGTTGGTCATCCCAACCCAACACAGAGGTATTCTACCTTTGCATTCTATAAGGGGGAAGTGAATAGATGGCCACGGTTAATGAGGTCCGTGTTCTTGACACCCCAAAAGTAGTGGCTCGAAACCTTAGGGCGAGCACTATTTTCACTAAAGTTAAAGTTTCATGCGGCATAGTTGGCCTCATACTTCTTAAGTTGGCAGTGGAGTTTCTTACTATGGGATTCTGAACTAGTGGGAGGTCGATCTTTGCTTGTTCCTGAGGGCAGGTCGAGTAAGTCTTCAATTCGGGATAGGGATATAGATCCTAGAGGATGGTTTCGTTTGATTCTTAGTAGTCAGTGGTTCTATGGACACTTAGCCTTTCCTATTTATGAGTTATATATAGGCGTTCTCTAATGTTCAAGTCTTGGTTTGATAACTCTCATACTTATTGGGTCGTCCCATCGACCGGATATCTTCGGTGTTTATATTGCTGCTAAGTGGTCTTGGTGGTCTAGTTATGAGGATGGCTCCATGAGTTGAGTCGATCTCCGAACTCAACTTGGCATGTAGGTGATATTTCTCAAAGGAATGTTGGAAACATCTTAGGGGGGTTATAATTCTCTAGGTTACCCTCGGTGTCCTTTGTTTCTTGTTTCCTTATCCCTATTAAGGGCTAGGAAAAAGTGTAGTATTAATTGAATGGGTGCCTAAGGGTCTAGATACCCGAGATAATTCGAGGATTGTCGTTACAAGTTGTAGGGGTTTCGTTAATCGATTGATTAGGGAGAAGAGCCTCGTTGGTACACGAATTTCGTATGGTGAGGATCAAGTCAGCTCATGTCAATTGACACTGTTGGGCTCCTCATTGTAATAGATGTTGAATTGATCTGAAAAGGGATGGTTGTTTGAAATGATAGTGTGTTCTATGTACACGTTTGTAATGTTACCCATTTCGTTCTTGGTATTACTACTATGGTTATTTCGTTCTGAATTTTTGAGTGTCTTAGCAATACGAGTGCCTTGGTATAAATGATGTGATTTCATAGTTTGATTTCTATTAGACTTCTCTATGATGGTTTGATGTAGCCTAGTCGTACATAATTTAAGATTGAAAAGATTGTAGACTGAGTGGTCATGCCCTAAATCCACAGTTAGACAAGAAACAGGAATAAAGGCGGAACTGCGCACTCTAAGCTTGTAGAATCTTAATTACACACAGGCTTACGTTTATACTAAGTGAGACTGAGTGATTTGGGAACGTACCAAAAACCTCGGTAGGGTTCCTCGTTGTCCTTTTCACGTTCAGTTGTTAAAGTCCTCCTAGTCCTTCGTCATTCTTCTCTGTTGGACAATTCCTCTTGAAGTGTCCCGTCTCACCGCATGCGTGGCATACGGGACTTACTTCTGGGTTGGGGGTTGGAGTGACGCATGGGGTCGGGGCCCTACAGTAGCGGGAGGTGTGCCCCTTCTTGTTGCACCTATTGCAATGCAATTCCCGACAGACTCCATAATGATGGTAGCTGCAATTGCTGCAGAGCGGGGAGTTTCCATGATATGGTCTTCTCGGTGCCGAGGTAGGGGGCCAGTGGGGGTAGGGGCTGCTACAACTTGTTGCCCTTTGGTAGGCCCTTGAGTCGATCCGCTTCCTTTCTTGTTCCACCGCTTTCGCTTCATGAACTTAGGTTTGGAGTTTGGGGTGTCTGGGTAAGTTGTCCCTCGTTTGCTTCCTTGGTTGTTACTACGGTTGGAGTTGTAGACACCGTTTCCATTTCCATTTGGGTTGTTGGCGTTGAGTTGTGCCATGACGGCTGTCACGACAGCTGTTACATCGGCTTGGAAGGTTGCGGGGTCCATCTGCAGAACTGGTGTTTCGCTGGCTAGCTGGTTGTTTCCATGGGAAGACATGATTCTGTTGCATGATGAGCAATAGGTTCGTGAGTAACTATGGTTATTTCTAGTCATATCTCATCTATGATTATAGATATGAACTTATGCATGTACGCATATAAATCACATGTTTTGATGTACGATTCTCGTTGTTTCGACCTACATCCCTATGATGTATTAATGGTAGTATGTAGAAATAGGTATTGTACAAATGTTAAGTTACACTAATAGATTTTAGACATCTGATCCTTAAGCTGGCTCAGGTTACATGAGTTCTTGTAGGGCGTACCTCTCTTGATTTACTACTACTAGTTGTGACGAATTACATGGTAAACCTAGGACTTAATGAGAATAGTGTGATGACTCTCATATGCCTAAATAGCGTAAAGGTGTCCAACCATTTCGCTCATTTCACGAGTGGCCTCTTCCGCTCTCTGCTCTGCTAAGGCTGCCCTAGCCTCAGCTTGCATGAGCTGTTGCCTTAAGGTGGTCACCTCCTCTTCTAAGGGGCGGAGATGATTGGTAAGGTCCTCCTGTTCTGCGTGTTGGTTCGGTATTGCTTCCGAGGGGGTAAGGATTGCTAAGGATCTCTCTGACGCCTTCATCCATGTCTGACTCCTCATCAAAATCCATTCCCTCGTGGTTCATCTATTGGTATTCTTCTGGACCCATTTCTGGGTTCTCCCTTTGCACATCCTCTGGTTCTCCCTCGATCCATTCGTTGGCTATTACCGTAGGGTGGCACGGGTCTTCGGGGTGAAGCTCAGTCATGTTGTCTTCACGAGAGTGGAGGTATGAGATACATGTAGAATATTTAAGTATGGAGGTCATATGGTATTCTAAATTGCTACCACATATTTGATCCTAGGGCTTCCTGATGTACGAAATCGATACGTTTTTAGACTTGTTGTTATTGTTTAGTATCATAAAATACTCCTATAGTATTTTAAACCTTAGGTTTGATTCTAATGCTCCCTTGCATGTAGGATTTGTAAGTTTTAGACTCGTTGCAACACCACCATCACTCCCAAACACATGTTGGTCGTATCTCGAATAAATGCAGTTGATCAGACTCTATTTATTCCAGATATGATTACATAACTGCCCAGGTTTGACAGTAGTGTTCAGCATCTAAATACCTTTGTTTTGTTCGTACTATGATACGGTTCTAGCAAGTACGTATACTTTTAGAAAATACTTATATTCTTAAGGTATACTTTTAGTCAGAGTGTTTTTAGTCCCATTGTATTTATAGTTGAATATCTTGTATGGTTAGATATACTAGTTCACTATAAACAATTCTCTGATACCAATCTGTCACACCCCCGAACCGGGACGGCGGAAACGTCCGGGGGCGGATTGTAACGCCCGTAGATCCGGGCTAGTCAATCCGGAGATAATAGGGGTCGAAAACGACTTTTCAAAAGATTATTTAGAATAAATAATCTTAACCAAGTTGTAGAATATGTCTCAAGGGTTCCGTACATATAAAGAACGCCGAAATCCGAGTTATAACGAAGAGGTTATGACCCGTCGAAGTTTCGCGACGGAACCGGCACGATACCAGGAAGCGTAAATAGTGAATTTACGATAGAGCGAGTTTTAGCCTTAGCGATCTAAACGAAAGTCGTAGAAAACGTTAAACCGAGAGCGTCCATAAAAAGAATGCCCAAATTTGACTTCGTATGAGGAAGTTATGATTTTTCGAAGTTTCGGCTTAGCAGTGTACAGCCCGAAGTTCGAATATTAGATCGAGCGATTTTTAGCCGACACAACCAAAACGAGAATCGAAGATCTCGTTAATAGTAGCGTAACGATAAAAAGACAGACGAAAACGGACGTCGGATGAATATGTTACAGATGTTTAACGGACCAATCCTGTCCCGGCCTTTTAAAAATATAAAATTTAAAATAAGGTCAAAATTAGCAGACGGAGTCTAAACGAAAGTTGTAGAGTACATTTCCGCCTTCGCGTAGATATAAAGAACGTCAAAAACGGAGCTTGTACGAGGAAGATACGGATTTTTGAAGTTCGGAGTCGGATTTGCGAAGCTAAAGAGAGAAACGATGACGTGGCAGCATCTGGACCCTCCACCGCTGATCAGTGCACGCTTCGGATTTGGACACGTCTCCCTTTGCTACGCCCCACGTCCGAGGTTGGTACGCCCAGCGTACCTTCGCTTCCTATCCATCCGAGACCGAGTGCGAGCCAGCTGGATCCTCCTGGCAAGCTTATCCGAAGCTACGCGGCGCGTTGCTGCTAACGCCCAGCGTAATCCGAGAGGCTTCGCCTCCTATAAATACATGCGAAATTTTCCGGAAATTTCACACCATTCTCTTTCTCTCTCTAAATTACTTTCTCTCTCTAAGGGTTTTAACCCTCCCCTAAGCCTAGGTGAACCCCTAGCACTCGAAGTAAGCCCCGAGGCTCCCGGAGTCCCGAGAAAAAGGGTCTTTCGGTTTCGGAAGCGCTGCTCCGAGCAAAGCCCGGTTTTCTTTAATAGTTGCTGTGTGACAAAATAAAATAATGAGAGGCCTCGTTATAGATGTTATTGATGATCCAGTCATCTAGCGGAGTATAGATGACGACCACGGACTATTCTAGACAGTCCAGTGGAACGCTAGCAGGCTCGCAACCTGTAGGTGTTTATTTGAACTGTGTGTTTATTTGAACTGTGTGTTTACCAACAGTACTCCATCCCCCACATGGTTGCCTTATTTGACATGAATTGCTGAGGAATCCCCGAAGCATGTGTTGTCGCCCCGATGAAAGTCCTTAGACTAGGTCCCTTGAGTTTGATGTTTTAGGGACGTAAAGTGAGGATAACGGGAACGGGTAATCGGGTTTGTTTGGTTTGATAAAGTTAATAAACTTATTTATTGTGGGTTGAGAACCCTATGTGCTCACCAGGCTCCCAAGCCTGACCCACTCAGTTTCTTGTATTACAGGTAGAGGCGCATGAGCATAGATGTTTGGATGAGAGATAAGGGATTATAGGCCTGTAAATATGAAATAATGTAGTAAGGCTTATGTTGTACTGTTTATGCTTTTGATCTGTATCGAACATGACATCCCAAGTCTTTTAATGAAATACATTTCTTTGGAAATGCTTTTGATAAATCTTTATCATATTTTGTTTTACTGGGAACAAATTCCGCAACATTTTTATTAAAAGAGGTACTCTGATTTTTATAAAGCATAAACAAAATCGGTCTTTTCTAGCCGTGAAAATGGGGATGTCACACGGATGACTTCATATACAGTATCATAACAATTGAATATGAATGAAGCATAGCAACCAAACATCATACATTAGAAATACACACTTACATAGTTTACATATTGAACTTGTTCATCAGTTACACAAAAGTAATAAAAGTAAAATTTCTTCAAGTCGCAGCACTCGATCTCCTAGTCGAGCATATTACCTGCTACTGGATTTCCTAAGGATACAAGTCGATTTGAAAAGCGTCAACTAAAAAGTTGGTGAGTTCATAAGCATTTTTGTATAAAATGGTTTTGTACTTGTTTAGAGTAGTTCTCCTAGTGATTTCATAAAATCCGATATTTTCTATAAAATAGTTTGTAAGTCTCGTTCTAAAACTATGAATATATGCATGCATGTCCTTTGTTATCTTTTGTTTGTAAAAGTAAAGCGAACGTTTCCAGAAAATCCGATATTTTCTAAAAAGAAATGGTTGAAATATTTGTGCCCGATCTTATATTATTGCATGTGTGTTAATGTTTGCGAAAATAGAAAGAGAATGATTCCAGACAACTCGATGTTGTCTGCGATAGAGAATGCTGGAATCTCAACCCCCGTGGTTGAGTACCAGTGCGTATAGATTACCATTTTATCAAAAGAAAATAGAATGGTTTCCCATTTTATCCAAAAAGAACATAGAATGGTTTCCCGTTTCATCCAAAAAGAACATAGAATGATTTTCCGTTTCATCCAAAAAGAACATAGAATGGTTTCCCTTTTTATCCAAAAAGAACATAGAATGGTTTCCCTTTTTATCAAAAAAGAACATAGAATGGTTTCCCGTAAAATTTTTAATGTTAATTCCTCTAAGTGAGCCATTATAACCATACTTGATAATGACAATTTCGTCTGTCATGACGTCTATTAGACGCCGACTTGCTTAAGGTATGGTTTGTCACCCTAGACTGGCCTAGTCTAATTGCAGCGAACAGCTCAGGTGTGGGATGTCACCCCCGTATAGATCTATACACAAACTCACGCTCTCGCTCCGGGAGACTCTGGTTATAACTACAAGCTACGTTTTTACACTCATATGGTGCCAAACGAAACGTCTCACTAGATCCTTAATCAAAGTTTACGCGGAAAAAGAAAAAAAACATATAAAACACATTCCCAGGCCCAATGAACCATGTAAGTGAACCACTAAGGCATCGCTAAACATGTAAGTCATTTCAAGGCCCTATAGGAATGAGATTATATAACTTGGGCCCAAAATATATGTAAAATGACAACTAAGGCCCATTTCACATGTAAGGTATTTACAGGCCCAAACAACACGCAAATAGAATCCAAGGTCCGTCGCTCATGTTAATGGGTCAATGAGGCCCAATAAACATGTAAATAACCTAATTAGCCCGTTTGTTATTATATTGCTAGTTTTAGCTCGATTATTTACTAAATTGATATAAAAAAAACCCACTTTTTGTAAAAATGACGTTCTTGGCCAAATAAGCCACAAACTTTCAATTAAGGCCCAATTTTAGTAAAAATAGCACTTTAGTTCCCCTTTTGTTCAAAACTTGTATTTATGGCTAGTTTTTGGTAAATATAATATTTTTAACCCATTTTTATCATGAATATCATTTTTGGTTTGATTTTTGTGAAAATACACATTTTTCTGGTTTTTGACCTTTCTGACCCGGTTGTTGGAAAATTTGTATAAAAACCATCGTAAGTCGAAATTTGGATCCGTAAACTCTGGAAGTTTGGAAATTTTGTCTACTTTGTTCACAATTGTTCTCATAATTTTTAATGGCCTCAAACAAGTGTGAAATTGCTCACCTTCACAGGCTGGTCCGAGATTATTTCAAATATGATAGGCAGTTTTGTAAAATTCGCCAACAATTGTAGAAAAATCGTATGAAAACGTGAGAGTAGTCATTTTAAAGGTAATAAGCTGAACGTTTTTCATGTAAAACAGTTTTGAAAAATATTACCATTAAGGGGGGTCAAAACAGTCCGAAAGTAGACCATAACGTTCCTGTTAAAGTTGAATTTTTGAGTTTAGGTTATAGATGCTTGAACACAACACTTGTTTTTGCTATTTAGGGTGTATAATCTCAGATCTACAAGTTTACATGTAATATATGAGACAAAACATACTTTTCTCATGGTTTTTATGAAGATCTAGTTGATAAACTTCATTTTCAAGTAAAGCTCTAAAAGTTAAACACATTAACATGCACATATACATAGATCTAACACAAAAGCACTTGTATCCTCCCCCCAAAAACATTATAAAACCGAAAACAAGGGGGTATGAAGCTCACCTTAGGGGTTTTTGAGATGTAGATGATGAAGAAGAAGAATCTTTGAACCTAGCTTGAGTTCTTTCAGAGAATCTCGAAATGGTGGTGAATCAAGTTATGAGGGCTTAAAGAGAACTTCTTGAAACACCCACACACAATCCACGAATTTCTTGGAGACAAAGGGAGTGAGAAAACACTTTGAAGGTTAGAGAGAATTAAGAAGTGAGTGAAATTTGAAAGTGAAAATGGAGAGGGGATGGTGGTGATGTTTGTCCGAGATAAGGGAGAGGAGGGGGAGGATCCCTCCTTGTTATATGTTGGACAATAAACTCACTTCTAGATACATGCTAGGTAACAACCTCGATGTGTGTTATACAACTTTGAGGTGGTACACAAAAGTCAACCTCCCTCTTATTGGTGTTTTTTTTGTATAGGGCCGAGAATGGGGGAGATATTCGGCCCAATGTTGGCCCAAAAGATCAAATTCGGTTTTTGGTTGGACCAATAAAGATTTTCGGCCCAATGAAGGGCTTACTAGGAGTTTTTGGTTCAAAATAATGTTTAATAAAAGTTTTCGGCGCATTAAGGCCCAATGAGAGGTTATCGGCCCACTAGGGCCCAATAAGGAAGGCTTGGCCCAAGTAGGGGATTTGGGCCGAGAAAGTTTGGACTAAGGCCCAAAATTGAGTAGTCTTAGCTTATCGGTTTAAGTTCTTGGGCTTATACGAAGAAGATTATATTGTTTAGGAATACACATCTTGACCTAATTTTGCCAGTTATGACAGTGTGCAGCTTGTGAACTTGGAAAACAAAGTCGGAAGAGTCACTCCACAATTATCAATACGAAAATTATCGACCCACTTGAACTCTTACACATTGATCTTTGTGTCCCATCTTCCATTAAGTGTGTTGGTGGTAACAAATATATTTTGGTTATTGTAGATGATTTCTCGATTTACCTGGGTTTACTTTCTTAAACAGAAATCAGAAGCAACCTCGAGGCTAAAGGATTTTATGAAGCTTATCGAACTTCAGTTGCGAAAGCCAGTTCGGAACGTTCGCCGTCATAACGGTTCTGAATTCAAAAACCAAGTGTTTGAAGAATTCTTAACTAAAAAGGGAGTTGCTCACAACTTATCTACTCCTTACACTCCTCAGCAGAGCAGAGTCGTTGAAAGACAAAACCGATCTCTTTGCGAAGCTGCGAGGACCATGCTTTCATTTGCAAACTTACCACTCTATTTCTGGGCTGATGCGATCGGAACCACCTTCTTTACTCAGACTCACTCCTTGATTAATAAAAGATTCTCAACCACTCCTTACGAGATTCTTAATAAACAAAAACCTAACGTTAAGTTCTTTCATGTTTTTGGTTCCAGGTGTTTCATTTTCAACTCCAAAGAGCAAAGGAACAAATTTGACGTGAAAGCAGACGAAGGAATCTTCTTAGGATATTCTCTTACTTCGAAGGCATATAGGGTTCTAAACAAGAAGTCCAAAAGAATTGAAGAAATCTACCATGTCAATTTTGACGACAACTATCTCAAGAAGTATCAGAAGTCTAACAGTCCATCCAAAGATATTTTTCCAACAATACTCTCTCAAACGATTCCTCTGATGAACTTGTATGAGGAATTCATGAATTTTTTTTACGAGCCTGAGAAAGCCATTTCCTTTGAATCGAATGCTAAAGATAATCAGGCATATGAGTTAAAGAATATCATCGACGATGCTCTGCAAGATCTGGAATCTGAACCACAAAATACGAAGGATCCAGAAGTTCACACTGATATTCCAAAAACGTCTGAAGTACCACCCCAAACACAACCTACTTCTACTACATTCCAAGGGGAGAGTTCCACTTCAACCTACACACTCGATACATCTATTGAGGGGGAGAATTCAAAATGCCGAATTCGATACTGATATTCCGAATCAAGTGGAGAATCCAATTTCGAACATTGAGTCACATGCATACTCCCAGGGGGAGAACGACAATGGAAATAATGACTCCGATAATGTTCAATCAAAATTCGAAGATGTCAATGCCGAATTGGACCGTACTTATGATCCAAACGATCCACCTTTAACCAAATGGACCAAAGATCATCCCAAAACTCAAGTCATCGGAGCACCATCTTCAGGAGTTGTCACGAGAGCTCAACAAAAAACGAATCAAACTGCATTATTTTCAAAGATGGAATTTTGCATGTTTAATTTGTTTATCTCCATAATTGAGCCCAAGACTGTAAAGGTTGCTCTTGATCATTTTGATTTTATGCAAGCTATACAGGAAGAGCTTAATGAGTTCGAACACAACAAAGTATGGAGACTGATTCCAGCTCCGAATGATGCTTCTGTGATCGGTTTAAAATCGGTGTTTCGAAACTAGTTTGACAAGTAAGGGAATGTTATCCGGAACAAAGCTCGGTTGGTTGTGAAAGGCTACTGCCAGAAAGAAGGCATAGACTACAAAGAGACATTCGCACCAGTTGCAAGGCTTGAATCTGTTCGCATTTTCCTTGCCTACGCAGCTCACAAGAACTTTGAAGTCTATCAGATGGATGTAAAATGTGCTTTTCTGAATGGTGAATTAGAGGAAATGGTCTACGTAGAACAACCTCCAGGTTTTGTGAACAAGAAATATCCAAACCATTGCTACATATTGGATAAAGCAGTGTACGGTTTGAAACAAGCTCCTCGAGAATGGTATGAAACTTTAACTCATTTTTTAAAGCAATCTAAGTTTAAACAAGGATCACTCGACCCAACCTTCTTTCGCAAGAAAGATGGTGACCACCTTATGATCGTTCAGATTTATGTTGATGATATCATTTCGGATCTACTAATCCTCAATTAACTGACGAATTCCGAAAATTGATAGTGACTAAATTTGAAATGAGCGCAATGGGTCCCATTAACTTTTTCCTTGGATTGAATATCGGATAAAGTTCAGAGGGCATATTCATCAATCAAGAAGCCTACACCAAGTCGTTACTTGCAAAATTCGGAATGGTAGGGGATTCACGAGTCAAGGTACCGATGGCATTCAGAACGAGGATAACACCGTCCTTAGACAAGTCTGCAGCGGATATTACTCTCTATCAGAAAATAATTGGATCTTTAATGTATCTAACATCCATTCGATCAGACATAATGTTTGTTGTTTGTTATTGTGCTAGGTTTCAGGAAAATCCTTGTAAACCACACATGACGACCGTGAAGGATATTCTGAGATATCTTAAAAGATCATCTTCTCTCGGAATAGGTATCCTTCAAATTCCGGATTCTTTGTGCAAGCATTTTCGGATGCAAATCTCGGAGGATGCGGTCTTGATCGTAAAAGTACTTCAGGGGGATGTTAGTTTCTAGATGACAAACTAGTAAGTTGACAATCAAAGAAACAAACTTGTGTATCCCTATCTACTGCAGAAGCTGAATACATCACAGCTGCATCATGTACTTCGCAAGTCTTCTGGATACAAAGCCAACTTCGAGACTATGGCATTAACATGAAAAGGATTCCACTCTATTGTGACTCAGAAAGTGCTATTCGGATTTGTCATAACCCAGTGCAAGACTCAAAGACGAAGCATATCGCACTGAGGTATCACTTTATAAAGGATCATGTAGAAGATGAGAACGTCGAAGTACATTCGTAAAATCATCTGATCAACTTGATGATATATTCACGAAAGCCTTACCTGAAACAACCTTCAATCGAATTCTACAAGGCTTAGGAATTATAGAAGCATAATCTGTTCCAAAACCATCTTCGTAATCGGAATGCATCTCTTAAGTTCCGAACCGGTCCGAATCCTCGGAAGTACTCACAAATCACTGCTCACACTCCGAACGGGTCCAAGCGCTCGCAACGGCTCGGAGTGTACTGTTCAACTGGGACTCGGAACATCATGTATCCTTTGTACATTATGTATTTTCGGTATTTTATTTTTTTTACTTCTTTTCAGAAAAACCTTTAAATACAAAAATATTTTATTTTCTTTTTTTATTTGTTTTTCAAGAAAATCACAATTACAAAAATATTTTCTTTCTTGTTTATGTTTTATCTTTTCAGAAAATCAAAAAATCCAAACATATTTTGTTTATTTGTGTGTTACTTTTAAAAAAATTTTAGGTAAAATTTTGTCATCTCAATTCGGAATAATGGGGCAGGTATATAACTCCGATTCCATATACTAGCTAAGTGTCCCTAGAAGCACGCAGCTACATGTTGACCAAAGCCTCTGAGACTCTATGTTGAAGCCTTAATGATACTTTCACTCCGAATATTTCCTCCCAATCAGACTACTATTCACATAAGTCATTGAGCTACCTTACTCTTCTCATATTGAGTTAATAGTTGATTGCTTAGTCATTCGCAATATAGCATAGGTACATTTTTATCTTCAGAACCACCTTATCTTTTCTCCATTACCTTCACTATCACATTCGTAACCCCTGAGACTCTCAGAAATTACCACTAAGGTTTATGGTACACAAATTATGTGTTTATGATTTCAAATTGTTATCACCACGATTTGAGTGAAACCCCAAATCCGAATCCTACTTATGTATTGAAGGTGAACATTTAATAAAAAGTTTTAGATTATTCACCATGGAATTGATAAAATTTCACCTTCGTGGTTCGTACCCTGAAATCTCATTCTTTTTATTTTTGTGAGATCTTAATGGAATGCTCTCGACCTAAGACATTTCTTCCCAATAGATCCAATTTTTTTTTCTTGAGATTTCAAATTTGTCTAGCCACTTAAATAACTACAAAGCATACTTGTTATTATGGCTACACTTTTCAGACAAGTAATTCTTCCATTCTTTTGGTTGAAGCAAAGCCACCCATTAAAGCCTAATGAAAAGAAGCATTTCACTATTTCTCAACAAATAGATGATCGTAATTCAACGGGAAGCCATGCAAGCACTTTCGAGTCTCTCTTGAGTCTGAAGGAAGAGATTGTTGCCCGAGATTCATTTGCTTTTATCTTAATTTTAAATTAACATCATAAAATCCCAGTTATATTTTGTTTTATTTCTTTATCTTTGGCATACTCCTGCACGAAAATCCTCATGACTTTCCAAAAGTCTGGTTCTAACCTCCGAATGACCACTTTCAACTCCAAGAACAAGTTATGGTTAATAATGCTGAATTCAAAATGTGCAGAACTGAAACGGAGGTTCTAAAGAGATATGATTTCAAAAATTATTTTCCTGAACGCACGTTTTGTCAGTTACGCTGCCTGACATCACGCCTGTCAGTCACACTTTTTCAGATGATTTTTCAGGGAAATGAACAATCTTACAGCTAGCTTTCTCTCTCCAGCCATACCGTATATAAGGAAAAATGACGATTACCTTCCTCATCACCTTCCAAATCTCTCAAGAAAAACCCTTTTTTCTCTCAAACACTGTTCATCTTCTCTATCTGCATCAATGGCCGCTTCTTCAGAAACTCCATTCGTGGGTGACCAAACTGCTTCATCGGGGCTACTGAACATCAAATCCAACCAAAATCTCATTTTAGATCTCCACTCAACTAAATAAGTTGTCTCTCTCCAGCTGATGGTTGAGTGCGTTCGTCACTCTCCTTTGGCTCCGACCCTGACCATTGTAGAAAATGTCCCCTTGGTTCATCTATCCAAGGTATTCTCCATTACAAGATATCAAGAATGCGAGTCTGTGATTAATTTTGAAATCGAATCTCACAAAACCTCCATCACCAAGTCCTGATTCAGTCGATTACTATAAGCCAGGGATCTGGTTGATCCGAATTCCATCTTTTGGTCGGCTATTCTGGAGATGTTTTTCCAAATAGGTTAACTGGGTAATCTTACCATTCTCTCCAAGTTCAAGAAGCCCAACCTTCCTCCGATGTGGAATGGCCTCTTTACCATTCTCTTCAAAAGCTTTTCAGAACGAGTCACCGGCTCGAACAGTGCAAGTAAGCTTTTATGCACTATTATCTATGGATTATATCATGGAATCAACCTAGATTACGGTTCCATCCTTTAGCAACAATTAGTATAGAGCACTCTTTCCACAACAAGACACTCGGATACCTTTTGTGCTCGGTTCTGGTTTGTCATCGTCCAGAGATCCATCAATCGACTCCACATTCCAGTGGTCGCAGGGTCTATCATCGCATCTATTCTAATATTACACACAACGAACTTCATCGTGTCTGATCCTACGAAGTTTGACTTTATTGGTTCACTTCCAGATGCGATGCTCAACTATGTTCCAACAAACAACGAGCTTATCAACGAGTATCGGAAGAAACCTGTTTCAGGTCCTCACCCTTTAACACCTGAAATGCAAAAGGCTTTGGAGGAAGCGAACAAGCCCAAAAAGGGAGGTGAACGAAAGACGAAGGATGGCCCCTCCGAGCCAGCTCAAACTTCGATTAAGAAAGTAAAAAAGGCAGCTCGGAAGCCTAGGTCTCCTTCTCCTGTGGTCGAGGAGGCTTTGGAGTCTCATACAGTTTCCGACGTTCAAAGAACCGAGCAAGTCCAACACGAGACTGAAGATACAGCTGCGACTTCAAAACCAATGGTTTCGGAACCAGCTGCTATACAGACCAATCTGGAGGTAACGTTTTTCATGCCCAGCTTTGTACCTTTATTTGAAGATTTCATTAGGGTCTTACCCCTCCATCTTCTCCAAATCATACCTCCACACAAACGACAACTCCAATATGATTGCACCATGTCCCAATTTTTCTGTTGGAGTTTCACAGCCTCAGGTTCAGTTCCACTATCTACTCCCTTCTACACCGAATCAACCGCAACAACCACCACTACTACCATTTTGCCTCCAGTGATTGTCAACGTATGTGATACGGTGGTAGGTACTTTTGGTGTTACTCTTGGTTTGGTCCTTTTCCTGTTTCGCCTTTAAGGCAAGATGATCCAGATATAGTTTTCGATGACGATCGTGATAAGTTTCAATATTTCCATTACAGTCCATTCAATATTCAAGAAGAAAGTGATGATGATGCACCGGTTACGAAAGGGAAATTCAAGGCTCTCAATGAGAAGTTGGATACTCTACTTGAGTCTTCCAAAACTTCTTCAAGAACTGAATACTCCTTTGAGTCTGTTAAAGCTTTAATCGAGATTCTCACCAAGGAGCACACCAATAGTCTTCAAGCCTCTACAAAAGTTGTTGAAAACTCGAGTCGATAGTGCGAGAAACGACCGAGAATGTCGAAAAACTACTGGCCAATGCGACTCAGTTTATGGCAGATTTTTGGAGTTCGTCTGAGAACAACACTGTTGCTGCGAATAAAGTGATCACTAACCTTGGATCTATTCTTCAATCAGAAAAAGAAGCTCTCTCTATCGTCCGTTCAGTTCTGCAAGCTGATAATGCAGAAACGACTGCTTCTGTTGTTTCAAAGATCGATGAACTTCAAGCTAATCTTGTTGTTATGAATGCCCTCATGGATAAGCTCGTAGTCAAGACTGAAAAGATTAAAGTTCTTTCAACGCATCTATCTCATGCAAACACACAAATTGATGAGTTGAAATCTGAAAGGACTGTTATGAAAAGTTGTGTTGCAGATGTGAATCAAAACCTGCAGACTCTCATCGAGACTCATGACTCTTTGCTCACAGTCTTTGTCCGACAACATCTTTTTGAGAAACTTAAGCATATGTTTTCCATGATCAACCGATTAGAAGGTGTTACGGAGTGCGGCTCTTTTCTGAAACAAGGGGGAGAATTCAAGAAAGTAGCTGGTGGTTCTGATGAAAACGAAACAACGAAATCTCCACCCAAGGCAAAAGATCCAAAGGGTAATGAAGCTTCGAGATCGAAAGGAAAAGGAAAGTTGATTGATGATGATGAAGAAGAAGAAGATCTATCAGAATAGGCTCAACTCAAAAGAAAGAAACGTGACTAAGAGCTTGATGAAGCTCAACGAGTTGCAAAAGAAGCCGAAGCTCAGGAAAGAGAGGCTCATGACGCTCAACTCAATTTGAAAACTCAGAAAGCCCACTTCCCTGCTTGGTCCAGGGAGCGTATTTTAAACAAAGTAGTTGATAATCTGAATGTATACTAGTTGGAACCAGTTACTTCATTTGAATTGAAGAATACTTCAAAGTCTCAACTCGACCTTCCTATAACTCCGAAGGCATTTTTGTTTCGATGTTTTGATAAAGTTGAGAAAGCTCCTGATTTAGATAACGATGCCAATCTTATGCTCATCTCCTTTTTTATGAAACATGGAAACCCCAGTATCAAACTTGGAGTTCAAAGAAGATTAATGTTGTGAAGGTCGTTGGTCCGATAGAAACTGAAAGTTTTATCAATGCTCGGTTCAAGGCTTCACGAGGGGCGAGAAATACAATTTTGAGTTTAAACTTGCAGATTTGCCATGCCTTAACCCTTACGATTGGATTTCTTTGCTCAATCTTTTATCTAAAGATGAACAAAAATTCAAACCTATTGTGGCGCATATGAAATGGATGTTGATCTCCTATGTCCTAGAAGTTGGGAAAATGGATGTGGAGATAGCGGCTGTACTACGAAAGAATTTCCTTCCTTATTGACACAAAGGGGGAGATTGTTGGGATATTTATTGTGTTGTTTCAATTTTGTTATGTATATATTTAGTCTTTATTATTATCGGATTGGGCCTGTCGATCCGTCATTATGGTGCTAGGGTTAGACTATAAATATATCGTGGATGTATCGTTTTAGGGTTAATGTTTTTATTGCCCTATGTATCTTTACAGAGAAGTTCTACTCGAACTCTTCTAAGATATTAATAATAAAGCATTCGGCACCCTTTCAATCATATTATATCTTTGTTCTTGTAGTTTGATTCATATAAACTGTTTTTAATCTATCAATCATTATTTTATTGTTTCTACATTTATGCTGGTGACAAAGACTATAACCCTTGACCTGAACTGGCAAATCTTCACTCCAACTTCCCATACTCAGAAGGATCTCTGAATTCTAACCATCTTCAAATCTTATGATTATAGAATTCCCCCAACACTTCCAGTTACCAAACAAACTCATGCGCTTGTCATCCATATCTTCTTGCTACCGCTTCTTCCATAGTAACAGTAGTGATTGGACCCAAAGGTTCTACCATAGACGACTGCCGATCCTACCTGAACAAATGTTATCAACTCCGAACTCCAAATTCGCTGATCAACTATTCCTGCTGACTCGACCATAGATCTTCCAATCAATACCACTGAACTGACCCCATCAGAACCAGAACAATCAACCGAACGGATGAATCTCGCTTAGCAAGATACGACCACTAATGACTCTTGGCATGTAAAATGGCATATAACAATTCTTGATGATATATGCCAAGCAATAACGGAGAACTATCCCAGAGATAATGCTTACCCATACCCAACAAGATTCCAAAGTAATATAAATACTGATAATAATCAAGAGGAAAGCAAAATATAATATACCCACAATACCATCTGATGAAATCCTAACCTCGCCTTCCTGCCGAAGCACATGCGATGGAACCTGAGCTGCTCCAACCACTAAGTGTAGGCAATTCGCCCTGATATGGACAGGCGGATGACAAAGATGACATAATTCTACCCCTAGGGTGAATTCTTGGCGGAGGTGAACCTTCCATCCACACCTGCCACATTTAGACTTGTCGCGAACACGCTCATGTGCTCATTCATCCTTCGTGTAAACATCGTGGCCCCTCGGGTCTCCAATACTAGCTATGGCAACATCCAACTGCTCAGATAGCCGAGTCTGACCATGAACCCGCTTCTTCTTACCTAGTCGCCTCTCCGAACTAATCTCCTCCTCCTTATTCACCTCGACCATCCCATCAACCGCCTGAATAGCCAAGATCCGACCCTCGAACCTAGCGTCCAATCTATCACCGACACGGCCAATGATGTCGGGTAACTCCTCGTGTAAAGTTCGTGAAGCCTCTGTGGCAATCCAATCATGGGATCGATCTCCCAAAAAACATGATGCATAACCCACATCCGATCCCTTACGACAAGAGCTAGCAATAGGATCCCCTTCCCGAAGGATTCTAGAGCTCTGCAAGCTTCGAGCTCCTGATGGGCCCCAACTGTCCTGCTACAATCTCGGTCTGAAAAGCCCCAAGACGACCATCCAAGGATTCCAAAATACCACGGGTAATCTCCGACGAGATGAACTCCTACATTCGCTCATTGATCGACTCGGCACCTGCACCTGAGTCTGAACCCGAACCCAAACGTCCTTCCTGAGTTCTCATCACCATTTTGGAAAACAACCATGCAAACGATCAGAACATATCAAAGAATCCTCATCCCCCATGTTTCCTAGATTCTCTAAGACTCTCCCCGATTTGAGTATGGATCCTGTGCTTTCAGTAGTACGGGCCCAATACTACGTTCCACACCTATCCATACTTTCCTCAAGAAGCATCCCGAATCCTCTAAGTCACCATCTCAACTGATACTTTAAATGCTCACTAAACAGCACAACTAAGCTCACTGAAGCACTTCCAAGGCTTTTCTAGGTTTCCGACCTCACCCAGTCATCAGTTGCTAAAGAACTCCCCATAATGTCAGTTAACCACCTTATGAATACAATCACATGCAACAAAGCATAGATAATCCTTCGAGTGAAAAGACTCATCCTTACAATGGTTAGACTCAAACGAAATATGTGTCATAAGGACGAATCCATCACTCTGAGATTATTCAACTTGTCACACATGACTTAACATATTCACTTAATAGCTAACTCACATAACTTAAGAGTTCCACAAAGAACAAAGCAAGTAGCATTCATAATGTAGCACTCCAATCCATGGAATAACCAAAGAACATTCAAACTCACGTACTAAAACTGATGCTAGGAGCTTCCACTCTCTCTGTCGGTTGCCTTACGCATGCAAATTATACACAATTCCAATCCATAGAATAACCACACCCTTTCTTGTATAAGAAAACCCTTTAAAAAGCATTTCTCTGTAACACCTTATTCCTGGTACGCAGTTAATTCAAGCATTTCTTGTGTTTTTCTCTGGGACTCGATGAGTTAGAGGCCCAACTCGTCGAGTAGAGTCGAGATCCACGGGCAGTTTAAGTGACCTACTCGACGAGTCGGGATACTGACTCGGCGAGTAGGTGCTGGTGGAGTGAAACCCTAAATTTGAGGGTTTGCACCCTATTTAAACACCTTATCTCAGCCTCCATCGCCCTTATCACTTCCAGAAAGCTGTGTAACGAAACCCTAGCCGTTTTTGTGTGTTCTAAGGCCATTTTAGTACTTTTGGTGGTTTGTGTAGCTTGGAGAAGAAGAAAGAAGCTTGAGAGTTCGAGTTGGGGCTTAGAGATTCATGGATCTAGTTCCATTTCCAGCTCAATCAAGGTAAAATGCCCTTGTCTTGGTCTTCTTTGTGTTTATTCATCTTTGGACTTGGGTTTTGGGCACATTTAGGGCTTTCCAAGCCATATTCGGATTTGTGGGGTGTTATATGAGGTCTTGACTTCAGATCTGAGTCATTGGAAGGGTCTCATGGCATAAAGGTGCCAACTTTATGGCCATGAAAGCCCCATGCACCTTGTAGAGCACCTTTTATGGCTTTTAGAGCCAAAGCCCCCATGCATGTGCTCCAAGTTTGGAGCTTTACGTATGAAATGGACATTAGGGGGCCAGCTCTATGGTTTTGAGGTGTTAAGGTTCATCTAAATCGACTGTATAGTGTAGGTCAAGGATGGACTCGCCGAGTTGTTCTTGGTACTCGGCGAGTCTCGGTGTAATGACCACCAAATCCTTTCTATGGATGGAACAGTTGTTAGGGAGGAAAGTCTCGTAGATGTTTAGACATAAAAAGGGACCTGGGAATCATGGGACTCGACGAGTGTATGAACAGGCTCGGCGAGTCCAAGGCAATCTCCCAATCTTTGAAGATGGACTCGACGAGTTGTTCATAAAACTCGGCGAGTCATAGACCGGACACATTCTTATGAAGGAGATGAGCTCGCCGAGTTCAAGGAAGAACTCGACGAGTCGGATGAAGATGGTCCCGATGGTTTGGATGAAGGATAACCCGTCGAGTTCTTGCTAGAATCAACGAGTGAAGTCAGGGTTGGATCGGGTTAGTGGGGCATGGACTCGACAAGTTGGTAGAATAACTCGGCGAGTCAGGTCAACTGGGTATTGACTTTGACCAATGTTGACTGTGCCTGGTTTTGGTATTGACCCTGGTTAGGGCTGTATGTTCTGTTTGATGACTTGAGGGTTGTCGTATGGGGATTGAGGAGTCGAGGAGAGCCGACCTTCACGCCAATGACAGTTCAGACACTATGTGACATCGAGGTGAGTTACCTTCCAGTAGGAGTAGGTCTAAGGCACCAAGGCCGGCCCACTAGTGATTGTTTAGTTGGGATGATTATCTTTATGATAATTGTCTGGTCTGTTATTGTTGGATGTGTGAGTATGCTAGATTGCTTGGTATGGAAGTATGCTAGTTGCTTTGTTATGTGAGATAGTATCAGTAGGAGGGGACTAGTCCCTAATTCGGTCGTTAGGGCCAATGGGTAGGTCGGACACCCCAGCTATGTCCGATAGCATGATTGTGATATGATATTATGTGTTAGCAGTAGGGGTGAAATAGTCCTCGTGTTCGGTTGAGATAGACCGGAGGGTAGGTCAGCACCCCAGAATGGCTTGACATGGGAAGGTCAGCACCCCAGAATGGTTCGACATGAGTAGGTCAGCACCCCAGAATGGCTTGACATGGGTAGGACGGGCACCCCAGAATTCCCCGGCAGTATGTATGCTATGTGATTGTATGGTATGTGGTATGATGGGGGAACTCACTAAGCTTTGTGCTTACAGATTTAGTTTTGGTTTCAGGTACCTCTTCGTCTAAGGGGAAAGAGCTGGCGGTGTAGCAGCGCGTCACACACACACTTTTGATTTTCGTTTAGAGTTCTCTGGGATTGTACTCTGATATTTTGGTACTTCAGATGTTTTGGTTTTTGAGAATTGATATTATGGTTTTATGTATTGACATGATTTTGGCAATGTCTTGATAAACTATTTTATAAATCACTTAATTGAAAATGAAATTTTTGGCCTCGAATTTTGGTATGTTACAAGTTGGTATCAGAGCCCTAGTTTGAGGGATTCGGACACACCCTCGGGGGTGCCTGGACTCAAACTGAGGGACTAAAAGATTTTTACAAGGAAAATGGTTTTCTAAAATTGAAGTTAAAGAGTTTCGAGAAAGAACAAGGTGTGTGATGCGTGCGACCGGCCGAGCTCAAGTAAGTTTTCCCCAAGATACCCATACATGTTATGTGATATGATATATGATTCTGAGAACTTCATGCTAGATTAGGGCTGAGGATCTAGGAAGGATGCCTTATATGCCTGTTGTATGAGATGTATGCTAGGACTGCCTAGTCAGGAGTATGATAGCCTGATAAGGTTATGCTTGATGTGGTTACTCAATGCACAAATGCTGCTTGCTTTGTGCTATAGGGGTCCTGACTAACTTTAACTGACTAGTGAGCGGATATGTAACAGTATCCGCAAGCTAGTTAGGGAAGGGTGGTAGGGACTCCTAGTGCAGCTGATGGCAGAGAGTAGATCAGAGAGTGCCCTAGGAAAGCATAGGATGAGATTAGTGGAAAAGGGTATCGGTAAAAGGGACTTGGTGAAGTTGAAGCAATCCTTGAGGAAAGTACGGATAGATGTGGAAGGTAGTATGGGCCCGTACTACTGGAAGCAGAGGATTCGTACTCGAGTCAAGGAGGGCCGAGATGGAACCAGGAAACTTGGAGAGTGTGTGAGACCTCTCGAGGGCATATATGATCCTGACGTTTATGTGTTTATTTTCAGTATGGTGACCACACGACATGGAGCGGGAGGTTCAGGATCAGGATCAGGATCAGGCTCGGGTGCAGGATCCGAGCAGGTTGATGACAGGCTTCACGAGTTTCTCGCGTCTGAGATCACTAGAGGTATCCTTGAGTCGACTCTTATCATCTTCGGGTCGATCAAGGAAGGGATCATAGAGCTGATGGAGGATCGCCTCCAGGCGTTCAGGAGTGATCTGGCGTCTAGTCAGACAGGTACGCGCACACTGTCCTTCAAGGACTTCCGAGGGAGTGGTGCGCCAGATTTTCATGGGGTGAAGGACCCCATTGCTGCCAGGAGATGGATCGCAGACATTGAGTCTGCGCAGTTGACGAGCTTCTGCCCGGAAGGGTCGAAGGTCCGCTTTGCTGCGGGATGTTTGAGGGATAGAGCTAGAGACTGGTGGGAGTCGGTTGGTGACTCGTTGGGAGCCCCAACCGTCGAGGCTATGACTTGGTCAGATTTCGTGACCAGATTCAGGGCTGAGTTTGCGCCGGCTGTGGAGCTTCAGCAGCTGGCCAGGGAGTTTTTGGATATGAGGCAGACGTCTGAGACAGTGGCGGAGATCACCGCCAAGTTCAGGGAGAGGGCCCTGTTGGTACCCCCAGTATGTGGGGGATGAGCAGATGCGGAAGACCCGCTACCATGATATGTTGAGGGCTGATATTCGGGAGCATGTCAGCTATTCAGCCTGCCCGACCCTGGAGTCCATGATTGCCAGGGCGTGGGAGAGGGAGCTCGATTTGGAGCACGTCAGGAAGAGAAAGCAGAGTCTGAGCAGGTGACAGGGGTTTCGGGGAAGAAACCCAAGGGATCCGACGTTAGGTCGAAGGGCCAGCCAGGACAGAGCCGCTGCAGGAAATGCGGCAAGCCGCATGAGGGAGCTTGTAGAGCGGGATCGTCAGGCTGCTACACATGCGGCAAGACGGGGCACTTTGGCAGGGATTGTACTGCCTCCTCCCCCACAATGCAGATGTCAGACCTGATTTCCTTCCATTGCAATCAGAGGGGCCATAAGAAGGCCAACTGCCCTAGATTGTCAGCAGCGACAGCAGCAGTGCCTGCAGCGGCGCCGACCCCACTGACATCGCGGGTTAAGGATGGCTGGAAGGCCAAGGTGAAGGCTCCAGTGGTGCGGAGCCGAGCATTTCAGTTGACAGCCGAGTAGGCACGCGCTGCACCCGATGTGGTGACAGGTACGATTTCTTTCTTATGTTTTTATTTTATGTCACTGTGATTTTGATATATTATGTATGTGCTCTGTATAGGATCGTTCCATGTGAACGGTATCCCAGTTTAGGTATTGTTTGATTCGGGTGCGACCCGATCGTTTTTCTCTCTTGCGCTTAGCAAGAAGTTTCCTAAATCTTCAGGTATGTTGGATTGCCCTCTAGAGGTCGAGATTACGGACGACCGGTCAGTGCGAGCATCAGAGGTCTACCGAGATTGTGTTTTATGGCTGTTCGAGGAGCGTTATCTGGTAGATCTGGTTCCCATACCTTTGCGAGGGAACAAGATTATTATTGGTATGGATTGGCTAAGCCCCAATGGGGCAGTGATTGACTGTGTGTAGCAGTTGGTGCGGATCAGGACCCTAAGTGGGGGAGAGTTGGTGATTCAGGACGAGAGGCCACAGCGGGGACCAGCATTATGTTCACCAGCAAGAGTTAGGCGCTACCTTCAGCAGGGATGTGCAGGATTTGTCGCCTATGTTATGGATACCCGGGAGGCGGGTAAGGCGACGGTGGGCGATGTGCCCGTGGTACGAGAGTTTATGGATGTATTCCCCGAGGAGTTGCCTGGTATACCTCCGGAGAGGCAGGTAGAGTTCAAGATCGATCTCGTCCCTGGTGCGGCTCCGATAGCCAAGGCACCGTATCGGTTGGCTCCTCCTGAGATGCAGGAGTTGTTTACACAGCTGTAGGAGCTGTTAGACAAGGGATTCATTAGACCGAGCAGTTCACCCTGTGGAGCCCCAATTCTGTTTGTTAAGAAGAAGGACTGGTCGCATCGGATGTGTATAGATTATCGGGAGCTGAACAAGGTAACGGTGAAGAATCGTTACCCACTTCCGAGGATTGATGACCTCTTTGACCAGCTACAGGGAGCATCTTAGTTCTCTAATATTGATTTGCGTTCAGGGTATCATCAGATGAGGGTCAGAGAGGAGGATGTGCAGAAGACTGGGTTTCGGACGCGTTATTGCCACTATGAGTTCGTGGTGATGCCTTTCGGGCTCACCAATGCTCCTGCCGCGTTCATGGATCTCATGAACCGCGTGTGCAGACCGATATTGGATCGGTCTGTGATAGTTTTCATCGATGACATCTTGGTTTATTCCAAGACGCGAGAGCAGCATGAGGAGCACTTGCGAGAGGTTTTGGATACTTTGAGGTGGGAGAGCTTGTATGCTAAGTTCTCCAAGTGTGAGTTCTGGTTGCGCGAGGTGCGGTTTCTTGGGTACCTTGTCAACCAGGACGGGATTTCGGTTGATCCGGCCAAGGTGGAGGCCGTGATGAGATAGGAGGTTCCGAGGTCTCCATCTGAGATTCGGAGCTTTCTGGGACTGGCGGGCTACAATCAGATATTCATCCAGGACTTCTCCAAGATAGTCGTGCCCCTGACCCGGTTGACGAGGAAAGTCGTGGTCTTTCGCTGGGGCCTGAGCAACAGGCCGCATCTGAGACGTTGAGACAGAGATTGTGTGATGCGCCAATCTTAGCCTTGCCAGAGGGCATGGAGGACTTTGTAGTATATTGTGATGCGTCCATCTACGGCTTCGGCGCGGTATTGATGCAGAGGGGGCATGTTATTGCTTACGCTTCGAGGCAGCTGAAGCCTCATGAGGCGAATTACCCGACACATGATTTGGAGCTGGGAGCTGTTGTTTTCGCCCTCAAGATTTGGCGCCATTACCTCTATGGGGTTCGTTGTACCATCTACACGGACCACAAGAGCCTGAGGTATCTCATGGACCAGCCAAATCTGGATATGAGGCAGCGTTGGTGGCTCGATGTGGTGAAGGATTATGATTGTGAAATCCTCTACCACCCGGGGAAGGCTAATGTCGTGGCAGATACGCTTAGCTGCAAGGCAGCGCCGATCAGGGACATCTGTCTGAGGATGATAGTTGTGACTCCGCTGTTGGAGCAGATTCGGGAGGCCCAGCAGGAGGCCATGAAGGAGGAACATCGGAAGAGTGAGCGAATTATGGGTCAGGTTTCCTCCTTCGACTATGATAGCCGGGAACTGTTGACTCTTCACCGTAGTGTGTGGGTTCCTTATAATGGGGGTGTGCGCCAGGTATTGATGGCAGAGGCGCACAAATCCAGGTTCTCTATCCATCCCGGGTCGACGAAGATGTACAGGGATCTTCGTCTCGATTATTGGTGGCCCTGTATGAAGAGGGACATGCTTGGGTTGTAGAAAGGTGTCTGACCTGCAGAAAGGTCAAGGCAGAGCACCAGAGACCACACGTCAAGGTCCAGCCATTGGATATCCCGTTGTGGAAATGGGAGGATATTACTATGGACTTCATTACGAAGCTTCCCAGGACCGCGCAAGGAATGGATTCGATTTGGGTCATCGTTGATCGATTGACCAAGAGCGCCCATTTTATTCCGATCCAGGAGAGTATTTCGGCCGAAAAGTTGGCTGACATCTATATCAGGGAGGTGGTGGCGCGGCACGGGGTGCCAGTTTCAGTGATTTCCGACAGGGATGTGCGGTTCACTTCCAGGTTTTGGAAGAAGTTCCATGACGCTTAGCAATTACGGATTCCAAAAGATATTCCCAATCCAGCATAGCATCCAATGCTTCCCAGGCTACAAGGCATCATATATCCGGCCAATCTATCATTTACTGATCAGTACTAGCATGAAAGTCTACAAGCTCATACAATAGGCATAGAAAACCATCACTCGTAGCATTCTATCATGCAAACACTAAGAAGATCCTTAGCCCTAACTAGCATATGATTCACAGATTCACAAATCAAATCATATCAGATAAAATGTAGGTGTATTTTGGGAAAACTTACTTGAGCTCGGTCAACTGCATGCACCACACCCTTTCTTGTATAAGAAAACCCTTTAAAAAACATTTCTCTGTAACACCCGATTCCTGGTACGCAGTTAATTCAAGCATTTCTTGTGTTTTTCTCTGGGAATCGACGAGTTAGAGGCCCAACTCGTCAAGTAGAGTCGAGATCCGCGGGCAGTTTAAGTGACCTACTCGACGACTCGGGATACTGACTCGGCGAGTAGGTGATGGTGGAGTGAAACCCTAAATCTGAGGGTTTGCACCCTATTTAAACACCTTATCTCAGCCTCCATCGCCCTTATCACCCCCAGAAAGCTGTGTAACGAAACCCTAGCCGTTTTTGTGTGTTCTAAGGCCATTTTAGTACTTTTGGTGGTTTGTGTAGCTTGGAAAAGAAGAAAGAAGCTTGAGAGTTCGAGTTGGGGCTTAGAGATTCAGGGATATAGTTCCATTTCCAGCTCAATCAAGGTAAAATGCCCATGTATTGGTCTTCTATGTGTTTATTCATCTTTGGACTTGGGTTTTGGGCACATTTAGGGCTTTCCAAGCCATATTCAGATTTGTGGGGTGTTATATGAGGTCTTGACTTCAGATCTAAGTCATTGGAAGGGTCTCATGGCATAAAGGTGCCAACTTTATGGCCATGAGAGCCCTATGCACCTTGTAGAGCACCTTTTATGTCCTTTAGAGCCAAAGCCCCCATGCATGTGCTCCAAGTTTGGAGCTTTACGTATGAAATGGACATTAAGGGGCCAGATCTATGGTTTTGAGGTGTTAAGGTTCATCTAAATCGACTGTATAGTGTTGGTCAAGGATGGACTCGCCGAGTTGTTCTTGGGACTCGGCGAGTCTCGGTGTAATGACCACCAAATCCTTTCTGTGGATGGAACAGTTGTTAGGGAGGAAAGTCCCGTAGATGTTTAGACATAAAAAGGGACCTGGGAATCATGGGACTCGACGAGTGTATGAACAGGCTCGGCGAGTCCAAGGCAATCTCCCAATCTTTGAAGATGGACTCGACGAGTTGTTCATAAAACTCGGCGAGTCGTAGACCGGACACATTCTTATAAAGGAGATGAGCTCGCCGAGTTCAAGGAAGAACTCGGCGAGTCGGATGAAGATGGTCCCGATGGTTTGGATGAAGGAGAACCCATCGAGTTCTTGCTAGACTCGACGAGTGAAGTCGGGGTTGGATCGGGTTAGTGGGGCATGGACTCCACGAGTTGGTAGAACAACTCGGCGAGTCAGGTCAACTGGGCATTGACTTTGACGAATGTTGACTTTGCCTGGTTTTGGTATTGACCCTGGTTAGGGTTGTATGTTCTGTTTGATGACTTGAGGGTTGTCGTGTAGGGATTGAGGAGTCGAGGAGATCCGACCTTCACGCCGAGGACAGTTCAGACAATACGTGACATTGAGGTGAGTTACCTTCCAGTAGGAGTGGGTCTAAGGCACCAAGGCCGCCCCACTAATGATTGTTTAGTTGGGATGATTATCTTTATGATAATTGTTTGGTCTGTTATTGTTGGATGTGTGAGTATGCTAGATTGCTTGGTATGGAAGTATGCTAGTTGCTTTGCTATGTGAGATAGTATCAGTAGGAGGGGACTAGTCCTCGATTCGGTCGTTAGGGCCAATGGGTAGGTCGGACACCCCAGATATGTCCGACAGCATGATTGTGATATGATATTATGTCTTAGCAGTAGGGGGTGAAATAGTCCCCGTGTTCGGTTGATATAGACCGGAGGGTAGGTCAGCACCCCAGAATAGCTTGACATGGGTAGAACAGCACCCCAGAATGCCTCGACATGGGTAGGTCATCACCCCAGAATGGATTGACATGGGTAGGACGGGCACCCCAGAATTGCCCGGTAGTATGTATGCTATATGATTGTATGGTATGTGGTATGATGGGGGAACTCACTAAGCTTTGTGCTTACAGTTTTAGTTTTGTTTTCAGGTACCTCTTCGTCTAAGGGGAAAGAGCCGGCGGTGTAGCAGCGCGTCACACACACACTTTTGATTTCCGCTTAGAGTTCTCAGGGATTGTACTCTGATATTTTGGTACTTCAGATGTTTTTGTTTTTGAGACTTGATATTACGGTTTTATGTATTGACATGATTTTGGCAATGTCTTGATAAACTATTTTATAAATCACTTAATTGAAAATGAAATTTTTGGCCTTGAATTTTGGGATGTTACATTCTCGTTGAAAAAATTTACCAAATCCTCAGTTTGAGTTCAGAATCACCCGAGAGTATGTCTGAATCCCTCAAACTAAGGCTCTGATACCAACTTGTAACGTCCTAAAAAAATAAGACCCAAAAGTTTCATTTTTAAATTAATAAATCAGTATCTAAAAAACATCATCATAAATCCCGAGTGGAACAAATATATCAATACGTCATAAAATATCAGAGTTATCATGAAAATACGGAACAATATTGTGCATGCACTACAATCACCCCGAGCTCTTTCCTTTTGCACCAGAACTACCTGAAACATAAAATGAAAACCGCAAGCATAAATCTTAGTAAGTTTCCCCTAAATACCACATACTACACATATCAACATATTATGGCCCCTGCCCAATGAGTGTAACGGGCGCTGCCCTAACTCGCATAATGGGCCCCACCCACTGAGTAAAAAGGGCCTTGTCCTAACTCGCATAAAGGGCCCCGTCCACTGAGTATAACGGTCCTTTCCCTAACTCGCATAACGGGCCCCGCCCAACATACAAACATACAAGTATGAAAAACAATAGCATACAGGTTACCCATTGGGCCCTACCCACTAAGCATACAAACACAAACACATGCAAGAGTCATGGATATCTAGAACCCTAAAATAATAAACCATAGGTCAGCATTGGTGCCTTCAGATCGCTAACCATGGTGAGGAAGACTCACCTCTGAATCTGAACAATAGTTGATGAGGTCCCGACTCCAAATCTCGGCTCTAACCGACGCCTAGCCAACAAAAGACCAATTCTCAAACATAATCCAGAATACCCAAAATACCCCATTGGGTCAAACTAGGTCAAACGGTCAAAAAGTCAAGAAAAGCCAACTGAGCTGACAACTACGTCGTGGTAGCCCTTTACCACGACGTGGTGTCCAAAACGACAAAATTGTCGCGACCAACCCGCCACCATGTCGTGGTAACAGGGTTTTCAGCAGCTTAACGCATTCAACCTTTTTATTCGATTCGAAAGGGTCTTTAACTCAGTGCTGGTCCATAATAGGGTCTAAATGGATAAAGTTTCCATCTTTATCCAATAGAACCCTCCAAAGTGTATGGATCTCAACTTTAAGGCCCAAAACACTACATGGATTAATCAATATTCATTCAATCCTTAAGGTTACTTGTCCAAAGTCTCTAGAAGAATTTCTAACACCCAACACATCATAAAAATCAGTGCATTTCAGACATGCATGACCAATGCATGTCTTGAACTCATATTAGGTAAAATTAGGTCAAAAGGGCCAAGATTTTATGCATGGCCTCAAAACTCAAATCTAAATCAGATCCAAAGAGCCAAATGCTCCAAATGGCCCGGAGATTCATAAAGTTGCAAGCTTTATGAGATTCGACCTTCCAAGACAACAAGGAATAGAGAAAAGTGGGAAAAATCCATAGATCTATCAACTAGCTCATCAAGATGAAGACTTTATACCTTTTTGAGATGCTTGCAGGAAGATAAACTCCTAGACCTATGTTGCTTTGGACTCCCAATAAGATCTTCCACCACCTTCTTACATCACAAGCACCAAATACACACACTTTGAGGCCAAAAACTGACACAAGGGATCTAGGATTTGCATGGGACGATTTGGAGAGATGAAGGATGATGGGTGGGAGGCTATGAGAGCTTAAGGAGTTTAAATAGGGCTCAACCCTTAAACTTTAGGGTTTCTCCAACAGCTGCCACCACGTCGTGGCAAAAATCACCACGCCGTGGTGGGTCATCAAATTCATGCGGCCCAAATGCTTATCACCATGTTGTGGTGAGGCTTCACCACGTCGTGACCTTCAAAAGAAAATATCATACACAATCGAAAATAATTTCATACCTGGAATTGAGAGTTACACTTTGAGGTCAACACATGGAACGAACCAATACGCAGCCTTTCTCTTTACCATTCAATCAAACGGTTTGATCTTGAACAACCCCTTTCCATTGGGAAGGTAAATCTTTTCTAGACCACCGTTTTCACCATTTTCAATATCCATGGAAACCCTGGAATTAGACCCTTTAAGCATCTCAGCTTCAGATGTGTTCTGAAACATTTCTGCTTCAGCAACTATCAATATTTGGGTCAGATCAATTAGGGTCATGTCGATATTCCTCATATAAAAGTTTTTAACAAACTAACCATATAACGTAGGAAGCGAGAGAAAAACAAATCAATTACTTGCTCCCTTGGGAAAAATGACATCCAATGTTTCCAACTTGTAAATGTATGATTTCATTTTTAGAACATGTATACACACATAATTTCCATCTGGATGTCTACATGCCAATAGGGTGTGAGTTGTCTCATATCTTTCAACTTGAGGAAAACGTGACGTTGGGAGATTCACAAGAGGGGGAGGTGGAAGAGTTGAAGAAGCATGATATCCAGTTCCATTAATTCTCAAAGAAGGGAAAACATTTTCACCTTGATCAGAATGTGGAAGATCATCTTCAGAAGGAATAGGAAAACCATTTCTAAAAGAACGAGGAAGACCAATTTATATCTTCAGGGCATTTAAAATTTAGATAAAACACAATTCAATTTATTTGATTTTAATCCTTAATTATTAACCCAAAAATTTAGGCTAGGATCCATATTTTCGATTTGAACTTTGGAGAGGGATGCAATAACCAAATTCGAATCAATTTCAGGCAGGTAAGGCTTTTACCAATTCCAATCTTATGAAACTCCTAGATCTTTTGAGATTCATTCAATCTTATCAATGGCATGCTTAATCTCAGATTATGCTCTCGCTTTTGTTACTGGGATGCCGAGGATCACAAACGATATGTGAATAACCATGCAAACCCGCTTGACAACCTGGATGCCATTTATCATCTTACATTGATGTGCCAGTTAACCATACACGCTCCATCAACAACGATATTTTTAAAGATGCCCATCATTTTTCTTTGAAGTCCTTATTAGTGTGCCGGTTAACCACACACACTCTACTAACGACATATTAAAGTATGATATGCGTTTTCATGGATTAATATACCTTTTCAAATTTTTTCTTAAGTAACTAGAGTGAGATTTTAAAAGAAGGTTGTAGTAATTTTATATCATTATACTTTTAATGAGATTATGTCCTATCAAACCTGTTCGGCTAACAACCGCCCACCACACAGGAGAGCAGTGAGTGAAAGTTGACAACCATTCAACGACCATTTTATAGGCCATTCCCTTATACCCTCTCTATAGCATGGTTTCGTGAAAGAGGCTTACTATTGATTTGACTAACTTTTTTTTATATATATAGTAGTTCACTTTTAATAGTATATATAAGGTATATTTTAAAACTTTTTAAAATATGAGGTTCAAATATTAATTATTTAAATTAAACTTTTTAATTAAGTAATATTAACCAGTTATGATTTATCTTTATCTTTTAATTAAAAAATTAATTAAATTAATTAAATCATTTATGCATTAAATAATTATTTACTATTAATCAATTAATAAAATGATTCAAATTTAATCCTAATCTAATACCCCTTAATTTTTGAAAACATGGCTTGGGTTTATCAGGTTCTAATTATTCAAAATTTAAGGCTTTTAACATAACAATTAAGCAAAAAGGATAAAACCTAAAAGGATTTCCCTAATTTTTGAAAATGGCTAAGGAGGTTAGGGTTTCAAGAACCCTAGAAAATTTTGAAAACCTACGGGTGGAGGCTAGGGTTTCAAGAACCCTAGCAATTTTCGAAAAATGACTCCTTAGGGTTTAATTTCTATAAAACCTAATTTTGATCTATTCAACATTGTGCAAAATCAATTGAAAACAATGGATCTGGTACCACTAATAGGTTTTATAGGTTACAAAAACATATGTGGTGGAAAAACTTAACCCTAATTTCACATGCAACCTATTGGATCTAAGTTTTCTCTATTGATTGCAACAAATAATTTAGCATCAAGAACCTTAGGAATATCCTAGCATTTTTGAACTTCATAATGGGATTAGGGTTTACATACCTTTTGATTATTGTTGTAAATAATCAATAAAATCCTTCTTGAACAAGCTCTAGAAAGCAAGCACCAGAAATCTCGTGCCTCTAATGGCTCACACCCAAAACACTAGAAACCCTATAATGAAAAGGAGAGAGAGGGAGGAGAAGGAAATTTCATTCCTAATACTCTTAGGAATGTCATGAACGAAAATTGATGGCCTTCGGGTACTATTTATAATTTAGGTAACTTGCAAGCAAAGTAGAATCTGAATTGATTAAATAATAGATTTACTCCTAATTCAAATCCTTTCCTTTTATACAACCAAGAGGTTTCCAGAAACTCTAGAAAGACACCCGATTTTGTTCACCCCTTGGATGTTTCTAGAATTGCTTCTTCTATTCAACTATTGAACAATTACAATCCATCCCTTGCACCATTAATTAATTCCAATTAATCCCAAATTAATTCTAGATTAATTTTGATTAATAATTAAATAATCCTAATTGATTTCCTATTAATTTATTAACCATATTATTTAACAAATAAATTATTTAACTATTGATCTCATGTTAATTTATTAATCACATAACAAATTAACATGTCGATTATCTCTTCCTAATTAATGTATATTAATAAAACATTTCTCTCTCTCCTAATATAATTTCTAGCTATTTCTGGTTATGAGGGCAACCCAAAAGGATTTTGCTTCTATTTTTCAAGTTTATATCAATTTAGATATAAGCTTAGACAGTGTGACAACCCGAAACTTTTATTCTGTACGCTTGGTCAGCTTTATCAACATTGAACTTGATTTCCGTTACCTTTTAACGCCGTATAAGAGTTAGTTTAAGTGTTCTAAGCTTGAGTACAGCCGGTAATGAGTGAACAAGTCGTATAGAGACAAAACCGGGCCATACACCCTCCTAGGAGGTGTGTACGGCCGCACACATGGGTGTGCGGCCGCACACCCATCTTCCAGCCGCACACTCATCCCTATATATATATATATATATATATATATATATATATATATATATATATATATATAGGGTGATCCTTTCACTCATTCTTTTCTTTTGGCTGCACTCTACTTCCTCTCTCTACTTTCTCTCTCTAAAAACTTCATCCAAGAACACTCTAAGGGCCTCAAAAACGTGAATTACTCCATCATCCAGCTTGTTATACTGGTAAGACACCATGATCTAAGCTTAAAACTCTTCATGTTCTTCGTGTTCTTCATCACTTGAAGGTGTACGGCCACACACCTTCATAAGGTGGCCGTACACACCTTAAAGACTCTCCAAAGTGAGAGTTTGGCCTCCATTTTGCTAGTTGGACTTGGTATTGGCTTTGAAACACCTGAAAATCGACATTTTGAGCATGAATGAAGAGTGTACGGCCGCACACCCCTATGTACGGCCGCACACTCCCATGTACGACATCACACGCCCTCTGTACGGCCGCACACTCCTGTGTGCAACCGCACACACATGCTGATTGCACACCCTGGCCACACACACACTCTTTTGGCCGTACACCTCCCTTGTTCGATCATATAAGGTCCCGACAAGCATTTCCAAGTCTTTAGGGTGGTTTCCCGTCATGTTTAGTCATGAAACACCCAAATTCTAACACACATATGCGTTATCACATGTTAATAGGATCCACTTGCGTACAAAACACCGGTTGACACTCAACATTCGTAACCGATCATACACCCAGATCCTACGTCGATCAGTGAGTTCATACCCCTATATTTTCTGTGTTTTTAATGTTTTCAGGGGGGAATACAAGCCAAATTCCAAGTATTTTATTAAGTTTTAAACCTATCAATGCAGTCCAACGATTTCCACGTTTAATAACATATTCGGATATTTTATCTCTTTTTGTAATATGTTGAGCATAAGGGAAACTACTATTTTGGAAATCTAACTTCATAGCTTTCAGAAAGGTTTTTACAAAGCAATTTCCGTACAAATTCTAATAAACTATAATGGGTATAGTTTCGGATAACCCTCTAGGCACCTAATCAGATTTCATAAAAGAATATATATAAACTATGACAGATTTAGTTTATGTTATATATTTTCTCAAGAGTATAAAGTACTATTATTCAAGGATAATTAATGTTTTTATACTGTTTCTCGCTAGTAAACTAGATTATACAGAATTGTGAGGCTCTACTTCAATACTGTACCCTTAGGTGTATATTGATAAATCCTATCCCAGTATAACCAGAGTCTCCTGGAGGGAGAGCGTGAGATTTGTGAATAGATATATTCGGGACTGACAATCCCACACCTGAACTGCTAGCTACAGTTAGGCGGGCACGCCTGGGGTGAACAAATGTCATTTAGCTTAACGCCTGAAGAACGTTATAAAGGTCTCTCGGTCATATCAAGTATGGTTATACGACTCACAAAACAAGTATAAACTATTTTTGGTCTACGGACTCTAATCTTCATCTGTTTTATTTTGAGTAATAAAACTACTTTTATAAATACTAATAGTAATCAGGGATCTCTAGACTGGCATCTCTACCTCTAGTACAGATAACCTGTTTTTAGGGAAAATATAGGATTTTCCCAGGATAACACTAGCATTTCTAAAACTGATGGTTTACTTTCTACCGCTAGATACTCTTTTAACGCTGCTTTTCATAAGAAAATATAGGATTTTCTGGAGGAACACTTTTCAAAAGGATTAAAGAACATTTTTCCACCAAAACTAAATGCTTATGAACTCACCAGCTTTATGCTGATATTCTTCAAAACTGCTTGTATTCTCAGGGAATTAGTAGACAGGTGCTTCCAAGAGTTCGGAGAAGTCGGAGCGTTAGAGTCACGTCTTTACTATTTTACTTTTGACATGAATAAAACTATGTATTAAACAATGTAAACCTTTTTCATATATGTATTCAATGTCTGGTTGTGTTTACCATGCTTGCTATGATACAATTGTTGTGATACTACGCATAACGTCCTCCACCCCGGAACGATTCCGCCATCACGGTTTTGGGGTGTGACAGATTGGTATCAGAGCCCTTGTTTATAGCGAACTAAGTATACCGAACCTTACATGGTATACAACTATAAATACTAAGGGGCCTAAGTGCTCTAAACTAAAAGTATACTTTCAAAAATACAAGTATTTTTATAAAAGTATATAAGTGTACCCGAGTATCAGAATCCATGTCGTAAGTAGACGAAACAAAAGTATTTGGATGTTGGACACTGCGGTTAAACCTGGGCAGTTATGTAATCATGTCTAGGATCAATATAGCCTGATCAACTATATTCATTCGAGACATGACCAACATGTGCTTGGGAGTGACTATGGCGTTACAGCAAGTCTAAAACTTACCTAGATACTAGAGGAGTTCTATAGCCAAACATAAGGATTAAAATACTATAGGAGTATTTTAGGATGCTATAACGACTAAGCCGAAAACTTACCCAAGGATCCATCCTTCAAGAATCAAGCATGTAGCCATGATACATTGGAAGTATTATTAGATTCGATGCCTATTAACTATTCCTTTACCATCACCGCGCGTAGATAGCATGGATGGATTCCATCTTCCTGGCGACCCGTACTTTCCCAACCAAGGAGATGGCGGATGGATCGAACCAGAGCCAGAAGGAAACCATGAAATCCCTTTCGACGATCGCATTGCCGAACCATTTCCTGAAGAGACTGACTCGGAACCAGAAGTCGAGAACTTACCCCCAGTGGCCCCAATACCAAATCCCAACCCTCAGCTTGTACTCGAAGGCCGAACGCCTATGTGGGTCGGAAGCCTGGATAGGTGGAGTCACGAACAAGGCAACCCCACCCGTATAATGGGGATCGCCGCTTCTACAATGTGGACGGAGGAGGCTCCGCAGATAGAGCCCTTCCAACTATAGTCCGTCGAGTGGCCCGCAATGTCGAAATGAATGTGGCGGCCATTCAACGAACTGTGGAACTCAAGGCAGACTTGGATGCCAACACAAACCGTATTCGCAGTCTCGAGGTTGCTCATGGGAGGATTTTGAGAGACAACGAAGCCCAGCAGCGAGAGCTAGCTGCAACTCGAGCTGAGGTCGTAGAGCTCCGAGCACGCCAATCAGTATACGAGAGTCGCCTGTTTGACATGGAGCGCCAGCTGGCTAACTTAAGGTTCTGCCCGAGGAGTGCCCATTCCCAATAGAGGAATACCCTCCTCATTCTTCCTTTTTGTCCTAAGGAATAACCTTCATATCTATGTTCTGAGTAGCTCTTTTCCGTAAACATCTCTGTCTTTCATATCATCAAAATTTTCTTTTGTTATTAGGACTTAGACCTATTGTTAGGTCATGAGTTCCGAAATATGTAATCTCAGTTTCAGTTATGACGACAACAATCGTATTTCAGTTAAAGTATGTATCATAGGATGTGCTCATACCTTAGACGATCATTCCTTTTCCCCATCGATTTCATATCAGTCTCCATGAAAAGCTTCAATGTCCTAATCGGCATAGGACGAATGAGTCTCCCATCGTGTCGATGTCCATTGCTTCGAGAAAGAGATTCGTCTCAATCTTCCTTCTGACGGAGTCCTCACTGGTTTCAGTGATAAGTATGTTCGAACCTTAGTATCATTTCATGCGTCGAAGCCTAGGAGCATCTACGGAAGGAATGTTATGCATTTCTGGTTCATGTTGTCAATGAGATGCAAGAAGTTAAAGACCTCGAGAGCATCTTCGAAGTCTGCAACTTTCCCGATGTCTTCCCCAAAGACATTCCAGGGATTTCTTCCGAGTGCCAAGTTGAATCCCGTATCGACTTGATCCTCGGAACTACCCTTATAGCCAAATTTCCATATCGTCAAGAGCCGACGAAAATATGAGAGTTACTCAGCCAGCCCGATGAGCTGAGCGACCAGGAGTTCGTAAACTTATTGTATGTGAAATTTGTGTGCTCAAATCTTTTCTATCCTTGCTAAGACCATATCATGGGGATGTGGGTCGAATCAATGAGATTCAGATAAGCAAAACGGGAAACCTCAAGGCATAGATAAACATTTAGGATACATATAGAGGCAACCATTATTGCTCACAAGCTTCTTTTCTTAACATGTAGCAGATCATGCCTCCAAAGAAACGTAACCAACCCACCGGTAAGACCCCAATCCTTCAGATGGATTCAGCTACGTTCCAAGCTACTGTCACAGCAGCCGTAGCAGCCGCCCTAGCTGTTCTTAACGCTAACAACACGAATGTGGGTGGATGTGTTAATGACAGTCCAAACCTTGGTGTTAACCAACCTCAACAACAAGTGCCTACTGAAAAGGATACCCTTGATCCCCAACCTAACATCCCAAAGCGAAAGTTCGAAGGAAGTTGTTCAACCCAAGGACCTACTGAAAGGCAACGAATTGGGACAGTCAATGCCCCAGTCAGCCCCGTTGTTCCAACCCCAATCGTATCTTACTTCGGAAACCTCCCGCACTGCAGCAAATGCAACTACCATCATTATGGAGTCTGTCGAGTGCTGCATTGCACCAGATGCAACAGGAAGGGGCACACCTCCAGCAGATGTAGGACCCTAGTCGAGTTCGTCACTCTGAATGCCAATGTTGGGGCTAGCCCAACCTGTTACCTCTGTGGTAGTGTAGGACATTTCAAAAGAAATTGTCCAAGGGCTAAGAATGGCAAGGAAGCTCGCTTCGCGAAGACCCCGACTCAACACATTTCTCCTATTACCGATGCTAACACAATTCAAGTGTGTTGTGCATGTGGCGAAATGGGACATTTCAAAAGGGACTGCCCAACAGAGAAGAACGATGAGGAGACCGGAGGAGTCTGACCTCAGAAGATGGGAAGCATCAAAGAACCCTACAATGTTCTGGGTACGTTCTCAAAAACCTCAATAATTATTCATAATCATGATTTCTTTCCCGTCCAAATTAAATCACAACTTACTTTTAAAAGTTGACGCCCTAATGGGTAAATTACGGTAGCCTAGTGTATACATTGGGGTCAGTTGTGTTTATACCTGGCTTGTGTACACCAAATGATCATAGAGGGATCTAGTAAGTGATGGGTTTTATACAAACAATCCTATGTGTGCATGCAACCCTAGAGTTGGATCTATGTTATCACTATTAGTTATACAACATTATGAACACATAAGGAAACCTAGCATGCTCCTAGTAATTTCGAAATTCACATAGGAGAATGGAATACATACCTTTTTGTTGTTATATAGTAATAACAACAAATTCCTTGAGTTTCCTTAGCTCTTGAAAGCAAGTACCACAAGTGTAGTACCTCTAATTGCTCACAAATACACTTTGGGTGAGAGGATGAATATGAGAGAGAGGAGGAAAATACTAAGCTCCAAAATTCGTCCCTAGTAGGGTTTTCCCAAGGAGTAGTCGAATTCTAGTGCCTTAGGGTGCTATTTATACTTGAGGCTAGCTAGGGTTTCAAGGTGGAAACCCTAATCCCTTAGCTTAGGGCCTAAGCAAGTCCATTGACTCCTTTCCTTAAGCCCTTGGACGAAAACTCCTAGATCCTTCTAGGATTTTCGTTCAAGCCTTAATAAAGGTGATCCAATAGCCCAAAGTCTCAACTATCAAATAATTACAAAACAGCCCACGTACTTTTAATTAATTCCTTTAATCCTGAAATTAATTCCTAATTAATTTCTGATTAAATATTGATTAATAATATGATTCCAAATTATTATATTAATCATATAATATAATAAATAAATCATATTTATGCCCTAATCAACCTCTCTCCTCAACTGTCATCCTTTCTAGTCACCCGTGTGAAGGCAACCCAAAAGGACCATGCTCACAATCGGGTCAAGTACATACCAAAATAGTTATGGACTTAGACACTAATCCAACAGTCTCCCACTTGGATAAGTGTAATAACTATTCGCGTATGACTTCAGAACCTGATCAGCAATCGTAGTTTTCAAAAGCCGCTGTCAACTCTGATCAGTAACTTGTCCTTGAGATAAGGGATCGTATATTCCTCCATTCTCAAGATATCGTATAGACACGAGACATGGATTTAAATCATTCTCTCTGTCTATGTATTGTTTCCAGACTTCTGATTCATGACGACTGACAACAGACTACAATTGAACACATCAACTTAGTCCCGGCTTGGCCAAGCGCTTAGGTGTCATCACTAAATCATCGAGGGGCCCACATATATCGCTTTTATCCCACTTTGGGTAAAAGGAATGGATAAACTTTGACTCAAATGCTTGCTTGCACCTACTAATCGAATCACACACAACAATAAGTTTTATAACACCAAGTTACTGGTGCGTTTACTTATCATCAATGTGCAACCGACCAGCAAATAACAACTCACACGTCTCAGTTTCAAGAATATACAATGTTATCGTCTCACTAATCACCTGTGATAAATCCATGAAATGATTCAAGTGAGCGTGGGTTTAATCCAATACTTTAATCTTACCAAAGCACTCATGAACTCTGCAGGAAACTTGTGCTATGTCTAAACACTTTAGACAATCTGCAGACAGATTCATGACAGTCTTCCTTCATACCTACTTCCAACGTATGACCGACTGTGGAGGTTCGAATAACCCAGTTATTCTGGAAGTCAAAACATGCAAAGTGAAACGCAATATTAATATTAATCCTATATGGCCCCAAAACTTTTGAGCGTAAATAAAAACATTTTTATTTAAACACCATATTGATTACTCATTATTCATTGCTTACTGTTTCAGAAAATCAACTTATTACTCGAATTATAACCACAATTGCCCCATGCTCCAAGCATGCACACTTTGGTTTCCTATGGTCCATACTTTGTGAAATAGATCAATTGAAAAACTTTTCCAATGAAACTCATTTCACAATCCCCAATCCTTATTATTAGTATAAGAATACCAAATTCTTGCCACTTTTAGAATATATGCCAGATTCTAACATTTTATGCAATGATTCTTTCGTAATGTCATAGCACAAAAGTCACCAAGACCCGGCTAATGAAATTACAAGGTATTCTATCGGAAATTGTTACAAGACAATTCCATAGACGTGAAGTCTCACATTCAAAGTACATTCCTTTGAACATCCTTCTCGCATAAAAGTTTCTAATCTAGACATATTTTTTAATATCCAACTCCCATTAATGGAAACATTTCCATATTTGCCATATGACAACTCATTCTTAATAGAATCTTATCTATTCATAATAATGTCAATATAGTCCATCCAGTACTATACTTCCAACTACTCACAAGCGACAAATCCTCAGTGAACCTCAGATCGTCCTTTGATAGTTGTTTAATTATTTTAGTCAAAACCGATTCTAGTCCCTTTTTCCCTCTTAATGCCCTAGGCATTTGGACACGATGCATAATGTCTCACATAAAGACATGATACTTTATCAGTCTTTTGCCATAATATTTTGTTACCCATGTTCTCACAATTCGAACTATGAAGAGGGATGTCGTAATCATAATCGAATTTTGAGAACGTGCTATGTATCCTTGACTAAATTTTATTAACATTTCTTGATCTAAGCTTTTAGATTTTGAAACGAAGTATAATATTCTCTCCCTTAATTATAGCAAAACAACTTTTCAACCCCTACAACTTTGCAAAGTTAATCTTTGTTTTCTATAATTAATATTGCTAACTCGCAATACTTGAAATAATAATCATGCTCCCACTAACACAATGATTATTTCCATACAAGCATAACACTTATGCTCCCACTAGCTTTGACATGTATTCAGAAAACACTTGAACTTCTAGAAAACAATGCTTATTGAATTCCTTAAGTTCATATTTCTAATACCTAATGCTTTGATAAGACTTTATCTATGCTTTTTAAGCTCATACACCTTTCCTTAGATAGCTCACATGTGTGTCTAAACAATTCAGAATTTATGTTACTGAGTCCCAGTTGTTCAGACTAATTGCCAAATCTCACAATTCGAACTATGAAGAGGGATGCCGTAATCATAATCGAATTTGAGAATACAATTATCACAATTGCTATCTTCTTAAAATCTCTCTTAGTGAAAGCATTTCCTCACAATCATTTTCATGAAGGAGGGAGACCTTATGACACTTAGATTTTAAAGTGTATGTGTTCCTATCCATTTGAATTTGTCATAACAATAATCGTAAGACAATGTTCGTGACAAATCTAACTCATATGGACTGAACTTGTTCAATCTCGATTTCCTACCTCATGGTAGCACGAATGCCCACCATTGCTTCCAGGTCGTTGAGTAGTTCACCCTTTCCTATCAATGTACTTTCCATTGATTAGGGTGCCTTGCCTTTATGCAATCAATTCACACTAGTACAAAAATGACCTATGGTCACACTTTTGCCAAAACCGTCCAGCCACACTTTTGACAAAACTGTGTCTAAAGATTATTCTTAAAATTCTGCCATTGTTTTAGCGACATATTAAGTTGAATTTCATGACCATTGGTGATATAGTTGAAACCTTTAGACACAGTTAAACATAACAAATGTGACAACTATTAGCCACACTTGAGCAATGTGGCCAATTGTCGCCATCCACCATAGGTTTCTTGGATATATGGAAAAATTTTATGATGGTTTTTATAAGAGACGATCGATTATTATATGCTCACATGAAGCAGATGTTTATGTGGCTGTATCATGGAGCATATATTGACATTTGAATGTAATGTAGCTAAAAAGAAATACATGGCCACATTAATTATTTGTGTGTCCATACGGTAGCGTTTATTACACACTGATTAAGAGCAACAAAACAAGTAACTATAGATATTTTATGGTCATGTTTAATTTATTATGTATGTCCAAAAATGAATATTTGTCATGATAAAAGAAAAAGTGTATATGTATAATTATGTTATAGTCACAGTTAAACTTGTTATGTGTGGCTAAATGGTAAATCATGTTCATGAAAGAAGGAAACATTTGTGACCTTTATTCATTTCATACGTGTGATTATAAGTAAAAATATATTAATAATCATAGAAAAAAAAGTGACCATTAGTATTCTATGGCCACGTTTTAAGGAAAAAAAAAACAAGACTATAAGTATTGTATGGTTATGGTTTAATGAAAAAAACCTTGAACTACAAGTGCTCTATGGTTACAGTCTAAATTTTTATGAGCAACTAAAAGTAAACAAGCATTGTCAAAAAAGAAGAAACATATGACTATTAGTATTTCATGGTTACTATTTAATTCTTATGTGTGTCGAAAATGAAGAATTTTCATGATAAAAGAAATTGAAACTTGTGCATATAATTATTGTACTGAGATGTTCTAGTTTATAGTGTTTCTAGAAATGAAAATTAGTTACGATAAAAGAAAAAACATATGACCATATATACTCTTCTGCCACTATACTCAATGTTAATAGGTAAACTCTAGACATCTTTGTAAATAGTCAAATTAAATATAACGATTGTTTAATTTATCATAAATCAAATAAAATAATATAAATTCATAGAATTTGAATGGAAAATAAATTATATCAAATTAAAATGTCAACAAAAAACTGGGAATATTACAATTACAAGGAATTAAAAATAAAGTACAATCTTATAATTAGAGCTCTCCATCGTTAATCAACCATTTTTTTTAAAAAAAAAAAGTAGTTTAGCAATAAGGGTATTATTATAAATTTTAGGCCAAAATACCAATGAGACAAAGGAGTTCTAATTCTAATTAGAAGACATCAACCAATTGACACTTTTTCAAGCAACTATCATGCACTTCAAGCAAATTTCCAAGAAACATTTTTTCTCATTTAGCAACTAACTTTGGGGTTTCGAGCATCAAACAACAAAACGAAATTAGGAACTTTAATGCATGAACTTTGATAGGTTGAATGGTATGTGGAAGGATATCACTAAGGCTGTGAAAACCTACATATGCACTAAGTCGAATCAATAATTTTACACAGAAAACGATAAATGATAAAAAACTAGAAATACAAAGTTACAACTGAGCAATATATTATTTTTTTTATTCTATTTTACAAGCTGATCATACCTAGAAAAATTACCACAATGGTCATTTTGATGAACCAGGCTAAAATTGACCTAAATAGTCAAAATAACATAAATGGCCCAGAAATGAAAGTTTATACCAGAATTCGGAAGTTTTAAATATAACTTGAAATACAACGTTACAAACGAGAAAAATATTGTTTTTATTTATTCTTTTACAAGCCGATCATACCTAGAAATATGACCACAATTGTCATTTTGATGAACACGCCAATAGGGAACACTGGAATTAATACAAACTTTCTTCATTTATTTTCAACTTAATAGAAAAACTAAAATTACAATATTATAACTTGTAGGGGTTTTCAATGTACAATGCCTTAAATAAAAGCTCTTCAATGGGTAGAAACGCCTCTTCATATTCTTTACTTAGAGAATCTATTTCCATCGTAAAAAATGGTTATTAGTTATTAGATTCACTATATCGAAACCAAGTAACCATCCCAACCCATTTGCATATACACACTCCATCATAAATCAACCAAACCTAAAAGACAATCAATGTTAGCATGTTTTGTTGATTTGTGTATAATACCATCCTAGTTTAAGTCATCATAAACCCTACCTGTTGTTTTTGGGCTAATATAGATTACATTGAACTTTTAAGCCAAACAATATCTATCAAACAAAATTAGCCCAATTCACCATGTTTTGGAAGCACAATTACCTAACAATTTCTATCAAACAAAATTAAGCATATTTAGGTTCAGATTTTGCATCCTCGACATTAACCATATTACATTGACATATAGATTCAAATGTACTAGATTTTACATTCTTGCATGTAATAGAGCACTTTATCAAATCCCATGGTAAAACTGTTTTGGTCAAATTGACGCTTGAGGCCAAATTCACCATGTTTTGGAAGTACAATTACAAAAACCAAAGCAATACATAGAAGATGTTAATCCTAACATTCTAAAATTAATATAAACCAATGGAAATAGATGTGCAAAAGTTTATAACAGGTTCGATTGTTCAAGTAAGAGAAATATCATATGCTAAGATCAATTTTATTGGGAGATTTTTACTTCCAACACAGTCGACCCATACTTTCAGATTTCATTAACCCGATTCTAGATTTTTAGCAAAAAAAAAAAGTTCAGTTATATCAATAGTTTCATATTTCATTAATAATTTCAGAAACATAGCAAGAAAAATAATATTTCAGCTACAATGAAACCCTAGTCCGCAGATTTTAGTAGATTACAGAAACAAAAAAAATGAACCTGTTTTGAGGAGATCCTCTAGTGCCTCGGCGCCGGTGTTCAGGTGGCCCGTCGAGGTAGAAGCGGCTCAAGGAAGAAACAAACAGTGACACAGCTTGTTTGGAGCATCGACGATCATCTCAATTCATTAAAGATGAATTATGAAAGAAGATGCAATGCATAACCCCATCGATTGGACTTGTCCATTTGAAGTTCACAGTAGTTGCAGGTGATGGTGGCGGCGGCGTCTTCCTCAATCGATGGCGACAATGGCGAGTTAGACCGGTGAGGGTTTGCAACAAGGCGAAGCTTTGGCGAGCTGCCGATGACTGAGAAGACAGAAAATTTTGGGTGAGAGCGGTAACTGAGATCGATTGGCGGGTGGGGATAAATTTGGTCAAAAATTTTGGGGAACTTTGAAATCTAAAAAGTAGCCAATATCTTGGTGGAGTGAAGATTACGTTGGAAATTTCAAACTAAAGTTAAAATAGATGAAAAAAAAAATCATTTTTAAAATTCTAATTATTATTAATTTTTTATTATTATTGTTATATTTTTTATTACAATTTTATATATATATATATATATATATATATATATATATATATATATATATATATATATATATATGTGTGTGTGTGTGTATGAATGTGTATTAGGGATGAAAGTGGGTCCAAACCCAGTTCGAATGAACCCAAACCTGAAAAACCTAGAATCGACCCCTATGTAAATGTGTGTGTGTGTATGAATGTGTATTAGGGATGAAAGTGGGTCCAAACCCAGTTCGAATGAACCCAAACCTGAAAAACCTAGAATCGACCCCTATGTAAATGTGAATTTATATGTGTATGTGTATTTGTATATAAGTGCATAGGTATATGTATGTATATGTGTATGTATATATTAGGGTTTGCCCCTACGTAGTGTACGCTCAGCGTACTCCCATGTATGCCCAACATACGTGGGTGCCTCCACGTCCATTGTTCAAGCCAGTATACTCAGCGTACTCATAGAGTACGCCCAGCGTACTCGGCTAGGGACCAATAATGAAAAGAATTTACAAATTAGGGTTAAAAGGAACATACCCCTAAATCGCGAATGTGAGTGTGGTTGAGATATATGGTTGTATGTATGGGTAAGTCAAAATGGATATATGGGTGTTGGTGGGGATATGATTATAAGTGTAAGTGGGGGTGCGGTGGGTGGATGTGGGGATTTAGGACATGGTAGGGTGGGGTAGGGTGTTGGTGTAGGTTTGTAGGTGGGGGTGCATGTTTGTGGTGGTAGGGGTGTGGTGGGGTGTGTAGTGTACGGGTAACACTTAGTGTTTAGGAGTGGTGTTGGGTGTAGGTGTAGGTGGTCGTACTTGAGTAGGTACGGGAAGATTGTGTAGGGGTGGGCGTGTGTAGGTATACATGTATGTAAATGTCGGTTTTGGTAGGTTTGGTTGGATATATGGATTAGTGATATGGTGGGTGTACATGTGGGTTCGTAGGTAGGGGTGGGTGGCTTATGGAATTATGGCTTGTGGCTTAGGAATTATGTCTTGTGGCTTAGGGCTTAAAGCTTATGACATATAGCTTAGGTATTATGACTTATGTCATATGCCATAAGTCATGAGTCTTAATCCATAATCCAAAAGTAACAATTATTAAGCTCTAAACTATAATCCATAAGTTATATGCCTTAAACCATAAGTCATAAGCCTTTTATTGATTATGGTTTAAGGCGTACATCTTATGGCTTATGGTTTGTGGCTTATGTCTCTAAGTGTAGGGATTACGACTTATGGTTAGCTTAAAGCTTAAGCCTTGTGTCTTATGGCTCACGGCTTAGGAGGGTTTATATGACTTAAGGCTTATGGTTTAAAATTAGCATTGGTTCTCAAACGATGACTTATGGTTACACCACCCCACACACACCCGACCCTACCCCTCACCCAAATGCTCACCCCAACCCTAACCCCACCCATCCATAATCCTATACCCTTAAAAACATAATTATATGCCTATTCCCATAAGCCCACATCGACGCTTAACCAACCCCACATCACCTCCACATCACACACCCATACAACGTACCCCACACCACCCCCTGCCATCTTTCCCACATACTCTACCCACATTCTAACCATACTTTTACACCTGTAATAGTCATCCATGCACTCACACCTATATACATTACTCTCTAATTAGGGTTTAGCTTTCATTATCGTATCCGAACTTCATGTTTGAGTTTATATATAGTTTGGTACCACCCATCCATCCAACTCTACCCCTACCAACACCATACGACCTACCTCGCCCCACATCCACACCTACACTCCCACGTCCACCCACCTTCACCTCATATAACCTACACCACCTACATACAAACATACATACCCCACACCAACCCGACCCATACCGTCATACCCACACCCATATGCTCACCCCAGCCACACCCCTCATTTACCCTACCCCATCAACCCTCACACCCATAAATACACAAAAACCCATACGCCAATTCCCATAAGCTAACACCCATGCCCACACCACCTCCACATTACACACCCTACGTCCACACTACCCCTACCACCTTCCCCATACCCATATCCACACTCATACCTACAACCACATGTATTACTTTGTAAATAATGTTTAACTTTCGTTGTCATATATGACCCTTTAAGTTTGAGTTTAAATATATTTTGAGTTTATTTAGTTATTGTTATATTTAAACGTGTTAAATGTTTTAGATATATTTAAAGTTTCACCACTAACCTACCCACTCTCTCGACGACCACAGACTCACACCAACCCCACCTCACTAGTCACCCCTATACCACCCCATCCCGACATCTACATCCACATTTACCCCTGTCCCCACCTCCTTATCAGATATCACTTATTTAATAACATAGGATATGTAAGTTTCATTTTGTATATTATTAAAAAATCAATATTGTGTTTAAAGAAAAACGCAATTAATCATACATTTTTATAAGAAATATGATATTTATTTTTGTGATAATAATATTATTTTTATAAAAGTTTAGAATGGTTGCTTTTATAAGTAATTTGATTTAAAAAAATATTAACATTAAAAATAACAATAAAAAATTAATTTTATATATCATTTTAATATATATATATATATATATATATATATATATATATATATATATATATATATATATATATATATAATCCTATAATTAAAAAACAATTGCAATTATTTTATTATAACCGCCTCACTTTTGCTATCCCTCCAAAAAAAAAAAAAAAAATTCATTATCTTTTAAAGGAAAACCTAACGCCACAAAACCCAAAACGGCGGCCACCATTTCCACTCGTTCGCTCATCGCTTCTTCGCTACTTTGCCGCCGACCACCGCCCAATGGTTTGCTCACCATCAAGTCTCTCACTAAAGCCTCTTACAACTAGCAAGATCATATACGTTGCAGTTCAGCACCATCTGATCACTCTACACGCCGCCTCTCAACACCAACATCAACCTATACACCGCCCATCGTTACCTTACATCGCCACCATCAACCATTACGTCACCTCTGACTACGACCATCACCATCTATACCGCCGAACGTCCTCGGTGTTTGTCCACATCCGCGACGATGACTAACATATATTATTTCTTCAATTTATCTGTTACGAGCCCTAATAGGTTTTATTGGTTGCATCCCAATCTGCTTAATTTGCTGCCTTTTTCTCGATCCTTTTCCCACACTATTCATCGATAACTACAAAAATCCTAAAAAATTCCAAGATTACGTTTAATAGAAGGTACAAAAGTTTCGATGATCTATTGTTCTTGAAGTTGAAGGCGTTGAATAGCCAAAAAAGTCAACTGAAATAGACCTAGGAATACAACTATTTCTATTTGGTTGCATCTGTTACCGATCACTTCGTTAATAAAAGAAGGTAAGTTTTTTCTTATCTAATGTCACTTTAATGCTAATTTATGCAAAATTTGTGATACGGCTTCCTGTTATATTGAACTACATTGATCATTTCAGCTAAACTTCTTAATTTTAAATACTTTAATCGCTAACATACAATTAGTTAAAACATGCATGATATCTTGAATCTTTTGTTCAACTGATTTAATGTGCTATTGCTAGCTACGAATTTTGAGAAAATAACCAACAAGCAAATCAAATGCTTGACCCGATGCAAGTCAATTGTACCAAATGTTTTGGGAATGATCAAATATTTGTTGAAAGTACAAGGCCACGTTGTAAGGTATACTCTTATACTCTTTATCAAAATTCCTTAATTGCATTATATATAAACTTAAGATTTACATATGCTACATAGGGAACAGTCTCCCTATAAGTCTATCATACATTTTTTATCACTTTTTTTATTGTTATAAGTATTTCATGCATATATTATCAGGTGTTTCAAAATGCTCTTGGAACAAGGTCTTGACTCTTGATCCTCCATATAGGTATGTGTCCTTCAATTATTATTCTTGAGGCTATTGTGAGCCTTAGGAAGGTCTTTAGATCACAAAAGAAGGAAGCCATGGTACAAGGATTTGATTGCTTATCATGGGAAAAAATTACTTCAATGGTAAGTATTGCTTATTTGTGGATTTGTTGGCAAATTGATCATAAATTGACTTTTATTTGTAGTTCCTTGTTACAAGCTTCAATGTAAATCAACTTTGAAGTTTAAGATTCATTCATTTCACATCTTGATTCAAAATACGAAGAAAAGAAAACAGGAGATAGGTTAAAGCAAACAAAGAGCAATGGTGTTAATAAAAAGATGTATAAGTTATCTTTCTTGGTTACAACTTTGCATATACTTCTCATATAAATTGTCCCTTTTTCCTTATATTTTATAGGGTACTATCACAATCAAAGAACCAACAGAGGAACCCTTGACACTAGTATGTCATCACTTCTCAAATTCGTTGTTGTTATATTTTTTTGTACTAATTTCTGATTTTTCATTCGGGACTTCACTTTTTTAGGCAATTGAAAAAACCACCAAAAAAATAGTTCAAACTAAGACTGCAACTGCAATTCCCGATACACCACCGCCTTCCCTGAAATCTGTAACACCTATATGTATTTACTTAACAATTTTCATTGTTTTTAATTTATCTTTTATATTAAATCCTAATTTTCCATATATTACTTAAATATGTTCTTATGCGATTGCAAAAACCACCAAAAAAGATGTTTGGTTGAGACAATAACTTCAAAACTCAATGTTTTACAATAACTTCAAAACCCAAGTGTATGGATGAGACTAATTGATAATATTACCTTGCATTCCAACCAACATTTTTCACAATATTCATATTAATCAAATTTTAATGTAAATTTCATATTGTGGATTATACAAGCAACAAAGAATATACATTTATCATTGTTGTGTACACTAACCGTAGAGAACCAGCTTATTTATCATATCTTATTTCAATGTTGTTGGTATAGGTATCAAATATGAAATCACATGACGACAATGAACTTTAAAACTCAAAGATGCGCAAAACAACTTTTATATCGAGTGATAGCCTTCTCATGAAGACAAGGAACAATGCCAACAAAATGAAAGCATAGTTATATCTAGTTTTTGGTTTACGATTTTTTTGCTTTCTTTACCATATTTTTAGACATGTTATTAGTATAATTTTTTTTTTCTATTTTAGTTATGGATCTTATGTACGAATTTGCATTTCAGTTATTAATAATATCAATTTCTTTTTTGGATTCATATTTTAGGTTTATGGTTACTTTCATCTCTATTGTTTTGATGTGTCTGAATGTCACTGAATGTAAAAGAGTTATCACACATCAAAATTTTCATGTGTCTATAATATAAATTTGGCTATGTTTGAAAGTTTTTTTAAATGCCTCTAAAATTATATAATGGCCACTTTGTATCACACTCAACATTGTTTATGTGTCTAAATGATAAAATAGGTTATACTAATAACCAATTTTTGTAGTATTAAATTGAGTATTTGTCACAATTACAAACACTATTGTGTCTATAAATAAATTATGGTTATTTTTTAATTGATTTTCTATGTCGAAAGGATATAAAATAGTCATAGTTATGACTTTTTATATGTTTGAATGATAGCATCGGTCATGATAAGCAATACAAATATGGCGGTAAACTAATCTTAAATCCATAATTTTAATAAAATGTGTGTCTTTATAATACTTATGATCATGTTTCACTTAATTTTGTGTCTCTATACGATAGACAATAATCACAATAAAAGATTGTTTTTGTGACTAATTATTAGCAAATCACCACTCTTGAAATTAATTACATGTGACCATTTAGTGAACATGGTCATGTTCACCGTAATTGCATGTTTGTAAAAGATACCGAATAGTCTTAATAAACTTTGAATTGTGTGACAAATTACTAGCTAAACGTCACATTGAAACAACATGTATGTCACCATTTGGTGATATGTAGTTACTACAATTACTAAATAAATGTGTCTATTGACTGTTTAACGCCACAATATCGGATAAAATGATTAATTTTAGGAACAAAATTCCCTACCCAATTGCCACACTTTTATAATACGGCCACATGTTTTCATATCATACGGACACTACATTTTAAAGTGACCATAAGACCCATACGATGACGTCACCTTCCGTCACACTTTCAGTGAAAAAATAATGTCACTATACGCATATGGTTACACTTTTTTGGTGTGAATGTAAGTTATTTTTCTTGTAGTGTCATAGAACTCATATTGCATAGTTGACTTCATCTGGAATGGCGCATAAACAAAATTATGTCAACATGATAGGTCGCCAACCTCAAGTCGTGTGCTAGTGATTAACTATCGGTTTATTCTTGATTTGTTCTTGAAACTTTTCAAGACAATTGAGACTCCCACTGACCTCTTGACATATATGATTCTCTTGTCAGGAACCTTTTGTTGGATTAGTGTCTAAGTCCGTAATTATATTTGGTATGTACTTGACCCGATTGTGCATGATCCTTTTGGGTTGCCTTCACCAAAGCAACTTGATAAGGTAATTTACAATATTTTCTAATAAATGTTTTATGAATTAATTAATCAAAAATGAAATTTTTGGGCTTGAATTTTGGGATGTTACAACTGTAGCTGCTCCTGTGTTGGCAATTGGCCAAGGAAAGGGTAAAAAGAGGAAGGCTCCTTCTAAGAGCCACGTAAGGGTAAGACCCAAGATGGTTCCTCTTCTAGTGAGACCAAAGCAGGTTCTGTTAAACCCTCTTCTGACCCCAAGGAAGCAGAGTGCTTCTATTGCCACCAGAAGGGCCACTGGAAACGAAGCTGCCCTAAATATCTGCAAGATATTAAGGATGGGAAGATAAAGCCCACATTTGCAGGTATGTATTCAATTAAATCTAATAACTCATCACTTGATACTTCATGGGTCCTTGATACTGGATGTGGTTTCCACATTTGTTCTGATTTGCAGGGGCTAAGAGAAAGTAGGGAAGTGGAGCATGGAAGAATAAACTTGGTCATGGGAAACAAGAAGTCATCACCAGTAACCAAGATCGGAGTTTATTCTTTAGTGTTGAGTAATGGGTTAGGACTAGATTTAAATAATTGTTGCTATTCGCCAGATATGGCAAGGAACACCATTTCTTTTCATGGATTATATAGACTAGGTTTCAAATATTCATTTGATAATAGCAATGGTTCTATTAATGTTTATTTGAATGGTGTTTTTTATTTCAATGCATTACCTTGTAATGGGATTTATGAATCTGTGTTGATTATAGACAATTTAGGAAATGATGTCTTTAATATTGATTTGTCCAATAGTTTGGACAAAGCATGCCTGTGGCATTGTCGCCTTGGCCATGTTAACAAGAAACGCATAGCCCAACTCCAAAAGGATGGAGTCTTGGAGTCATTCGACCTTAGGGACGATGACGTGTGTGAATCTTGTTTACTTGGGAAGATGACAAAGTCACCCTTTACTGGCACATGTGAAAGGGGTGAGGGTGTATTGGATCTCATACATACTGATGTATGTGGACCCTTTAGATCCACCACAAGGGACGCTTGTCGCTTCTACGTGACTTTTACAGACGATTATAGCAGATATGGATATATCTACTTAATCAAGCAAAAGTCATAAACCTTTGAAAAGTTCAAAGAGTTTAAGAATGAAGTAGAGAATCAGCTGGGCAGGAAAATCAAGATGCTTCGATCTGATCGAGGAGGAGAGTACCTAAGTCTTGAGTTTCACGACTATCTAAAAGAATGCGGAATAGTTTCGCAACTGACGCCTCCTAGAACGCCACATTTGAATGGTGTGGCTGAGAGACGTAATCGAACCTTGTTGGACATGGTTCGTTCAATGATGAGTCGTGCTTCATTATCAATCTCATTCTGGGGGTATGCCTTAGAGACTGCCACGCATATCCTTAACTTAGTTCCCACCAAGAAGGTTGCCAAAACACCTCACGAGATGTGGACAGGGAAAGCTCCCTCGTTAGCACATATCAAGGTTTGGGGTTGTGAAGCTTTCGTAAGACGAGAGACTCACGACAAGCTAGAACCTCGTAGTAAGAAGTGTTATTTCATCGGCTATCCACAGAAGTCTTTTGGCTATCTCTTCTATAGATCAAGTGACAATGTTGTCTTTGTTGCTAGGAGAGGGGTTTTCAGAAAGAGAGAACTCATAAGTCAAGGAGACAGTGGGAGTCAGATTGACCTTGAAGAGCTTCAAGAGTCAAGAGATGAAGGAACCTCTGACACTGGCGTTCAACCTGAGGAGGAAACTCCTGTTGAACCAATTGACCAGTCCTTACCTCTTAGACGTTCGAGTAGAGTTAGTGTTCCACCCCAGTTTTATGGTTTCCATATTACTACTGACGGGGATACGTTTATTAGTGATAGTACACTAATAAATCTGGATGAACCTAATAGCTACAAGGAAGCCATGGCAGGCCCGGAATCTGCTAAATGGAAAGAGGCAATGGACAACGAGATTCAGTCCATGTATGACAACCAAGTTTGGAATTTGGTTGATAATGTACCCGGTCGTAAGACAGTCGGGTGCAAGTGGATCTTCAAGAAGAAGACAGACATGGATGGGAAAGTGCACACTTATAAAGCACGATTGGTCGCGAAGGGCTTTACTCAAACTCATGGAGTTGACTATGATGAGACCTTCTCGCCAGTTGCCAAGATAAAGTCTATTAGGGTAATGCTCGCAATAGTTGCGTTTCATGATTATGACATCTGGCAGATGGACGTAAAAACCGCTTTCCTAAATGGGAAGTTGGCTGAGGATGTTTACATGAATCAGCCAGAGGGTTTTGTCGATGCGAAGCAGCCAAGTAGAGTGTGCAAGCTTGAGAAATCCATTTATGGATTGAAGCAAGCATCTCGCAGATGGAATCTTTGTTTTGACGAGAAGGTCAAAGAGTTTGCTTTTCTGCGAAGCGAAGATGAGTCATGTGTGTATGTCAAGGCCAGTGGGAGTATAGTAAGCTTCCTCGTATTGTATGTAGATGGCATACTACTCAAAGGAAACGACGTCCCAACCTTGCAGGAGGTCAAGTCTTGGCTTGGGAAGTGTTTCGCTATGAAGGATCTCGGAGAGGCTGCATATATTCTGGGAATAAGGATAGTGAGAAACAGAAGTAAGAGACTGATAGGACTCAGTCAGGATACATACTTGGAAAAGGTACTAAAGCGTTTTAGTATGGAGAATTCCAAGAAAGGGGAGTTACCAATTCAATGTAATACCAAACTGAGTAAGACTCAGAGCCCGAGTACAGAGGCGGAGATAGCTGATATGAGCCGAGTACCTTACGCTTCCGCAGTTGGCTCGATTATGTATGCTATGACCTGTACTCGCCCTGATGTGGCCTTCGCTTTGAGCATGGTCAGCAGATATCAAGGGAACCCTGGTAAAGCACATTGGATTGCTGTCAAGAATATTCTTAAGTACCTACGAAAGACCAAGGAATGGTTTCTAGTCCTCGGTGGGAGTGATGACTTAAGGGTACGAGGGTACAGTGACGCTAGTTTTCAGACGGATCGTGATAATTACCGATCGCATTCAGGTTGGGTCTTTACCCTGAACGGAGGAGCAGTGACTTGGAAAAGTTCCAAGAAAGAGACCGTAGCTGATTCAACGTGCGAATCAGAGTACATTGCGGCAAGCGAGGCGTCAAAGGAGGCTATATGGCTGAAGAACTTCATTGGAGACCTTGGAGTTGTGCCATCCATAAAGGAGCCCATGGAAATTTTCTGTGATAATGAAGGAGCGGTTGCCTTAACCAAGGAACCAAGGGATCATGGCAGATCTCGACATATCGACAGGATAAACCATTTTATTAGACATCGGGTAGAAGAGGGACTCCTCATTGTGAAGAGGGTATCGTCGGAAGATAACCCAGCAGATCCCCTTACGAAGGGACTGAGTAGGGTCAAGCATTTGCAACATGCTAGGAGCGTTGGGCTAAAGGACGATACTAGTTTAGATTAGATAGGTAGGAAACTTGTAATGGATAATTTTGTATTCAACATTTGATGATTAAATAAAGGTGTGTTATTTATAAGAAAGGTTACTATCTTGTGTTGATTATTTATCTATTGTTTCGATTTTGCATGTTTTGACTTCCTGAATAATAAGATTATTCGAACGGTCCACAATCGCTCATATGTTGGAAGTAGATATGAAAGAAGATTGTCATGAATTTGTTTGTAGATTGTCTAAAAGGTTTTAGACATAGCAAATGTTTGCTACAAAGTTTATGAGTGCTTATGAAATATGTTTTGAGCATTGGAATAAACCCGCACTTGCTGGTATCACTTCATGAAAGTTATCACAAGTGATCGCAAGATGATACAATCATATAATCTTTAAACCTAGAGATATGGTTATTGTTTGCTAACTGATTATACATTGATAATGCGAAAACGCATCAATAACTTGATGTTATAAAACGCATTATTGTGTGTGACTTAGCTAGTAAATGATAAAAGCATATAAGTCGAAGTTTTTTTTTCTGTTCCTTTTATTCTAAGAGAATAAAAGCGATATCTTGGCCACTCGATGATTTGGTTTGACTTATGTGCCGGGCCCGGTCAGGATGAAGTTGATGTGTTCAACTGAGTTCTATGTCGAACAAATCAGAGATCGAGAAACAAAATGCTGGACAATAAGTATTGTCAGCATGATATCTAGAACAGAGGATTATACGATCCCTTATCTGAAGGACAGATTACTGATCAGAGTTGACAGCGGCTATTGAAAGCTATGATTGCTAATCGGATCCTGAAGTCATATGTGAGATATAGTTACTAGACGTATCCAAGTGGGAGACTGTTGGATTAGTGTCTAAGTCCGTAACTATATTTGGTATGTACTTGACCCGATTGTGCATGGTCCTTTTGGGTTGCCTTCACCAAAGCAACTTGATAAGGTAATTTAAGGAGAGAGAGAGAGGATATTATGGTTTATTAATATATTATAAGAATAATATATCAAAGGAGAAATCATATTTGTTTAATTAGTATTAGTCATAAATTAATTAAGAATTAATTTGGTGACTAAAAGAGATTAATTAAATAAAGGGGCTTAAACTGTCAAATGTGTGATAGTTGAGTTTTGGGCTGAGAAACCTAATGGTCTAAAGGGGGAACGAAATTATGATGAAGGATCATCATATTTTCGTCCAAGGCCTTATTCCAGAAGGTTCCTTGGGCTTCTTGGTGGCTAAGCTGTCCATTAGGGTTTAGACTGAAGCCCTAGCAGCCTACAATATAAATTGAGACCCTCGGCTTCAATTTTCGGCCACTTGCTTCCAAGAGAAACTCTAGGGCCGAAAATTAGCATCCTCCCTCCTCTCTCATAATTGCCTTCTTGCTTCTTGGTGTTTGTGAGCCATTAGAGGCACTACATTTGTGGTGCTTGCTTTCAAGAGTTTAAGAGATCAAGGAAACTAGTTGTTATTGCAATATAACAACAAAGGTATGTGTTCTACTCTACTATATGATTTTTCGAAAATAGTAGGAGCATGCTAGGGTTTCTTATGTGTTCATAAAGTTGTATGTCTTATAGTGAAAACATAGATCCAATTAGGGTTGCATGCACACATAGGATTGTTTGTATAAAACCTATCAACTATCACCTTTCCTAGACAAAACAAATATTCAAGAGTTAGTGTAGTTCTTATCAAGACAAAACACTTCACATAATTGGTCCTAGTTGGTCTTTGTCTTATCCAAGACAACACAACTTACCAATTTCAAATGTGCAAGAATAAGAAAGCCTTTTCCAAACTCCACATTTGATAAGTGTTATAAACCTACTTAAGACTTGTCACTCAATTCACAATCTTGGAATATAACTCTAAGACTTGATATTGGAACGAAGTATGATTGACTTCTTGATTTTAACCATTTCTACAATTCTCGATTCCTCTTCTTAGACATACAAATGCACTAAGACTCACTTGGAGGATCAATTGAGATATGGTTCTTAATCATTAAGACTTATCATAAAACACAATAAAAGGTACTCTCCCTTCTTCTTAGAATAGAGAAACTTTTATCTTTCTGCCTACTTGATTCTTCTTATTCGTTCTGCTATTGATTGAAACTCTTAAAATCAACTCATAATTATACTTAATCTTATAAGTATAACCATATTTACTAAACTTTAGTAAATAATGACGAATATCTTTATCACTCTTGTGGTGGACTTGATCAATGCACAACCTAGTGTACTCGATCTCCTAGTCCTTCTCTTGACACTTTGTCAAAGAATTAGTCTAATTTCCAAATATGAAGTTTCTCATTCATCACGCAACCAAGTTGCATGACTCCAAGTTTCTGTCCAACTGAAACTTGGGCGATGAGAATCTTCCCTTATTTGGAAAATTCTCGACATTTCCACAAATAACATAATTAAGAATCAAATCCATTATTGCTAACAATAGAAACAATCAAAACATCAATTTTTCATACACACCATTGCAAGGATAAATAAATAAGACAAAATCAAATTTTATTTTATTGCGGAAAAATTTGTCCTTACAATGCAATTCAACTGAAAAACTATGCTATTACATATTTCTTATCAATATATCCTAACTCTAGAGTAGCAGCTCAAAAATCTGATCCTCGAGTCCATGCAATCGAAATCCATTTCTTCATGATCAGATTCAGCACGCTTCTTCCTTAAGCTTCCTCTCTTTTCTTCGATCCTGCAAAAAACATCAAAATGTAATCTTGTCACATCATGTATTAAGAATCAAAGAATAGGAACTTACAGAGTTAGTTAATAGATTTTACCTGAAGTAGATCCATACGTCTTGAGTCTCCCATCTCTCAGATCTCTCAGGTAAATAGGGCAGCTTCGTCTCCAATGCCCCTTCTCTTGGCAATAGAAGCAAATGGACTCTTTTGGAATGGCACAAGGAACTATCTCAGAATTTGCCTTTTCTGGATTTCCAATGTCACCATTTTCAATGTTCATTGAAGTTTAGGAGTTTGATTTACCAGACAAATTTGCTTGATCAGCACGCCAAATCATTGCTGATTCAGCAGCTATAAGCAAATAGGTCAAATCAATGAGGTTCACGTCATGGTTCATCATATAGTACTCTCTAACGAACTCACTATATGATTCAGAAAGCGACTGAAGAACCCAGTCAACAGCCAACTCACCTGAAATCTCGACACCCAACATCCTTAACCTGTCAATGTGTGACTTTATCTCCAAGACGTGTGCACACACATGTTTCCCATCTTCGTGTTTACTTGCCAATAGGGCTTGAGTGAGCTTGAACTTTTCAAGCCTTTGAACTTGTGGGTTAGGGAGAATAGATGGAGGAGGTAGAGGAAGTGAAGCATGACTCTCATTTCCTTGATCGTATCGTGGAACGTCATCTTCATTTGGAAAGCTTGTTCCAAGGGACTTGGGAAGACCATTGTAAGATTTAGACATCTACAAAACGGGAGAAAATTCAAGTTAGTTGATAAGAATCCTTGATGTAACACCCAAATGAAACATCAAGGCTAGGATCCAACACAACATTCTACAACCTAGAAGAGGGATGCCGTAATCTAGTTGCAGAATATTTGAAGGTAGGTAAATGACGATTTACCAATTCCCACCATGAAAAACAAAAAATGAAGTTTAAGTTTTAAATGAATTGAAACTCCTAGATCTTTTGAGATTCATTGAACTTTTCAATGGCATGTTTAATCTCGATTATGCCCTTCAAATTTGCGACTGGGATACTGAGGATCACAAACAAGGTGTGAATAACCATACGAATCTACGTGATGCACTCAATGATACTATCACCTAATCAATGTGCCGGCTAACCACACACGCTCCATTGATCTATGATAAACATCGAGCCACCCTTCGCCACCAATGTCAATCCAAAATTAGTGTGCCGGTTAACCACACACGCTCCACTAACGTTTGATAAGGGTACGAAGTGTAATTCCATGGATTAGCATACAATTTCACATTTTGCCTAAAGTAACTAGAATTTGGGAATTTGTAAAAGCATGTAGTTACTTTGTACTTCATTATACTTATAATGGAAGGTTTCGTCCTATCCTACCCGTTCGGCTAATGACCCTCCACTAGTCAAGAGTGCGGTGGGTAAGAGTGGATACCCATTCAATCGCCATTTTATAGGCAATTTCCTTAAACACCCCTTATAGACCAGCTTCGTGAATGAGGCCTACTAACGGTAAGACTGACTGTTTACTCATAGATATATATAATATTAGACTTTTAATGTCATATATATATATATATATATATATATATATATATATATATATATATATATATATATATATATATATAGTATAGGGTGTATTTTTTACACTTTTAAAATACTAGGTGGTTTTATTAACTTTCTCTTTTAATTAAACTTTTAATTAACTTAACAAAACCATAAGGGTGTAATTTGAACTTTTTCAAAATACGAGGGTTTTAGAATTTAACATTTCAAAATTAAACTTTTAATCAACTTTAAAATTCCAAAACTTGAGGGCAAGTTTTGAACACTTAATTTAACCTAATCCCTTTAATCCCCTAAAATTCGAAATTATGGGATGGGATAATTCAAAATCTTTAATTACCAAATTTAAACACTTAAAAGATAATTACAAGATATGGCATTATCCAAATCCCTAAAAATTAGGATATAATCTTGGGGAGGAGGCCAATTTCGAAATCCTAGGGTTGGATAACCCTAGAATTCGAAATCTTGGAGGCTAAGGAAAGGATTTGGGAAACCCTAACCAAATTTCGAAATTTAGGGTTTATGAACCCTAATTTCGAAAATCATGCCTTTAGGGTTTATTGGCTATAAACCCTAATATGTCAAATTCATACTTTTGTATAGAATCTAATTGAAAACAAAAACCAATGGCTCTGATACCACTGATGGGTTTTATACAAACAATCCTATGTGTGCATGCAACCCTAGAGTTGGATCTATGTTATCACTATTAGTTATACAACATTATGAACACATAAGGAAACCTAGCATGCTCCTAGTAATTTCGAAATTCACATAGGAGAATAGAATACATACCTTTTTGTTGTTATATAGTAATAACAACAAATTCCTTGAGTTTCCTTAGCTCTTGAAAGCAAGTACCACAAGTGTAGTACCTCTAATTGCTCACAAACACACTTTGGGTGAGAGGATGAATATGAGAGAGAGGAGGAAAAGACTAAGCTCCAAAATTCGTCCCTAGTAGGGTTTTCCCAAGGAGTAGTCGAATTCTAGTGCCTTAGGGTGCTATTTATACTTGAGGCTAGCTAGGGTTTCAAGATGGAAACCCTAATCCCTTAGCTTAGGGCCTAAGCAAGTCCATGGACTCCTTTCCTTAAGCCCTTGGACGAAAAATCCTAGATCCTTCTAGGATTTTCGTTCAAGCCTTAATAAAGGTGATCCAATAGCCCAAAGTCTCAACTATCAAATAATTACAAAACAACCCCTGTACTTTTAATTAATTCTTTTAATCCCGAAATTAATTCCTAATTAATTTCTGATTAAATACTAATTAATAATATGATTCCAAATTATTATATTAATCATAAAATATAATAAATAAATCATATTTATGCCCTAATCAACCTCTCTCCGCAACTGTCATCCGGTCTAGTCACCCGTGTGAAGGCAACCCAAAAGGACCATGCTCACAATCGGGTCAAGTACATACCAAAATAGTTATGGACTTAGACACTAATCCAACAGTAAGAACCCATCCATCAAGAGTTCATAGTTTCAAAACATCCGGACCCTCGTATAAGTAGTACCCACCAAGTTCAAATCAAACACAGGAAACACCCGAGACATTCATCTAGGACACCAATGTGTTAGCAAAACGATCCTCCCGGATTAACTTAACGCACGATTCTACGACGTCATTCTGTTTAGTCCCACTGGGTCTATGTCATATCAAACCCTTTTGTCTTAAATCGTTCGATCGCGAAACTCCCGTCGCTCGTGATGACAAACCAGATGCGAACTTCAAAAAATTCATCTCTCTTCGAAACCCGAAAGTATTCATACGAAGAGTATCATCCACAAAGAGAAGGACAAAATAAGGGAACCATCCGGACAATTGAAGATGCGTTGTGGGACACACATCTACCCTTAATTGAACTTTCTTGCAACAACGGTGACCTTCCCAGTATCGAGGTTGCACCGTTCGAAGCCCTCTACAACCATAAGTACAGACCCGATCTGTGCTGGGCTGAGGTGGGCGACACGCAACTAGACAAGAGTCGAGTCCCCGACAGCACTCTCACGAGTCCTGAAATCATCCGAGAGACGGCAGAAAAGTTCGTGCGAAAGGGCTACGCCGATGAGAGACAAAAACCCTTGAAGTTCCAGATTGGTGGACGTGTCCTTTTGCAGGTCACACCCTGGAAAAGCCCGATACGCTTCGCAAGGCGTTGAAAGCTAAAATCAGGATACGTTGGACCGTCCAAGATCCTTGCTAGGATCAGTCCCGTAGCATACAAACTCCAGTTACCACGAGAGCTCAGCAACATCCATCCTGTCTTCCGCGTGTCGAACCTAAAGAAGTGTCCGTCCGATGAGACACTTGTGATTCCTCTCGACGAGATCGAATTAGGCGAGGGTCTACACTTCGTGGAAGAACCTGTCGAAATCATGAATAGAGAGATCAAACGAACAAAGCAAAGTCGCATCCCGATAGTGAAAGTTCGCTGGAATGCCAAGCGGGGACCCGAATTCACTTGGGAGCGCGAAGATCAGATGAAACAAAACTATCCGCATCTCTTTTCTAATCCATGATTTGTATTCTATGTTCGAATTTCGGGACGAAATTCCCTCTAACGGGGGGATGATGTGACAACCCGAAACTTTTATACTGTACGCTTGGTCAGCTTCATCAACATTGAACTTGATTTTCGTTACCTTTTAAATCCGTATAAGAGTTAGTTTAAGTGTTCTAAGCTTGAGTACAGCCGGGAATGAGTCAACAAGTCGTATAGAGACAAAACCGGGCCATACACCATCTTGAGAGGTGTGTACGGCCGCACACCCATCTTCCAGCCGCACACTCATCCCTATATATATATATATATATATATATATATATATATATATATAGGGTGACCCCTTCACTCATTCCTTTCTTTTGGCTGCACTCTACTTCCTCTCTCTACTTTCTCTCTCTAAAAACTTCATCCAAGAACACTCTAAGGGCCTCAAAAACGTGAATTACTCCATCATTCAACTTGTTATACTGGTAAGACACCATGATCTAAGCTTAAAACTCTTCATGTTCTTCGTGTTCTTCATCACTTGAAGGTGTACGGCTGCACACCTTCATAAGGTGGCCGTACACAACTTAAAGACTCTCCAAAGTGAGAGTTTGGCCTCCATTTTGCTAGTTGGACTTGGTATTGGCTTTGAAACACCTGAAAATCGACATTTTGAGCATGAATGAAGAGTATTCGGCCGCACACCCCTATGTACGGCCGCACACTCCCATGTACGACATCACACGCCCTTTGTACGGCCGCACACTCCTGTGTGCAACCGCACACACATGCTGACCGCACACCCTGGCCGCACACATACTCTTTTGGCTGTACACCTCCCTTGTTCGATCATATAAGGTCCCGACAAGCATTTCCAAGTCTTTAGGGTGGTTTCCCGTCATGTTTAGTCATGAAACACCCAAATTCTAACACACATATGCGTTATCACATGTTAATAGGATCCACTTGCATACGAAACACCGGCTGACACTCAACATTCGTAACCGGTCATACACCCCGATCCTACGTCGATCAGTGAGTTCATACCCCCTACATTTTCCGTGTTTTTAATGTTTTCAGGGGGGGGGGGGAATACAAGCCAAATTCAAAGTATTTTATTAATTTTTAAAATTATTAATGCAGTCCAACGATTTCCACGTTTAATAACATATTCGGATATTTTATCTCTTTTTGTAATATGTTGAGCATAAGGGAAACTACTATTTTGGAAATCTAACTTCATAGCTTTCAGAAAGGTTTTTACAAAGCAATTTCCGTACAAATTCTAATAAACTATAATGGGTATAGTTTGGGATAACCCTCTAGGCAGTCTCTACCTAATCAGATTTCATAAATGAATATATATAAACTATGGCAGATTTAGTTTATGTTATATATTTTCTCAGGAGTATAAAGTACTATTATTCAAGGATAATTAATGTTTTTATACTGTTTCTCGCTAGTAAACTAGATTATACAGAATTGTGAGGCTCTACTTCAATATTGTACTCTTAGGTGTATAGTGATAAATCTTATCCCAGTATAACCAGAGTCTCCTGGAGGGAGAGCGTGAGATTTGTGAATAGATCTATTCGGGACTGACAATCCCACACCTGAACTGCTAGTTACAGTTAGGCGGGCACGCCTGGGGTGAACAAATGTCATTTAGCTTAACGCCTGAAGAACGTTATAAAGGTCTCTCGGTCATATCAAGGATGGTTATACGACTCACAAAACAAGTATAGACTATTTTTGGTCTACGGACTCTAATCTTCATCTGTTTTATTTTGAGTAATAAAACTACTTTTATAAATACTAATAGTAATCAGGGATCTCTAGACTGGCATCTCTACCTCTAGTACAGATAACATGTTTTTAGGGAAAATATAGGATTTTCCAGGATAACACTAGCATTTCTAAAACTGATGGTTTACTTTCTACCGCTAGATACTCTTTTAACGCTGCTTTTCATAAGAAAATATAGGATTTTCTGGAGGAACACTTTTCAAAAGGATCAAAGAACATTTTTCCACCAAAACTAAATGCTTATGAACTCACCAGCTTTATGCTGATATTCTTCAAAACTGCTTGTATTCTCAGGGAATTAGTAGACAGGTGCTTCCAAGAGTTCGGAGAAGTCGGAGCGTTAGAGTCACGTCTTTACTATTTTACTTTTGACATGAATAAAACTATGTATTAAACAATGTAAACCTTTTTCATATATGTATTCAATGTCTGGTTGTGTTTACCATGCTTGCTATGATACAATTGTGGTGATACTACGCATGACGTCCTCCACCCCGGAACGATTCCACCATCACGGTTTCGGGGTGTGACCGACAGCTTAATCCAACAGTTTTGACCCTTCTCATCAACCTCCTCATTCTGAGTATGTTTTACCCTCCACTAAGACTTGCTGAAATTTCCCATCTCCAATGGCAAAGTTCACCCCATAAATGAAATTCTCAGCATGTTTCCACAATGTTCTGTTAGCAACATTGAATCTGGAGGTCAATCTAAACTCTCTCCTTCTGATGATTCTTCTATCTCCTTTGTGTCCCATGACAATTTGTCATCCGAGTACACCATTAATAAAACTCCTTGGTCCAGAACTAAAGCAGAAGTTTTCAAATCAAATGATGAAGATTCCTCAAGTTTAGTTGTCAAAAGAAATCAAAGTTCTAATTTTAAAAGAAAGAATTCTAAAATAAGAGTTTGTTACCACTGTGGTGATACTTCTCATAGAGTCAGTGAGTGTATTTTTGAAGAGAGCTCTAATCATGATGAGAACATTATTTCTCAAAATAAAAAATGGATTAAAAAGGTAAATTTGTTGAATTGTCTCCCTAATGCTTGTTATGATGTTTTCTCTTAAATGGCCCATTGCAAGATGAATCAGTGTATACTAACTGTGTATCAGTATTTCAGGGTAAAGAACATATTTGGTATTTAGACAGTGGCTGCTCAAGACATATGACGGGGTTCAAGTCTCTTTTGGATGGTTTTTGAGAAAAGTTGGTCCAACTATTACATATGGAGACAATGGGAAAGGAGCTACAAAAGGATATCTCAATATCAAATGCAATTTTGTTGTGTTAAAAAATGTATCCTACGTCAAAAGTCTTCAACACAATCTCATCTCAAGCAGCCAAATATGTGACGCTGACTATGAAGTCATTTTTAACAAGAAAGAAGGAAAAGTGATCGATCAAAAGAATGTCATTGTGCCGACTACAAACCGAAAAAATGACATTTATGTTCTGGACATGTTTTCTGCTGACAACACTCTTAGGCACTGCTTCTTCTCTCACGTTCAATCTCATCTATACTGGTTTCATATGGACCTGTTTGGAGTTGTCCCTACAAAATCAAGATCCGGAATAAAATTCACTCTCGTCATCGTGGATGAATATTCAATATTTACATGGGTTATTTTTTAGAGAAAGAAAAGCCATGATATTGATGAGATCGTCTCTCTCATTAAGCAATATGAAGTTATGACTATAAAGTTAGGAAGCTATGTAGTGATCATGGAACTAAATTCAGAAATTCATCCTTAGAGGACTTTTGCTCAATCACAGGAATTTCTCAGAACTTTTCTACTATGAGAACTCCCCAACAAAATGGCATAGCTGAAAGACGAAATTGGACACTCATTTAAGCTGGAAAAATATAGTTGTTAAGGCTGGTCTCGCTCTATCCTTCAAAGCTGAAGCTGTCAGCATAACATGTTACACTCAAAACTGCTCCATCATTGTGAAGCGTCATGGGAAACTTGCTTATGAGTTACTTAAAGGGAGAAACCTGACATCTCGTACATTCATGTTTTTGGTTGTTTCTTTTATATTATGAATTAGAGGAATCAACCTTCAAAGTTTGAAGCTAAATTTGATGAAGGAGTGTTTCTGGGATACTCTGGCGTGTCTAAGGCTTTTAGAGTGTTTAATCTTTCAAGGCAAAATGGTGAGGAGTCTACTAATGTCACATACGCCGAAGACCCACTCATTCATGGTATTATTGATCATCCTTCTTCCATTCTAAGTGAGCTCACTTTCATTCTATCAGACTCTATCTCTGAGTAAAACCATACTTAAAATTGTGTTTGTAATGAGTCTAGGAATAACTATTGAAAACCAAAATATGTCTTTGCATAAGTAAATCCATACTTAAAGCAATGTTTGTGAAGAGTCTTTGAATAATCATAGAAAACCAAAAGATGTCTTTGCATATATAAATCCGTATATATAAAACTATAATTGTAAAGAGTCTTTAAATAACCATTGAAAACCAAAAGATGTCTTTGCATAAGTAAATCCATACTTAAAAATGTTTTGAGAGAAACCAAATCCATGGTTTTGTATTGAGAGAAAAAAGATTCAAGTTAATGTTTATAGTGAGTCCTATAACTGAGCTATGTGACTGAATGTATCACCTACAACGCTTCATTGTATGTTGTAGCAACGATAGTAGATACTTATCACCCACTTTGATTAATCGGTCAAGGTTGTAGCTAGCAACCACACGTGAGGATGTCAACCTCTATAGATCTATTCACACATATCTCGCTCCAAAGATTAACGGTTATAGTAGTGTGGGT